>NC_084794.1:266112581-266428036 GCF_963169125.1 Humulus lupulus | reverse complement strand
GGTTTCTCTCATAATTTGTTGTAATGATGTTTATTATTCTTTATTGTTTTGAAAGATGGATTTATGTTGACAAGAAAAGTATGTAAATCTCTTGATTTTTTATTCTATAAGTATGAGCATGTTGATCTTGATGTTGTAGTACCTAGGGTTTTTGAAATTCTTGAGAGACTCCTATGTTTATGATGCTATATTTATCTTGATTCCTATGATCTATGTAGAAGTATGCAAAGATGATAATAGGTGCATGTTAGGGCTTAAGTTTTGGTTTTAGTCTATTTTATGTTATGTTGTCTCTTTGATATTCTTGTAAACATGCAAAAGAGGTTTGAGTTGTTGGTCTGTAGGTTTCGGCCTAGGGATTCTTTTGCATGTTGGTTTGTATTATTTTTTAATTTTTTTTGGTTGTTTATCATGTTGTCACTTGTGATCTTAGAAATATGCTAGGATTTGCTTTGGTTTTGGGAACAATAAGTATTGGAAATATGCTATGGGTTTTTGGCCTAGGGTTCCTTGCAACATGTTGTAATTATTGTGATCTAGGAAGTATGCCAATGATTTAATTGTCTAGATTATGTTAGAATTTCTTTTCTTGGAATGTATGAGTTGTAGAAACAAGCTAGGTGATGGTTTTAACATGATTAAAGGTGTAATTTAGATAAATATATGCTTGTTTTTTTTCTTCATTATTTTATGGTGATGATAATGTTAGGATTAATGCCCTAAAAGCATATAAAGACATTTTGTTGGTTTTAAATAAAAGCACAATTTTATTATATTTGAATGTTATAATTATATAATAACATCAAAAATTCTTCATTCATTCATGAGAATATGATATTGTATTAGTATGGGAGAATTAATATCATATATAATGAATAAACTAGTCAGTAACATATTAAAGTAAGGAATCTTTAATGAATGATTACTGGAACGGTTTGCTAAGCATATGAGATGCAAGTAATCTAGATTTAGATTACTGATGTAGATAGACATCTTAGTAAAGTTGTTGTATATAATAGAGATTATATATGACAGGACCGATGAGAATTAATTATGTTTATAAACTTATCGTTTAACATAAAGATTTAATTCTTATCATAATAGATGATCATTTGTAGATCAGTCTAAATCCTGAGTATTCATGAACTCCTATTTATGTTTATTGGATATTTTGATTCACTCGTTAGGGTCTCTTAGAATAATGAGGCTAATGACTTTTGTGTTGGAGATTCAATATCATGGATGGCTGGGAACATGAATTACAATATTGGAATCCATGCTTTCCTAACGAATCGAATATTGGTTCCCTTAGGGGTTGATTCTGGAACTGAATAGTTATTGAGCTCAAATCTATAATTAGATTATAGATTAATATTCGCTAGTGAATTAATGGTACTTAAGGATCATGAGGTAATTAGAAGGGTAAAACGGTAATTTTGACCATCTCTAATTAAAGAACCAATAATGGAGGACAGAACTACATATATTGATTATATCAATGCACTACTAGAGAAAACTCTGAAAATATAATTCTATAAATACTTAGAGTGAAATTTCATATTAATAGTGGAATAATCAAGGAATTAATAAATAAGATTATTAGATTAACGAGTTTAATTAATAATATGGTTTATTGGAGTTTCATATTATAGGTCCATGGTCCCCAGATCACCTCTGTCCTACATGTTGAGTCTAGTTTATGTCATGGTTAGGTGGTGTTTTAGGTAGTCTTTTATGTTGTTTTTATTTCATTTAGTGCGGTTTTACGCTTTTGTTTGTTTGTTTTTCAGTTTTAGTGAATAAAAAGGAAGATTTGAATACTTGGAGGAAATTGGTTCAAAAAGAGAAGAAAAGCCCAAGTTTTGGTGTTGTTTTCTATAAAGGATGGATCCCGACATGATTTGAAGGCATTGGTGATTTTTTGGGTTTAAAAGTGAAAAAATTGGAAAATTCATTAAGGACGACGACTTGGGCAATTTGGAGCCGCGGCCAACCTCTTCACAGAAACAGTGTGTTGGAGTCAGGGCACGGGTCACGACATGGCTTTGGAGGGTCGCGACTTGGAAGAGCTAATTCCGAGGGAAACAAAGACACGAGTTGCGACAGGTGGACAGTTGCACCACGACCCTCCTCAACAAAAAAAATGTAGTTTTGGGACACGGGCCATGGCGCTAGAACAGTTGGGCCGCGGCCCAAATCCTTCATAAAGAAAAATTTAGGTTATAAAACTAATTTCGAAAAGAAAGAAGGAGAGAGTTTTTGGTGGCTAAAATTTTTGGAGAACACTTTTGGAGGCTTCTTCACTTGTTTGTCATCCATCTATCTATTTATGTTTGTTCTTGAATTTCTTTGTGTTTAGAATGACAGTTATGAACTAATTTTATGTTTAGGGTTGTTAATTGAATCGCTTGAATCCATATTATGAACTAATGCAATTTATCATTTCTTCTTCATCTTCTTTTCAATTCCTTGCAATATGTGCTTGTGGATTGATTATTGACTGGCCATCTATAGTCATTTTCATTATGTTTTTTAATCATAATTTGAGAAGTGCGATTTGAATCTGCTTTGGTTGTTTAGGACGCAATTATAATTTCGAACTATAGTATCTAGATTAATTGTGTGACTCTCTTTTGAGTTGTTTTGATTAATGTTGCCTTTGTGATTAAATTTACCATAGAAATATAGGAAATTTTCACTTAGGTTGAGTTTATAATTCATAACATGATTATATGCTGCTTTTGTCAACTCATTAATTGAAATAGGAAGAAAGAAGAATAAACTGGTAACTTGTATTAGAGATTAATAGGAAGGATAATTGATGAGATTAAATGCCCTAATTACTCTTTTATTATTTTAATTCAAGGTTTTTCTGATACTTATTGTTTTTATTGAGTTCTTAATTATTTTTTCTGCAATTTATATTTTCTTCTGCATTGTCACAAGAATCAAAGTTTAATTGACCAAATAGAAACAAAAAGATTAATTGGTTGGTAATTGGTGATTCAGTCCTTGAGGACAATACTTGGTTTTACCAAGATTATTACTAATTTGCGATATGTGCACTTGCGTAGCAATAAATTTCGCAAATTGAAGTCCCAGTGGTCAGGCCCTTTTACTATAGTGAGAGTGTTTCCATATGGCTCAGTGGAAATGCAAGGAAAGAATGGAGATCCTTTTAAGGTGAACGGGCAAAGGTTGAAGCCATATGTGGGTAGTGCATTTAATCAAGCAAAGTCAATAATTCTCTTGAAGCCCTTTTGAAGAGGAGTTCAATGTCCGGCTAAATGATGTTAACGACAACACTCGTGGGAGGCATCCCATACATTTTTATTGCTTCTTTACTGTTTGGTCTAGTTGGAACAAAATTTTAAGTTTAATTTTTGCACTTGTAAACTATGAATAGTTGGTGTATTATTGTACTTGTGGAATTGTGGAAAAAAAATGAAAAAAATATATTTTCTTAAGGGTCGCGGCACAACCTTATGGGGCTGCGGAAATACCCCTACCAGAGGCACAGTGATTTTATCACAGGGGTAGGTGGGTCGCGGCATAGACCATGAAGGGTCGCGACTCTTATACCCAGAAAAGAAAAGAAAAAGGAGGCGACCCGCAGCACAGGCTAGGAAGGGTCGCAGCCCTTGAAGCTCAAATTCTCAGAAAAAATAGGCGGGCCGCGGCACTAGAGGAGGCTAGCCGCGACTCTGGGTCGCGATAGAGCATAAAAAACCATAAAACCCTATTTTTCCTTCCAATTTCTCCTCACATTTCTATTTTTCCTCCTCTCCATACCTCCGACTTCCCCATTCTCACCCTTAAAAATACATTTGTTTTCTCCTAAAAATACCATCCCCCAACTATTTCTCATCTCTTATCTCCTTCATTTGACCTAAAACACAAAATTTCTCCTTCATAAAGCCCTATTTCAGAAAATTCCTATCAAATACCATATATTTATGAAAATATTGTTGTCAAAGGAAGGAGACGAGTTCACAAACAAGGTTTTTTCCACTCAAGTAAGTACAATTTATCCATTTTCTTTTTATTGTCAATGCTATGTTGGTAGGTTTTGGATAAATTGCAAGTGAAAATTGTTGTGGAGCCATTTGGTGAGTTTGTGACGGACAGTGAATTGTTAATGCACTTATCGAATATGTTCTTGATATTTTGATTTTGGGGGAAGTGAGATAACAAGGGGAGCATCTTCCCAATTTCTCTAAAAAAATTTGGTGATAGTCATTGTTTTTGTACTTGTGCGATGGGTCCTAAAAGATATTCTCCAAGGGGTGCTTCTTCAAAGAAAGCATCCTCATCCCAAGCCCAACAAACACCGCCACCACCCAGTAATTTTAACACAACCAAATTCAAAACTAAGGATGCTGCAGATTTGTTCAAAAAAAATCAATGGGAAATTTGTTGTTCCGGAAAAGGGGATGGAGTATCAATTGGAACCATACCCAAATGACTCCCCCTATGAATCAATTAGAGCTGAAATTACTTTCTGAAATTGGGGCATAGTTTGTAAGCAAATGCAAGTGGATAATGCTAATTACTCTCAACTGTACGAGTTTTATGAAAATTTCCCCAGTCAAGATGATGAGCAAAAAGTTTTTGTTCGAGGCAAGGAAGTGCCTTCCGACATTGATTCTTTTAATACTTTGCTCCATCTTCCTACAATTCTAGCCACTAAAGATGAACACTGACAGTTGGCTCATTTGGCTCATTTTAACGAGGTTGATTATGTTGAGGTGGCAGAAACATTGAGCTTTCCGGGGGCTCAATTTCATTATTATGGTGGTGATTCAAAGCATTTATTTTGCTGGAAGTTGAATCGCATTGCCCGTGCTTGGGCTTATTTCATGAGTGCTCTTCCACTGCCCAACACTCGTGTATCTTCTATTGACCAGGAGCATTGTCTTTTGGTTTACACCGTCATGACGAGAAAAGCAGTGGATGTGGGACAAATAATAGGGTATAGCATTCGCAACATCAGTAAATTCAACACCACTGTTGGTTTGGCGCATGGCACGTTCATAACTTAGTTGTGTGAGACTTATGAGGTGTCAGTGCTTGACGGAGACATAATATGGAAGCCCATGAAGCCTAACACTCAGTCTAAGGTTCATGGTTTTCCTCCAGCCTCTCTTGAGCCTCCATAACCTGGCCAAGCCCCTAAACGTCCGCGAGGTGGAGACGATGAGGAGATTGATCCTGTTAGCACATGTGCAACTGATGAGGGGGGGCCCAGTGGTAGTGCATCCTTTTTGGCTATCGGGGGGCCAATAGATTACCATACTCAGGGCATGGATAATCTACTAGATTACATCATTCAACAAAATCAGTATATGATCCAGTCACATCATGCTCAAAATCAACATTTAAATCAATATATGGAGCAGTACAGTGAGTATGAAACTCAGCATGTGGATGCCCTAAATGCTCTAGTCCAATGGTGGTTGATGAGTGAGGCTGGTCAAAATACCTTTATGTATCCATCGCCATACATGCCTTACAACTCACCACCTCCGCCGCCGCCATACTGATGTGGCATGTCTCTCGAGGTAAGTTTTCTCTCCTTGGTTTTCAGGTCACATTGGGGACAATGTGAAATTATAGTTTGGGGGGAGAGGCTTATTGCTTTTGCTTCATTTTTGTTTTCCTTTTAGTTTAATGTTTTTATTTTAGTTTTGTCTTTTGTGTCAAAAAGTTAAGCCGATGAAATTTCTTTAATGTTGTTTGTCATCACTTGTGAAATAGAAATTGTGTGAATAACCGTGTGCTTGGTTTGATCACTTTCTGGATTAATTTTAATGCTTCTTGGAAATTTTAATATGTTGTGTAAATTTGAGTAATTAGCATATGTTATACATATTTTACTTGGGTATGAGGAATAAATTGTGGAATAGGATAGAACTTGCATTGCTTGTCTTTTGAGACAAAATCCTTGATGACATGTGTGTTGGAAAATGATCTAGGCAATTTTGTTCGAGCATTTGAGCCTTTCAAGCTTACCGATACTATTTTATCCTTAGTTTACCCCTTTGTGCCTTAACTTGTTTGATTGATTGTTTAACCACATTATATGCCAAAACTATACCTGTTATTATTTTCCCTTGTCCTTTGAACTATGCCATAAGCTTAGAAATAAGTTTGGAGGAAAGAATTGTATTGGGTGAGATTGTTGATATGTGGATAAATGGTGTATTTTAATGAATGAGAGAAATGTAAAAGTTATTGCAACATCACTAATTTATGTATACCATTCGAAAAAAAGAAAAAGACAAAGAAGATAAAAAAAAAGTGATAAATAATTAAATAAAGTGGTGTTGGGGCATTGTTTTGTGAGTTCTCAATAGTTGGAGAGTTGGTAAATTGGGGGATGGTTATTAACTACAAGATGGTTGGTTTGATTGGTTTTTTATGTGCTTATGGTATAATGAAGCTTAACTGTCTATTCAACTACCGTTACCTAAGCCAAAATGTTATGAACCTTAAAGTCTTGTTGATTCCAAAATATGTGTTGTTGACATTAGTGGAGAAAGGCAAGTGTGCAAGCATATTGAATATTGGTTAGTGGATTGTTGGTATGAGTGAGACATGTATGATGCATTCTAATTGTTCATTTTGTAATATGCAAATCATATTCTAATTTCCAAATGAGGCATTCAGGTCAATTGTTGGAGTGATTGGATTGAAATTTTGGTTGAAAATGCAGTTGATATTTTGTGAATGATGACAATGCGATGTGAATAATATGGACGCTTAACTGTATGTTGGTGTGTTATGTTTTAGGTTTAGTGTCAATCTTTACTCGAGGGCGAGTAAAGGTTAAGTTTGGGGGAATTTGTTGAGTCTAGTTTATGTCACGGTTAGGTGGTGTTTTAGGTAGTCTTTTATGTTGTTTTTATTTCATTTAGTGCGGTTTTACGCTTTTGTTTGTTTGTTTTTCAGTTTTAGTGAATAAAAAGGAAGATTTTAATTATTGGAGGATCTTGGTTCAAAAAGAGAAGAAAAACCCAAGTTTCGGTGTTGTAATCTATAAAGGATGGATCCCGACATGATTTGAAGGCATATGTGATTTTTTGGGTTTACAATTGCAAAAATTGGAGAATTCATTAAGGGCCATGGCTTGGGCAATTTGGAGCCGCGGCCAGCCTCTTCACAAAAACAGTGTGTTGGAGTTAGGGCACGGGCCGTGGCATGGCTTTGGAGGGTCGCGGCTTGGAAGAGCTAATTCCCAGGGAAACAAAGACACAGGCCGCGGTAGGTGGACAGTTGCGCAGCGGCCCTCTTCAACAAAAAATGATGTTTTGGGACACGGGCCATAGCGCTAGAACAGCTGGGCCGCAGCCCAAATCCTTTATAAAGAAAATTTAGGTTATAAACCTAATTTCGAAAAGAAAGAAGGAGAGAGTTTTTGGTGGCTAATATTCTTAGAGAACACTTTTGGAGGCTTCTTCACTTGTTTGTCATCCATCTATTTCTTTATGTTTGTTCTTGAATTTCTTTGTGTTTAGAATGACAGTTATGGACTAATTTTCTATTTAGGGCTGTTAATTGAATCACTTGAATCCATATTATGAACTAATGCAATTTATCATTTCTTCTTCATCTTCTTTTCAATTCCTTGCAATCTGTGCTTGTTGATTGATTCTTGACTGGCCATCTATAGTCATTACCTTTATGATTTTGAATCAAAATTTGAGAAGTGCGATTTGAATCTGCTTTGGTTGTTTAGGACGCAATTATAATTTGGAATGATAGTATCTAGATTAATTGTGTGACTCTCTTTTGAGTTGTTTTGATTAACGTTGCCTTTGTGATTAAATTTACCATAGAAATATAGGAAATTTTCACTTAGGTTGAGTTTATAATTCATAACATGATTATAAACAGCTTTTGTCAACTCGTTAATTGAAATAGGAAGAAAGAATAATAAAATGGTAACTTGTATCAGGGATTAATAGGGAGGATAGTTGATGAGATTAAATGCCCTAATTACTCTCTTATTATTTAAATTCAAGGTTTTTCTGATACTTATTTTTTTTATTGAGTTCTTAATTATTGTTTCTGCAATTTATATTTTCTTCTGCATTGTTACAAGAATCAAAGTTTAATTGACCAAATAAAAATAGAAACAAAAAGATTATTTGGTTGGTAATCTGTGATTCAGTCCTTGAGGACGATACTTGGTTTTACCAAGATTATTACTAATTTGCGATATGTGCACTTGCGTAGCAAAAAATTTCGCAACACTAAACTGTCAAGGGAAAGGATGTCAAAAGAATGAGTTGTAAGGAGAAAGGACTAAATTGCAAAAGAATTAATTTTTCGGGGAAAGGAAATAATTATTTGATAATTATGGGTAATTGAATAATTGTGAATTGATTAATTATTTAACTATATAGTTTTTATTTTGAAAAACTATAGGATTAAAATAATATTAATCTTTTTTGGACTAATATAAATATCTTATTTATAATATGATATTTATTTATTTAATTTAAAACTGATATTTTAAGATAAAGTTAATTTTGAATTAACTGGTATTTATGTTGGGATAAATACCTTGTCTTAAAATTTGATTAAATAAATAAATGAGAAAATTAGGGAAACCTTAATGGGGCCGGGTGACACACACTGTACAGTACAGTGTGTAGCGCCTAGTATCAGGGATTTTTATCCCTAGTATTTGAATTTTGAATTTCAAATAAATTTGTTTAATCAGTTATTTAATTATTCTTTTTAAATATAATTTAAATAGATAATTAAATGTAAATATCTAATTAGTTTTTAATTTGAATTATATTTTAATTAAATAAATACTATTTAATTAGATTAAATATTTTTATAAATCTGATATACTTGATCTTCAGGAGAATGCTAAATGATCAGACTCTCTCTCAAAAGTGATAGTTTTCTCTAAATCTTAAAACTATTCTAAACCTTCTCTCAGTCAAAACTCTCAAGATCTCATGTGTTGAGTACATCTAGGGAGTCACATAAATCAACCTTTTGAATCCTACGTGTCCATACACGTCCTTGTGTGTTTGAGGATTGGTCTGGAAGATTAGGGTGTGAGATCTCAGAACACTAGATAGGAAGATCGTTGATTTATACAAAAAGACTCAAGGACACTTAATAGTCTACAAGAGGTAATCCTTGATCTATTTATATGTGATTTAACATTTATATATGTGTATGATCCTGGTTGGTATTAATAATTATTAAAATGTGTCCATATATTTTATTGTGTACCTTTGATTTGATCATTTAATACCAACACGTAAATCAATGATTTTAAAATGCACAAGTTATGTCTCAAAATGATATTTTGAACTTATATAAACAAAAGACATTTTATTTCACATTTTAATGGAGTTTTTATCTAATTAAACACATGCAGTTTTTTTTTTTTTTATATTTTGTGAAAGAAAATATGGTTTTAGTTCAATTATGTGATTTTAAACAAATAAAATGTATTCTGTAATTTTTGATTTATTGGGAGATTGTGTCTTTTAAATCAAATAAATAAAGCATGTGCTCAAATAAATTAAACCCTAGGCTATATACATGAAAAATGTAATTTTCTAAACTTTAAAATATGGAATATTTTACTTAGAATAATGCAGTTTTTATTTGTAAAACAATTAATTAAGTAGCATTATTTTTATGAGGCTAAGTACTTTATTTGAATAAAAGACAGTATAATGAAACTTTTCCAACTTAGTGAAAATTATGATATTTATGAAAATGTGGTAACCTTGGGATATCATTTTTAATTTTTCTACAAAGTTAAATATGTAATTATTTTATTCATCCATATGGTAAAGGGAGTGAGAACCAAATTTGTTCTTGTTGTACCTAGTTTTCGAGCCATGTTAAGTGTGACCTCGAAAGTTGGATTCACAAACAGTTGGACTCGTGAGGTTTAGAGTATGCTACAAGACTAAATATCGAGCCTGCAAGACATAGACGACCTCGAATATGGTGACCTCGAAGTGTTCATGATCTCGAAAGGTAGCTCCGGAGACTCATCCATCCTCAGGGATGACCTCGGATCAGGGATCTCGAGCTCGACGCACAGACGATCTTGAAAGCCATGTGACCTCGGGAGATGTCTCTAGCTCGAAAGCTGACGAGAAACCTGGGAAGCTAAGGCTTTGGAGATATATGATAAAATCCTTGGATATCTATAAGTGTTGTCCATACGAGATGTAATTCTCATTTATTACTGTAAATCCCCTAGAATCGTGGGATATTATTTGGTCAGTTATACGTCCCCTGGTCTTCAGGGGACGTTTCCTTTTATATCTGATTATAGGCATTTAAAGCCATTTATTTTATTTACACAAAAAGAGTAACTACCCAAAATATGTGGGATAGTATTCTGCAGCCTTCTCTATAAATAGAGAGGTCATGCACCATTGTAATGGACCGAAATTCTGAACCTTGAGAGAAAACTCTGAAGAATTTTCAGAGAAAATCTTGAGTTTAATAACAGAGACTCGTGGACTAGGCAGATTTAACTGCTGAACCACGTAAAAATCGTGTGTTTGTATTGTCATATTTTAATTGGCCATTATCAGTTATTGTTTACGTGCTCTCCTTTCACTGTTGACGAAAAACGGCGTCAACAGTTTGGTGCTTTCATTGAGAGCCTTAAGCATTCATCCCTGAGAAAATCATGGCCACAAACAATCAGAACACACCTGAAGAAAATTACCCAAGACGTCCTGGAAAACAGCCAATGGAGAATCCGGATGTTGAAGAGAGAAGTGGGTCTTCTGATTCCCGCGGACCACCTCCTCTACCAAGAGATGAGGATATGTACTACAATCCTGAGCGGTACGTTCCCATTGTGGAACTTGAAAACCGGCAACTGAAGCAGCTGTTGGCAGAGGGCAACAAATGGAATGAGGAGTTGACAAGGATAGCCACAGAGGCGCAGGTGGCTCAGCCCCCGCCTCCGCGCGAAAACCAAGTCCCTCCTCCAAGGGACGTGCATGTTCCTCTCCGGAGGCCCCGCAGGCGTCCACGAAAGGATGCTACCACAAGGAGGCTGACTCAACCTCCGGCACCAGCAGAGCCATCCGCTCCACCTAGGCCCCAGAGGAGCACTCGGGCTCGGGCCCCGGCTAACCCTCCTGTGGAAGTGCCTGCGGGAGTTGAGAATAACCGAACCCCTGCAGAGGCTCGGACTCAGGTACCTAGGAGCGCACCGAATGCGACTGACCCATCTCGGGCAAATTCAGGACCTTCTAGGCCACGACAAGGGTGGCAGCCACCGTCGCCTATACGGTTCCCTCCGTCACCCATAAGATATCCTTTGCCCCCCGCAGGAACGCTCAGCTCGTTCGAGGCCAGGATGAAGGGCGTACGGGGGAAAGACAAGAAAACAGGGAGACTTTTCAGGAGCGGAGAGGCGCTCCATCTGAGAAAAGCCAAACGTCTCGGTCTCGCATGGCGGAGATGAGGCGACGTGGGAAGAATCAATCACGAAATAACCGAGCAAAGAGTTTCACCAGTGATGAGTCCGGAGATACCAGGTCCGTCAGTAAACATGACCGAGGTCGTAATAAAACTGGAAGCCGCAAGAATCGTCCCGACCTGCGAAATCATCTGAACCAGAGTCGGGGTAATGGAGATCAAACAAATCCGGATCTGAGGGATCGCTTGAATAGGCGTAGAGATCCCTCGCGGAGTTGCGAGCTTGGAATCACGATCAATGACAATCAATTCCAGACAGCACTTCCTACTGACCCAGTCCAAAAAAGAATCGATCAGCTCGAAAGAGCCTTTAGGCTTTTAAAGAATGAATGAGGAAATGGTCGATATGAGGACTCTGATGAGGAGCTTGAGCCGTTTGCTCCCCATATTTCCAACACTCAATTTCCTCAGGGGTTTCGGATTCCTCACGTCCCAACGTTTGAAGGAAAAACTGACCCGTGTAGTCACCTGAGCACGTTCAATACTATCATGAGAGCCAGTAATGTGGGTTACGAGCTCAGGTGTATGTTGTTTCCAACATCATTGGCAGGACCTGCCAAAAGTTGGTTCGAAAAATATAAGAGACACTCAATAACCTTATGGGAGCAGTTGTCTAAAGACTTTAAGAAGCAGTTCAGAGCGATGATGGGGGTCAGGCCAGAGGCATCCACCTTAACTAACGTCCGACAACAACCGGGCGAAACACTAAAAAGTTACCTGACGAGATTTAATCTAGAAGTAGCCCGAGCTCAGGATGTGGATGACAGTGGGCACCTAATGGCTATCTGAGCTGATGTATTACCAGGAAGTGCCCTTTGGGACGACATGCAAGGGAAACCAGTAAGGTCAATAATCGAGTTTAACAGACGAGCGCAGAGGTTTGTCAATGTAGAGGAAGCGAGGTCGACGCTCAAAGCGACTTCCCAGTCCGAAACTACAACGATAAACATCAACTCTGCCTCAACCTCGGCGAACCCAGCAGCTCCAAAGCCTGCCACGGATAACCCCTCCAAGAGGAAAAAGACTGAAGGAAGTAACCACGAAGCTGAGGGAGGAAAGAAAAAGAAAGGGGAGAGATATTTCTCCGTGTATAGAGTATACACCGAGCTCAATGAGTCTTGGGAGAACATATACCTGGCTAATGAAAACCAGGTCCCCTTTAGGCTCCCAGACCCGATGAGGAATCAAAAATCCAAGAGGAACTCCAGTAAATATTGCCGGTTCCATAGAGACACTGGGCATACAACAGATGAATGTCGACAATTGAAGGACGAGATCGAAGGGTTGATCTCGAGAGGTTACTTCCGACAATATGTCAAAAACCAAAGTACTAGTCAGACGGCCGCGAGCCAGAGAGTATGCATGCCCACAACGACACAAAACAATAACTCCCAAGCTCGGGAAGAGGACAGGCCCCCGCCGATAGATGGAGAGGATGTAATAACCATCTCGGGAGGGCCTCACCTCACAGGAAGGGGCAGGAATGCCCAAAAGAGGTATGTTAACGAGTTGAAGACAGGGGACGGGTCTCCTTATGAACCCGAACCTAGGGCACCAAAAAGCCAGAGGATTGAAACACAACCAATAACCTTCACCGAGGAAGACGCCTCCCATGTTCAGTTCCCTCATCATGATCCGCTGGTCATTACTCTTCACTTGGCCAATAAAAGGGTCCACCGAGTTCTCATAGATAATGGGAGCTCAGTCAACATCCTTTATAAAGCAACCCTCGAGAAGATGGGACTCTCCCTTCGCGACCTGAAAGCGTGTGCAACTACTTTATACGGCTTTTCAGGAAAAGGAACTGCCTGTATGGGATCCATTGAGCTCCCCGTGACCTTGGGAGACTATCCAGTCTCGGTGACCAAGATAATGGAGTTCGTGGTAGTAGACTTACCATCTACCTACAATGTGCTGCTCGGGAGACCCGCCCTGGTTGGGCTGGGGGCAGTTTCATCAGTAAGGCATCTGGCCCTTAAGTTCCCGACCCCTAGCGGGGTCGGGACATTAAAAGGAGACCAATTGGCAGGGAGAGAATGCTATAGCATCTCCTTGAGGGGAAAGAAACAAACGAATGCTCAAGCACTCGTTATCATACAAAACAAAGATGGAACGATTTTAGAAATTGACGAGGAGATTGATCCGAGGATTGAGGAGAAAGTTGACCTCGAACCTTTAGAGGAGCTCAAAGAAATTCAGCTCGAGGAAACTGATCCCTCGAAAAAGGTGAAGGTCGGAAAACACCTCCAAGACGAGGCAAAATAGCAATTAATTTGTTTTTTGAAGAAAAACCAGGATGTCTTCGCGTGGTCACACTCAGACATGGTAGGGATAAGCCCGAATGTAGCAAGCCACGCTCTAAACATAGACAAAAGCTTTCCCCCAAAGCAACAAAAGCGAAGACAGCTGGACGAAGACAGAAAGAAGGCGCTAAAGGAGGAGGTTAGCAGGATGAAAGTGAACCGATTCATTAGGGATGCCTTTTACCCTGACTGGGTAGCCAATCTTGTGTTGGTCCCGAAGCCTAATGGGACGTGGAGAACCTGTATTGACTACTCAGATCTCAACAAATCTTTCCCAAAAGACTGTTTTCTGTTACCAAGGATTGACCAGCTCGTGGATGCCACGGCGGGGCACGGCCTGATGTCATTCATGGATGCATATTCTGGATATAACCAGATTCCCATGCATGCCCCCGACCAAGAACATACGAGCTTCATCATGGATAAAGGGCTATATTGCTATAATGTCATGCCATTCGGGCTCAAGAATGCTGGAGCCACATACCAGCGGCTCGTAAACATGATGTTTTCAGAAAAAATAGGGAACAACATGGAGGTTTATGTTGATGACATGATTGTAAAGTCTCGACTCAACAAGAACCATGTTGATGACCTCGAAGAGTGCTTCGGCGTGCTCAGGAAGTACAACATGAAGCTAAATCCTCATAAGTGCACTTTCGGGGTATCTTCAGGAAAATTTCTGGGCTTTATTGTGAACTCTCGTGGAATCGAGGCTAACCCCGACAAGATCAAGGCCCTGATTGACATGCCCTCGCCTCGAAGGCACAAAGATGTCCAAAGTCTGACTGGCAGGATGGCAGCCCTAAGCAGATTCATCTCGAAATCTACGGATCGTGGTCTTCCATTTTTCAACTTACTGAGAGGAGGTAAGAAGTTTGAATGGACAGAAGAATGCGAGCTGGCCTTTCAGGAGCTCAAAAAGCACCTTGCGGAACCACCCATCCTGTCAAAACCAAAAACGGGGGAAATACTGTACCTGTACCTTTCAACTACCGAACACGCGATAAGTGCAGTGCTCGTCTGAGAAGAAGAGAGGGTGCAAAGACCCGTTTACTACATCAGTAAAAGATTACTGGGGGCAGAGTCAAGATATCCATTGATGGAGAAACTCGCGCTCAGTCTGATTCATTCATCCCATAAGCTCTGCCCCTACTTTTAGGCACATCCCATCCATGTGCTGACTGATCAACCACTTAGACAAGTCCTGTCTAAACCAGAAGCTTCAGGTCGACTTCTTAAATGGGCTGTTGAGCTCGGACAGTTCGAGATCACCTACCACCCAAGAACGACCATTAAGGCACAGGCATTGGCGGACTTTATAGTGGAATGTACGGGTATAGCCGACGATGAGATAATAACCACAGCCCACAAGCTGTGGAAACTTTACGTCGAAGGCTCGTCAAATGAAAATGGAGCAGGGGTAGGGGTCATTTTGGTTACCCCCGCAAGAAGCAGATTTCATTCTGCCCTAAGATTTGGCTTTAAAGCATCGAATAATGAGGCCGAATACGAGGCTTTACTCACGGGACTTCGTATAGCAAAGGAGCTCAAAGCTAAAGCTATACATTGCTACAGTGACTCCCAGCTCGTGGTTAATCAAATCCTAGGAGAATACCAGGCTCGTGGCACTAGAATGGCAGCTTATCTGGAGAAGGCAAAATCCGCATTAGAGTATTTCGAGTTTTATGCAATCAAATAGGTTCCCCGAGAACGAAACTCAAATGCAGATGCCTTAGCTTGACTCGCCACATCCACCGAAAATGAAGAGCTGAATGTTGTACCCATAGAACACCTATCAGCACCTAGCATGAATGAGCCAGAAGAGGAAGATGTGTGTATG
Source organism: Humulus lupulus (assembly GCF_963169125.1). Taxonomy (NCBI): domain Eukaryota; kingdom Viridiplantae; phylum Streptophyta; class Magnoliopsida; order Rosales; family Cannabaceae; genus Humulus; species Humulus lupulus. The sequence continues at coordinate 266,412,403 of NC_084794.1, read as the reverse complement.
ATCGAAACAGAGCCGACCTGGATGACCCCGATAGTTGATTATCTCAAAAATGGAACTCTTCCAAAAGATCGGAATCAGGCTCGAAAGTTGATGTATCAACTTCCCCGTTACACAATTTTAGATGGAAGGCTATACCGAAGGGGGTATTCCATGCCGTTACTTAGATGCGTAACACCTCCCGAAGCTAAGAAAATCATTGAAGAAATTCATGAAGGGTTCTGCGGAGATTAAACCGGGGGGCATAGCCTGTCCAAGAAGATCATACACCAGGGATATTTCTGGCCAACCATTAAAGCGGATTCTTTCGAGTATGTGAAGAAATGCGACAAATGCTAGAGATTCGCCACGATACCCCGAGCCCCACCATCCGAGCTGACCATGTTGACATCCCCATGGCCTTTCGCGGTATGGGGCATCGACCTCATAGGCTCTCTCCCAACTGGCAAAGGTGGAGTGAAATATGCTGTAGTCGCCGTGGATTATTTTCACAAAATGGACGGAGGCTGAACCATTGGCAACTATAACCTCAAAGAAGATCCTTGATTTCGTTGTAAAGAACATCGTGTGCCGATATGGAGTGCTGAGGAAGATCGTATCCGACAACGAAACCCAGTTCGATTGCGACTTGTTCACAAACTTTTGTACAAAGAACGACATAATAAAGAGTTTTTCATCAGTGGCTCACCCCCAGGAGAATAGCCAGGTCGAAGCTGTGAACAAAACTCTCAAAAGTTCTTTAAAGAAAAAGTTGGAGGAAGCAAAGGGACGGTGGCCTAAAGAATTTCCCCAAGTCCTTTGGGGATACAGGACCACAGCTCGAACCTCAACAGGACATACCCCGTTCTCTCTATCATACGGCTGCAAGGCAATGTTGCCTATTGAGGTAGAAATCCCAACGATCCGAACTCAGATTTACGATCAAAGTTCAAACCACACTCAGCTCAAATAAACCCTAGACTTGATTGAAGAAAAAAGAGAAGAGGCTCAGCTGAAAAATGCTGCCTACCAGCAACGAACTACCAGATATTTCAACAAGAGGGTTTGAGATCGAAAGTTCGGAATGGGAGACCTGGTGTTGAGACGCGTATTCTTGGCAACTCGAGATCCAGCAGCTGGAGTGCTCGGCCCGAACTGGGAAGGACCGTACCAGATAGAGTCAATCATCCCTCCTGGTGTGTACAAACTTGCGAGATTGGACGGGAGCCTAGTACCGCGAGCATGGAATGGAGAACACCTTAGACCTTACTATCAGTAGTGTAGGAAAAGTGTTGCCTGTAACCATGAATTTCTATTTGTATTAGCTCGTCTGTTTTTGACTTTCATCAAATAAAAGATCCATTTCGTTCAAATATGTTATCTCTTTTTATTTTTGCAATCTCTCTTAATTTAATAACCTATGGTCACACTCATAGGATATTAAGGGAGCATCATTGGTACATATACCATCAGCTTAAAAAATAAAATAACATATAAAGTATTTGGATATAATCAAATACGTGAGCTTAGATAGTTCGGACATAACCGAATTATCAAAAACATAAAGTATTTGGATGTAACCAGATACGCGAGCTTAGATAGTTCGGACATAACCGAATTATCAAAAACTGAAAATGTTTGGAGTTAAACAGATGTGCAAACTTAACAGGTTTGGAACAAACCAGCCAAAAAACTAATCGATGATAAGTAGGAACCTAAACCTATTCTGAAATAAGTCGAGATCGAGGCTGGAATGTCTTAAAGAAAAATAGTTTCGAACTCTTAACCTTGGAATGAAAACCGAGGATGAGGAAAAGTGACTAAGCAAAAAAGATATAACCAAATCATTCACATTACATACCATATAAGTACTTTTGGGTTCATGGTTAAAGTAATATCCGACTTTAAAAGATAACGAGGTCGGAAGCGGATAATTTGAACAAACTGTGCATGAATGCATTGAGCTTCGAACCTAAATCCACAATATGTTTGTATGAATAAATAAACATAAATGATTCATCCATAAAAAATGTGCAAAATATTTCGAGCCAAGAAATGTAAAGCATATATATATAAGTAATATTTAAAGAAATTGTATCAGCCCCGTGGGCATAAATTAAAATAATTACAAAAATAAGGGGACGCATCCCCAATAGATGATTTCCCCAAGATTAGATCTAAGAAAGAGGAGTCTCCTTGGCCTTCTCAGCATCAGCAGCACCGGATCCCTCAGGACGAATAGCATGGTTGTCCTCCCGGGCTCCCTCCGAAACGGCCTCCCGAGCAGCCTTTTCCTTCTCGAGCTGAGTAGCTTCTTCCTTCTCGAGCCGAGCATTCCACTTGTCAAGAAGTGTCGCCTCATGAGGACCTAAGAAGCTGGTGTCCAGATCTTCATTGTAGGCCCACATTCGGTACATGGCCGAGTCAACTGCTTGATCCTTCTTCTCTTTGTACTCGGCAAGGAGACGAGCTTTTTCATCCTCCATGATGTCAAAGGTGGCGGCCTTTTCCTCTTCAAGCTTCTTGTTGGTCTCCTGGAGCTGGGTGATCTCCTTCTTATGCTCCTCGAGCTCAGTCTTCAGCTTCCCGAGCTCGGTGGCCATGTCCTCACGTTCCTTGGCTCCTGCCTCAAGCTTCGCATTCGCTGCCTTCAGATCATCGCTCGCTTTGAGGTGGAGATCCTTCGCCTCTTGAGCATGAGACTTGCTCGAATGAATCTCGTTGTTCAACTTATAATTGAGCTGGGCGATAAAGGCAAGAGACTGAAAAAGAAAAAGTCATCATTAACACCAAGTCTGTGTGATTATAACCAAGAAGAAGGACTATAGAAGGATACTTACCGCGGCAGCGAGCTCGATACTCTTCTCATAGAGGACAGTGCAGTCTTGGGTATCGTTCAAGCATTGCCATTGGGGAGCTTCGAGACTGCCAAAGCTCTAGCCGATCCGGGACATAACATCCGAGACCAGCGTAGATCCATGGGACCCAGCGGCATTGTCGACCACATATGTATCCATGTGGGTGGAAACTTGTACGCCCTGGTTTTCCCACGGGCTGATTAGCAGGTCGAGCCTCGGACTAATCAAGGTTAGTCCGAAAACTTCCCCAGGTCAGAGATCCTGTTTTCTAGGCCGTACCCCTTTAGCTCGAGGTATCCTCAGGAACTCTCCAAGGCTGCCCAAGACTGAGGGAAGGAATCTTTGAGGCCGAAGGTCGGGTCAGGGAAGCAGCTTGTGGTACGAGCTGCTCCTCATAGATCTCTGATCCTTTGTAAAGTCAACACACGCAAGATAAACGTGCCTATATCTGACATCACGTGTCCGATATCTCCCTGACTTCTCGGACACGCAGCAGGAACGTGCGTATTCAGACACCCACGGCTGGGTTGGGCCGTGCGGCCCAATATCTCCTTATCTATCGATTTGACCTTACCCATGTGTCAGGTTTAGGAATTAATCATGAATGTCACAGGGTTGATATGAAAAATGATAAGGTCACAGGATGACCTCCTTACCAACTTCCAGGTGCCTTCTCCTATAAATATGGAGACCCTGGGAGTTGATAAGGGTTGGAAAAAATAGTCTCAGAAGAGATATACACTTTGTAATCAAAAAATTCCAGAATATATCAATAATATTGACTAGTGGAGTAGAAGGATTTTAACCTTTGAACCACTTAAAAAACGTGTCTTGAGTCACCTAGTTCATTCTCTAAGATTTCATCTGTGACGGTTCTACTTTCAGCACTAATCCCTTTCTCTTCTTCTCTTAATTACATGTTGGCGAAGAACCGCGTCAACAGTTTGGTGCTTTCATTAAGAGCAAGTTAAATTAGTGCTGCCACAAACATCCAACTATGGTGACCACTCGATCCAGGCATGGCAACGAAACAGAGCAGCAGGATGGGCAGGAGGCCCACCATATTGCCATCCCTGACGAACAAATTCCTGAAGTCCAACAGAGGCCAGGAAAGCAGCCGGCGGGCCAAGAAGATACTGGTAGTTTGGCACCCCGGCCACCTAATCCGAACCCGTGTTATTATACTGTGGTGGAGATAGAGAATGCTCAACTGAGGAGCCAGTTAGCAACAGCCGGTCGGCAAATCCAGGATATTCTGGCCCGGCTACCCCCTCTCACAACCAACGTTAACGTTGGAGAGAGGCAAGGTGAGGCTCCTAAGTCTCACCGGGGTAATCGGCCCAGGCATAGCCGGTCGGGTAGGTCTCATGCAGCCAACTCCACCCCTTCATCACACCGTCAAGAGGCAAACTTCAGGGAAATGCTTGGGGTCGGACAACAGCAATACAGCCGTTCGGTCAGGACATCAACTCATAGTTCTCAACCTTCCTCGAGAACGCCCAGGAGAGCTCGAGGAAATTCCCGAAGGACATCCGGGGAGGGCCAGCGACGTCAGCTCGTCCCAGAAGTCCATCCTGCGCCTCGTCCAGCTCGCTCGGAGCGGGACCAGCAAGCTGGCAGGGCCAAAAGGCCCCCACCAAATTTGATCAGTCTAGACGGAACTAGGATCGCCTCACCAGTCAGGCATCCTCCTTCTCCAATCAGATATCTGTCTCCTCGGCCTTTCCAAGACATCCCTGCTTACGGAAGTAGTAGGAGAGACCCACCATCAGCGGGACCTTCCCGGCATAGTGGGGCGCCTGAAGAAAGCTCAGGTCCTCACCACCAAAGGCAGACTCCAAGCCTATCCGGCAGGAGTCATTGGACCAGCAGCCGCCGGAGTGATCTCTCTGGAGGAGACCTGCGTCAGCGACTGAGTTCGGCACAGAGCCACCAGACCACCCAGGGAGGCAACCTTCGAGATCGCCTCAACTCTCACAGAGAGGACAGGGCTAGGGATGGTAGTCAGGCCCGCTCGGCGGGAGTCCGATCCAAAGTACGTAACGGAGGGAATGTCCCAAATAACCTATCTCAAGATAGGAGGGGCAACAACCCACCTAATATGTACAATGGGTCCAGAGCTGTGGAACAGCCCCGGAATAACCCAGGATCTTAGGACCAAACCCTCGAGCGCCTAACTCAAATGGAGGAACTGATGAGGAAGCTCCTAACAGAAAAAGAAAAAGACGAATATGATTCGGGTGACGAAATGGAACTCTTCGCCCCCAATATAGCAGCGACGGCATACCCGTCTGGTTTTCGTAGGCCCCACTTGTCAAAGTTCAACGGGGACGGGGACCCGTCGGACCATTTGGGAATGTTCAACACCCTAATGATGGCTCATAACATTGGCCCGGAGCTGCATTGCTTGATCTTCCCTTCCACGCTGATCGGACCTGCCAGGCAATGGTTCAAGCAAAGTAAAAGACAGTCAATCAGCTCCTGGAAGACTTTCTCAGCTGACTTCAAAAGGGCATTTCGTGCCTCCCAGGCCGCCCAAGTCCAAGTCGATTCCCTAGCTAACGTGAGACAGCAGCCCGGTGAAACACTGAAAGCCTACTTGAGCAGATTTGCGAATGTCGCTGCTCGAGCCCGAGACGCTGACGATAGCTCTAAGCTCATGGCCATGAGAACCGGAATCTTGGTCGGGGGAGACCTGTGGAAAGATATTCAGAGGAAGGGAGTCAGTTCGGTTAACGAATTCCTTAACAGAGCCCAATAGTGGATAAACTTAGAAGAAGCTGAAGCTTCAGCCGTGGGGACCAGCCAGGTTCCCGAGAAGCCCACTGGTGTGGGGACGGAGATCGTGGTGGCGATCCCCGACGTCGCACAGAACAACCAGCCCGGTGGTGGCAAAAGGAAGGGAAATGGTGAAAACAGCCAGCACGGTCAAAAGAAGAATAAGTCTGTGGATAAATTCAAGCCCGTGTTCACAGCATATACCGAGCTCACCCAGTTCAGGGAAAGCATCTTCTTAGCCAACTCTACTCGGGTCCCCTGGAAGAGGCCGGAGCCATTGAAACACCACAAGGGAAAGAGAGATACTTCAAAATTCTGTCGTTTCCATAACGACGTCGGCCACAATACCGACGATTGCAGGCATCTAAAAGATGAAATCAAGACTCTCATCCGAGCAGGCCCCTGGCGCAATATTCACGAAACAGGGTCTCAGCGGATCGACCCACTCCAGAAGTCCCAGCCAGTCAGCCTGGGCCTCGGATAGATCAGGACGTCCCTCCTCCCGTGGTCGAGGGAGAGATATCCACCATCTCTGGAGGACCGCACATGGCTGGAACGAGCAGAGGCGCCCAGAAGAGGTATGTGAATGAGTTAAGGCCCACAACGGAGCGGAGTTCATCCCGGAGCAGCGTCATTCAAAACAGCAGCGGTTAGAGAAGCAACCGATTACCTTTACAGAGGAAGACGCAGGCGATGTCCAATTCCCCCATAATGATCCCTTGGTCGTAGCAGTCCAGCTCGCCAACCGGAAAGTGAGGAGAGTGTTGGTGGACAACGAAAGCTCGGTGAACCTCCTATTCCGATCCACATTAGAAAAGATGGGTCTAACCATCGCCGAGCTAAAGGCAACCTCCATGATGCTATATGGTTTTTCGGGAGAAGGATCGGCAGCGATAGGGATGATCGAGCTGGTGATCACCCTAGGAGAAGAGTCTCGGACAGTCTCCAAGCTACTTGAGTTCGTGGTCATTGACTGCTCCACTGCCTACAATGCCATTTTGGGCCGACCTACACTCATAGCTTTCGAGGCCATCACTTCCATTCGACACCTCGCCATGAAGTTCCCTACTTCAACAGGAATCTGCACCATCAAGGGCGATCAGCTCGCTGCCAGGGAATGCTACAGTATTTCCATGAAGGGAAAGTCTAAACCCGGGCAGCTGGCAATGGCCATTCAGGGCGAAGAGGAATCTCAGGGACCCTTGGCGGCTCCTGAGATTGAAAAACCTCAGAATCCCGAAGAGGAAAAGATCGCCTTGAGTGAGGACATTGACCCCCGAGTGGGCGAGGACAGATCCGAGCTCCAGGTTATTGAGGAGCTCGAGGAGGTGAACATTGATAAACAAAATCTGTCACGGACGGTTAAGCTTGGAAAGAACCTCTGCGACAAGAGAAAGGCGGAGCTGATTACGTTTCTGAGAAATAACTTGGACGTTTTCGCATGGTCCCACGAGGACATGGTGGGGATTAGTCCGAGTGTCATCATGCACATGCTTCATCTGGATAAAAGCGTTCCTACCAAGTCTCAAAAGAAAAGGCATTTAGGAACAACCCGAGCTGAAGCCCTAGAAGAAGAAGTGGCCCGGCTCAAAAAGTGTGGCTTTATCCGCGAAGCCAAATTTCCAATTTGGGTCGCCAACCCCGTGCTAGTTCCAAAGCCCAACGGGAAATGGAGGACTTGCATTGATTTCTCCGACCTGAATAAAGCTTGCCCCAAGGATTGCTTTCCATTGCCTAGGATCGATCAGCTGGTGGATGCTACGGCGGGGCACGAGCTCATGTCCTTCATGGACGCATACTCAGGCTACAATCAGATCGCGATGAACCCGGCGGACCAGGAGCATACCAGCTTCATGACCCCAACAAATGTCTATTGCTATAAGGTCATGCCGTTTGATCTGAAGAATGCCGGAGCTACCTACCAGAGGCTAGTAAACAGAATGTTCGCAGACCAGATCGAAAAGAACATGGAAGTGTATGTTGATGATATGCTCGTCAAGCCAAAGACTGCCGACAACCATGTTTCCGACCTGGAAGAATGTTTTAAAATACTACGGGAATACGCCATGAGGCTCAATCCTCAGAAATGCACGTTCGGTGTCGCGTCAGGGAAATTCCTGGGGTTCATTGTCAATACCCGAGGAATCGAGGCAAACCCCGACAAAATCAGGTCACTGCTCGAGCTTCCTTCCCCCAGGTCACGGAAAGACGTCCAAGGCCTCACGGGAAGAGTGGCAACACTCAACCGGTTCATTTCCAAATCGACCGACAAGTGTTTGCCCTTCTACAACCTGCTCCAGGGAAACAAGAAGTTTGAGTGGACTGTAGAGTGCGAAAGCGCATTCCTCGATCTGAAGGCGCATCTGGCTGAACCGCCCGTGCTGTCCAAGCCCAGGGCAGGAGAGCCTCTTTTCCTCTACATGGCCGTCACGGAGGATGCAACTAGCGTCGTGCTAGTACGAGAAGAGGACCAAGTTCAAAAGCCAGTCTACTACATCAGCAAGAGACTCCTCGAAGTAGAGTAACGGTACCCACTGATGGAAAAATTGGCGTTTTGCCTAATCACAGCCTCGCGAAAGCTCAGACCATATTTCCAGTCCCACCCGATACATGTCATGACCGATCAGCCTCTAAGGCAGGTTTTGCAAAAGCCTGAAGCATCGGGACGTTTGTTAAAATGGGCGGTCGAGCTCAGTCAGTTTGAGATCTTCTATACTCCACGAACTGCAATAAAAAGTCAGGCGTTGGCTGACTTCGTGGCGAAGTGCGCGGGATTCCAGGAGGATCCATCAGAAGGCCTACTTCAAGTCGCCTCGCCGCATTCGTCGTGGAAGATCTTTGTTGATGGTTCATCTAACGAGAGTGGCTCTGGGGCTGGAATCATTCTAATATCTCCCGAGGGACATAGGTTCCACTCGGCGCTAAGGTTCGGGTTCAAGGCGTCCAACAATGAGGCAGAGTACGAAGCTTTGTTAGCTGGGTTAAGGGTAGCTCAGGAGTTAAAGGCGAGCTCCGTCCAGTGCTTCAGTGACTCCCAGCTCATGGTAAACCAGGTTCTGGGCGAATATCAGGCGCGGGGACCCAAGATGACCGCCTATTTGGCGAAGGTAAAAACTGAGCTGTCCGCGTTTGAGCGAGGATTGATCGAACAGATACCTCGGGAACAAAACGCCAACGCAGATGCTCTCACCAAACTCGCCACCTCGGGAGAGACAGACACCCTAGGGTTGGTGCCAATAGAATTCTTAAAAGAACCAAGTATAGAGGGAGATCGGGCAGAGGTCGAGATGATTGATGCCAGGCCAACCTGGATGACCCCTATCCTTGAGTATCTCGTCGAGGGCAAGCTGCCTGAAGACCGTAACGATGCACGGCGAGTCTTGTATTAGGCTCCGAGGTACACGCTGGTCGAAGGTGTGTTGTACTGACGTGGGCACTCCCTACCTCTCCTCCGATGCGTTCATCCAGATGAGGCACAGGTCATCTTGAAAGAAATTCACGAAGGATTTTGCGGAGACCATGCTGGGGGGCAAAGCCTGGCCTTGAAGGTTCTCAGGCAAGGTTATTACTGGCCAACTCTGTCCAAAGACTCGATTTCATATGTGAAAAAGTGCGACAAGTGCCAGCGCTTCGCTGCGGTTGCCCGAACTCCTCCAGTCGAACTGAAAATGATCTCAGCCCCTTGGCCATTCGCCGTTTAGGGGATAGATTTAGTAGGCGCCCTGCCTACTGGAAAGGGCGGGGTCCGCTACGCCGTGGTAGCCATCGACTACTTTACTAAGTGGGCCGAGGCAGAGCCGTTGGCAACAATAACATCGAAGAAGGTACTCGACTTTGTGGTTAAAAGCATCATCTATCGGTTCGGCCTGCCGAAGAAGATTCTCTCTGACAACGGCACTCAGTTCGACAGCGACCTGTTCACTGAGTTTTGTGAAAGGCACGGGATTGTGAAAAGCTTCTCCTCTGTGGCCTATCCTCAAGCAAACGACCAAGTCGAGGCTAGATGAGGCAAAGGGGGTCTGGCCAGAACAGCTTCCCCAGGTCCTTTGGGCATACCGGACCTCGCATCGAACTCCTAGGGGGCACACTCCTTTCTCCCTAACCTTTGGGAATGAAGCAGTCCTCCCCGTGGAAATTAAAGTTCTGTCGCATAGAGTCCAGTCCTACGACCAAGATAGGAACCACGAGCTCCTATGCCATTCCCTAGACCTTATCGATGAAAGGCGAGAGGATTCGCAACTCCAGCTCGCCCATTACCAGAAAAGATCGCTCGCTACTTCAACGCTAAAGTCAAAAAACGTACCTTTAGCGTTGGCGACTTGGTCCTAAGAAGAGTTTTCCTAGCCAGAAAAGATCCCAAGGATGGAGTCTTAGGACCGAACTGGGAAGGACCATACCAGGTCATTGAAGTCATCAAGGAAGGAACTTGTAAGTTAGCTCGACTTGATGGAGGGGTAGTCCCACGGACTTGGAACGCCATCCACTTGAAGAAATATTATCAACGATCCACTTGTAAGGCCTGGAAGGCCACTTTTTATGTATAAATAAAAATCAAGTTTTTCTTTTTTCTTTGCAAGTGTAATCTTAAAGTAACCACGAAAGACCCTTTCCCAGTTACTTGGGGGGCATATGGTACCTGGATATAACCAGGTCTCCTTAACGGCTTAGGTGTTGATTCTTATCAAAGTATAAGGGTTAACGCGAACTAAGTCCTATCCTGGTTTTAACCGGGTCATAAAACTTAGAAGTTAACTTAAATTTATTGATCGTGGTTCTCCTTAAAGAGCACGATATATGGATAAAAAGTTGACATGAACTAAGTTTTCAAAATAAGCTCCTGGTTTTAACCGGGTCATAAAACTTAGAAGTTAACTTAAATTTATTGATCGTGGTTCTCCTTAAAGAGCACGAGATATGGATAAAAATTTGACACGAACTAAGTTTTCAAAATAAGCTCCTGGTTTTAACCGGGTCATAAAACTTAGATGTTAACTTAAATTTATTGATCGTGGTTCTTCTTAAAGAGCACGAGATATGGATAAAAAGTTGACACGAACTAAGTTTTCAAAATAAGCTCCTGGTTTTAACCAGGTCATAAAACTTAGAAGTTAACTTAAATTTATTGATCGTGGTTCTCCTTAAAGAGCATGAGATATGGATAAAAAGTTGACACGAACTAAGTTTTCAAAATAAGCTCTTGGTTTTAACCGGGTCATAAAACTTAGAAGTTAACTTAAATTTATTGATCGTGGTTCTCCTTAAAGAGCACGAGATATGGATAAAAAGTTGACACGAACTAAGTTTTCAAAATAAGCTCCTGGTCTTAACCGGATCACAAAACTTAGAAGTTAACTTAAATTTATTGATCGTGGTTCTCCTTAAAGGGCTCGGGATATAAATAACAGTTGACATGAACTAAGTTTGTCAAACAACAAAATGTGTATTATAGCCGAAGTTAAAATTGCAAGGCAAAATGTCTCGAGGAAAAAATACCTCGTGCTAAAGATTACATAAAATACTTCAAAATAAAGAGAAGAAAAAACGCCCTAAGCCCCGTCGATCGGCCCCTTGGAGGTCGCGGTCTCATCCTGCTCCGCCACACCAGAGGCTTCCCCAGTCTCCAAAGGCGGCACCTCTTTGTCAAAGCGGGCTTGGAACTTCACCAACAAGCGCGCCCAAAGACCAGACGGCATGAAGGAGAAGTCAGCCTCCGGGTTGTGGGCCCAGCAACGATAGAACAGTTCCTGCATGGACTGTTCCGAGGTGGCCCGTTCAGCTTCAAGGGCGGCCTGGGCCTCGGTCTTCGCTGCCTCAAGGTTAGTTCGCGAGGTGGCAAGGGATGTCTCAAGCTCTTTGACCTTCGAGCGGGTCCTCTCTAACTCGGCCTTCGAGGTCGCCAGCGCAACTTTCGCCACCTGAACCTCCTGAAGGGCGGCCTGGTGACCAGTCCTCATCTCCTCGAGCTGAGCTCTGGTCCTGGCGATGCCTCGGTGTATGGCAGCGATACCCTGCGAGAAATGGGAGATGAATCGGCTAAGTGGAAAAATAAGGCGGTGTGTGTGAGGGGTAAAGTCTTAAAAGAATGGGGCAGCTTACCGTTAGGGTCATGTCCATCGATGACTCTATTACGTGGACCGGGCTCAGTGTCTCAATAGTCCGGAGCTCCTTCTCTTTGAACTTGTAGAAATGTTTGATGGTGTAGCTCGCCGACTCATACACCGTCCCCCGAAAGGCTTCTGGGATCTTCTCCAGATCCTGGGCATCAACCGCGATGCGTACGCCGGGGGCCACTGCAGCCGGGGTCACGACCTCCGTTCCCACGTCTTGGGCGGCTGATGGAGATTGATGGGTCAGTGGGGGCATGTGTCCTACTCCGCCAGCAAGAAGAATTGCTCCCCCGACCTGGGATGGTGGGGTTTTTTCCTTCTCCTTTGCCGGAGATTTGGTGGAGCCCCCAGCCGTGCTCTTGGACCCTCGAAGCCTTTTCAATCTTGGCCCTGTCGGGGGACTCCCCCCGAAGTCTATGTCCCGCAGACTATCCTCGGGCTGAGACATCTCTTCTGCGAAAGCAAAAAACATGGTTATTACAAGTTAGCAATCAGGCAGAAATAAAAGCAAAAGGTTAAAGGCAAATAGTATACGAATACTAGAGGAGCCCTACCCCCCGAGCTGGAAGAACCTAAGACGATTATTTCCTGAACAGGCACAAGTTCTGGGTCCAGTTCTGACTCAGGACTAGACTCTTCTACATACTGCCTAAGCCCCGGAGCATAGATACCTCTCTAGAGTGATGGCCATGTGCGTAAATTGGTCCCATACTCCTAAAAAATGATCGACCTAAAAGCTAGGGTATTATCTACTACTATGGTCCCCCTAGGCCGACTATCCTGGTGATCCAGCACGAGCCGGTCAACACAATGGAGCAGGAGTGTGTTCAGGTCCGGGTTCCTTCGGTGGCGATGGACAATCTGCCTAGGATTGAACCTAACCAGCCGGGGGTCCGCAGTGGCCCTATCTACATTCCTAAGCAAGAAAGGGTTACCTTGGCCGGAAGGACCCGCGGCTGCTCCGGATTGGATCCTCTCCTCATCCATCCCTTGGGTGACTTCCAAGTTCCTCTTCCTATTCCTCACGAGCGGAACTTCAGCCGAGGCCTCTTCAGATTCAGAGTCTGATTTGGAAAAATCAGTTTGCAGAACACCATCGTCTCGTCCGTCACGAGCACGCGATAGTCCTTTTCACTGGGGGCAAGCTCGCCAGTGTTTCATATTGACCCCCGAGGGTCGCAGACTTCTCGGTCCTCGCGTAGATGGCTGCAAGATGGGGCTGGAATCAGAATGGAATACGGGAGGAGCTAAAATTAAACAACACTTAAAAGACGAGCTAAGGTCAGGGTTCACTTACGAGGACGGTTGAAGTAGTGGTGCTCACAGTTCCGGAACCCAGTTGACATGAAGAACTGGTCCTTGAAGTCATTTGGATGGCTTGGCAACTCGATGACCGCCACCGTATTAGGGAAACGGGTTAAATAGTAAAACCCGTCACCTCGCCTCCACTGATCCGGGCTGGCTTTGAGGCAAAAGAAATATAAAATATCAGCAGGAGTAGGGACCTCCCACTCCTGCTTCTTGAACAAGTACCTTAACCCTGCCAGCAGGCGGTAAGAGTTGGGGGGGAGCTGAAAAGGGGCCAACCCCACGTAGTTCAGGAAATCAGCGAAGTACTGATCCAGGGGGAGGAAGGCCCCTGCCTTGAAGTGTTCACCACTCCAGGCCGCAAACGATTCGTCTAGCGGCGTGTAGCTCCGCTCGCCCTCCGCAGCAGGTCGGGCTATGACTGAGGCTTTCCCCAGTGGGATCTTGTGGGTGAGGAAGAGTTTGTTGATCTTCACCTCATCGGTCACCTTTGAGACTATTCTCTCCGCCTCAAAGAATGCGTCGGGAGCCACCTCGACTTGTTTCTCCACGGCTGGCCCAAAGTGGGGGATCGGCGAGCTGGGCATCACCGCCTTTCCCTTCTCCTGTCGGGAGGCCGAGCTTCCAACGTTCTTCTGAGGAAGGTTCTTTTTTGGAGCCATCTGGTCGCCTAGTGAACACAAGAAAACATTTTAGAAAAGGCGACCCAAGCGGGAGGAAGAATAATTATTATTAGCACGAGCTGAGGAAAGCCCAGCTCGTGGGAGGTGGAACCACGCGGTTCAGTGAACACGCGCGTATACTCCCAACAGATCCTAGATTACTCGGAATTCGCGTGTCAGGAGGTTCAGAGTGAAATTTTCCTTGGGAGGAAAGTTTCAGTAGGCAGGAATTGCAAAACCGCCCATGAGGCGTGTTCCCTAAGCTACCCGGTTTTGCACCCAAAATTCCCAAAACTCCTACCCAGAAAATGTCCCAGAAAAAGCATCCTGAAACCCAGGCTCTAAGGCGATTTCCTACAACTGGTATGTCCTAGCCTAAAGAGGGCTGTCACCCTCCTTATCCACGCAACCCAAAAAACCCTTACATGCGGCTACAGTAAATTTTTTACCTAAGCTACAGTAGCATGTTTTCAAAATGAGCAGGGTCAAGAAACTTACAGTATATGGCTGGAAGGTCAAAGAGAATGCTGCGTCGATAGGAGCGTCGTCGGTAAGATAGCTTCCAAAGCTTCAGAGAAACTCGTGCGCCTAAGCTTCTTGAACAATGAGAATGGCAGCGACGAAGGCGAGGGTTTCGTCTTTCTGAAAGTTAGAGAGGGAAGAAGGAAAGAAATTTGGGAAATTTTGAATGAATGGGTGGCCCGTGCGTAGGGTGGCCACCCCCTTTTTATATACGTGAAGGATCACGTGTAGAAGGCTCTTGGATGACCCTAGTGAGGGATCCGAGGCCTTCTACTCGAAATACGAAATGACGGCTGGGCTTAGACTAGGCCATTAAATGCGGTTCTCGTAAAACGTACCGTGACCACCCACGGCATTCCACGTATCAGACGCCTGCACAAAAAGAGGAATGTGAAGGGTTGTGGGGAAGTCTGAAAGCCCCTACTGTGGTCTTCTATATATGACGTCATATACCACGAGCAGGAGCTTGGGGGGCAGATGTACGCCCTGGTTTTCCCACGGGCTGATTAGCAAGTTGAGCCTCGGACTAATCAAGGTTAGTCCGAAAACTTCCCCAGGTCGGAGATCCTGTTTTCTAGGCCGCACCCCTTTAGCTCGAGGTATCCTCAGGAACTCTCCAAGGCTGCCCAAGACTGGGGGAAGGAATCTTTGAGGCCGAAGGTCGGATCAGGGAAGCAGCTCGTGGTACGAGCTGCTCCTCATAGATCTCTGATCCTTTGTAAAGTCAACACACGCAAGATAAACGTGCCTATATCTGACATCACGTGTCCAATATCACCCTGACTTCTCTGACACGCAGCAGGAACGTGCGTATTCAGACACCCACGGCTGGGTTGGGCCATGCGGCCCAATATCTCCTTATCTATCGATTTGACCTTACCCATGTGTCAGGTTTAGGAATTAATCATGAATGTCACAGGGTTGATATGACAAATGATAAGGTCACAGGATGACCTCCTTACCAACTTCCAGGTGCCTTCTCCTATAAATATGGAGACCCTGGGAGTTGATAAGGGTTGGAAAAAATAGTCTCAGAAGAGATATACACTTTGTAATCAAAAAAATCCAGAATATAATATTGACTAGTGGAGTAGAAGGATTTTAACCTTTGAACCACTTAAAAAAACGTGTCTTGAGTCACCTAGTTCATTCTCTAAGATTTCATCTGTGACGGTTCTACTTTCAGCACTAATCCCTTTCTCTTCTTCTCTTAATTACCTGTTGGCGAAGAACCGCGTCAACAAAACTGATAGCTTCTGAGCTCGAGAAGCAGAAGGCCTTCTAGAAGGCGGACCCAAGGATGACTGAACCACCACAGGAGGTTGGGACTCAACCATAACGGAGGGACCGACCAGTGAATTCGGCGCCACTGCAGAGGCGACGACCTGCGAGGACGGCGCCGTTGTGGAAGCGCCGGCCTGGGAAGTCGCCGCAGTGATGGAGCTTGAAACCGGCGGAGCAGGAGGATGGGTTTTCTTGGATCTCTTGGGACCCTTGCCCGGCCGGTCGATCTTCAGTGACCCCGCTCTGGGACGCTTGCTCCTCTTGGCGCCACCACTTTCGATGATGTTGTCGAGGTCGGAGTCCATCTTGCCTGCACAAGTCACAACACAGAGTGAGTTAATAAAAAAGAAGCATACAAGTTGTTTCAGTATCATAGACATATAAAGTGATGATAGAAGAAACCTAACTAGAACTCTCCCCCGAGCTTGAGCTTGGGGACCATGAAATTCCCCCGTCTTCAGAGGAGGCGGGGGGAGTGCCTTCCCTATATGTGGGTGATAATCTCGAAAGGTCCCTATAATCGTTGGTCCCGTACTGAATAGCTATCCCGTTCCACACCTCATCCGTGGTATACATGGTGTCGTATTTCCCGAGCCCACTATCAAACCTATGGACACAGTCATCTACCCAACTCCATATGTAGAAGTGGTATCTATCCTGTGGGCATGAGACTAACCTATTGGGCTTATGTTTTAGTAAAGGTGGGGGACTACATTCTCGAGGTAGGGAGGACTTTACCTTCATCCGAATCTGAGCTCGAGGCTTCGTCATTAGCCTCATTCCCCGACAGTGGACTCCTCAGGCAAACTGGAAGTGGCAGCCTCGTTTCTCTCCTCGGAGGAAGGGCGCCTGTGGGCAGGGGCACCTGCTCCCAGTGTTCATATTTTTTATTGGACCAGTCAAAGGTGGACTGGCCCTCCCCCAAAAGTCCGCACTTTCGGAGTCTATCCTCGTGTAAAAGGTATAAGAGAGACCTCTTGCCATGGGGGAGTTGGAGCAGGGTCTCTCTATGCTCCTTCATTTTCTCGTCAGGAGTGGGAAGCTGAAAATTGGCTGAAAGACAAGACATATTTCTACTAAGTACGGATCTAAGAGCTAAAATCTCGAGCACAGAAATAAAGATAACGAGAATACTTACGAATCCTCTTGAACGAGTAGTGTCGAGACGGGGACAGACCGTCTGTCCAGAAAAAGGCCCTTTTGAAATCAGGGGGATGATTGGGAAGATCTTCAAAGACCTTCTTCTCCTTGGGATAGCTCGAGAGATAATAAAATCCATCCACTCCCCGAGCTCGGGAGGAGTTACTTTTCAGACAAAAGAGATACAAAATCTCTTGAGGCAAAGGTCCTTTCCACCCCATCTCGTGGTATAAGGACCTCACGGCAGACAACACCCTGTAAGAATTGGTGTTGAGTTGGAACGGGGCCAACCCAACGAAATCCATGAAGTCCTTGAAAAAAGACTTCAAGGGCAACAGTGCTCCCGCCCTCATGTGTTCCTGGCTCCACGCCGCATACTTCAACCAAGCGTCATGGCCCCCAGGGGTGAAACAGCTACGTTCATGGTCGCCCGGAGCTCGACACCTCAAGGAGCCTGACAGGCTAAGGCCGTGGAGAGCCAGGATTTCAGTTATCTGACTAGTTGTGGTAACCGAGCTCCAATAGTGCTCGGCCTCAAACATTTCTCTCCTCGGCTGCGAGGAAGAAGGTTCCCCCATTAGTGAAAATTGGAGCTCTCCTGGATGGTATGCGACAGTGACCTTTAGTGCAGGGGCGAGGGGAATCGGCCTAGGTCCTGAATTGGATTTCGAATAGAGGACCTCCTAAAGAACTCTCCTCTTCCCCTCTATGACCTCGTCTATCTGGCAGCGGTAATGAGCTCGAGTATCCTCCTGCTCGCGCGCAATCTCGTACTCTTTTATCCGACGTTGATTCCAGGCGAACAATGATTCTGGGCTCGGGGTTTTTGGCTCGTAAGGGATTGCCAGCAACGACCCCCACCGTCTTTCCAGATTCTGTGACATTTAGCGAGAAAGAAAAAATGGTGAGGGCCATGCATGCAAGAATTGCGAGGTCGAAAAGACGAGCTCGGGGTTTAGGAACAAAACAAGATATATATGAAGACCCTTATTAAAGAGTCAGGATGTGCGTTCCACGAGAAGGGAAGGAGAGTGGATAATTTTTTGAAAATCCCGAAAATCAAGGGAAAAAAGAGTGGCGGTTAACCAGAAAAGGCAGCCTTGGGTTTCGTGCATTTTTCAAGGCCAATGTTTTTTACCCGAAATCTTGGTGTACAAGAAACGTCTCTTAAAATTTTAAAACCCGGAAAACAGGAATCTTGGTCAAACATCAAAATTGGATATGAACCAGTGATGTAAATTCTATGTTGGGAGTCTAAAAAAGCACAAGAGCCTATCAGATAGAAATCTCCGATCGTATTATGCTAAGAATGTAAACTAGTACATACACAGACATAGCAAGAACAGCATGAACAAATACTAACAAAATGGAAAACAAAGATTGCATACTTACACAACAATGGCGATTGCAAAGAGATCGTTGACTGAAGGAGAGGTTGCAAATAAGAACTCACGGACTCGAACAAACCAGGGTTTCTTTGTTTCTTTGGCCGAGAAAAGATGCACGGGATAGAAGCTTTACAGGAAGGTCTCTGGTTTCATTTTTTCTCTTTTCTTGCTTCTGGTGAACGAAAATAAAGAAGAAGATGATGAATGGGGTCTCACATATATAGGTGGAAAAAGGGGATTAATCCGCGGCATTGAATGAAATCCTTGTGAAATCCAACGGTCAGGGGTCAATGACAAGATGGCGCTGAAAAGGTGGCAGACAGATGATCGTGGGCATGTTTCCAAGGTACTCAAGTACCAAAAATGAGAAATACCTGGCTGACGCGTGTCCATTTTTCAAAAAGCGTATGACGGTATGGTTCCCGAGGAAAGTAGTTCAAAAGTTTCCTTCTCTTAGGATTCGAACAAATACTTTTGAGGGGGCAAGATGTTGTACCCAGTTTTCGAGCCATGTTAAGTGTGACCTCGAAAGTTGGATTCACAAACAGTTGGACTCGTGAGGTTTAGAGTATGCTCCAGGACTAAATATCGAGCCTGTAAGACATAGACAACCTCGAATATGGTGACCTCAAAGTGTTCATGATCTCGAAAGGCAGCTCCGGAGACGCATCCATCCTCAGGGATGACCTCGGATCAGGGATCCCGAGCTTGACGCACAGACGATCTCGAAAGCCATGTAACCTCGGGAGATGTCTCTAGCTTGAAAGCTGACGAGAAACCTGGGAAGCTAAGGCTTTGGAGATATATGATAAAAACCTTGGATATCTATAAGTGTTGTCCATACGAGATGTAATCCTCATTTATTACTGTAAATCCCCTAGAATCGTGGGATATTATTTGGTCAGTTATACGTCCCCTGGTCTTCAGGGGACGTTTCCTTTTATATCTGATTACAGGCATTTAAAGCCATTTATTTTATTTACACAAAAAGAGTAACTACCCAAAATATGTGGGATAGTATTCTGCAGCCTTCTCTATAAATAGAGAGGTCATGCGCCATTGTAATGGACCGAAATTCTGAACCTTGAGAGAAAACTCTGAAGAATTCATGCTTAAGAATTTTTCAGAGATAATCTTGAGTTTAATAATAGAGACTCGTGGACTAGGCAGATTTAACTGCTGAACCACGTAAAAATCGTGTGTTTGTATTGTCATATTTTAATTGGCCATTATCAGTTATTGTTTACGTGCTCTCCTTTCACTGTTGACGAAAAACGGCGTCAACAGTTCTATCTTAAATAATTATGTTAACCTATTTACTATTAATTATTTTGTGAGAAAGAGAAATAGAAAAGGGGTCACTATACTTTTGTTTTAACTTATTTTAATTTAAATTGGTAAGGGATTAAATACTTAGTAAATGACAACTAAAATGAAATAATTCATTTAGTTATATTTTAAGTAGGATTTTAAAATAGCCTTGCGACATAAATCAAGTTGGTAAAATATTTTTATCTAATAAACTTTACGCAAATTCTAAGAACTTAAAGGGACTAAATCCTACCAACTTCTACGAGCATTTTAAGATTTTTCCCACATATGCATATTACACGCAGACTAAGTTTTAGGTTCAAATATACGCC
Source organism: Humulus lupulus (assembly GCF_963169125.1). Classification (NCBI taxonomy): domain Eukaryota; kingdom Viridiplantae; phylum Streptophyta; class Magnoliopsida; order Rosales; family Cannabaceae; genus Humulus; species Humulus lupulus. Next base: position 266,392,737 of record NC_084794.1, on the reverse strand, counting down.
ATTTGATTAAGTATATGATTCTTGTTTGGCAAACAATGAGAATTCATTAGTACACTTAAGATTATTCTTTTATGATTTTATGTGAAGTTTTTTAATGCTTATAGTATGATGCAACATGTGCCATGTGTGCATGTCCCATGAACACGTGGAGTATGTATGTTGGGCATGTGTAATCTTACATGATATTAAGATGAACGTTTTATTGTGATTTTAGGCTCATTGTGAAGTACCCTAAACTTTATATTTTGCTTGGACTTGAGGTAAGGAAGTTAGCTAGAATTTTCTATGAATTATGTTATGAAAAGTATATGAGCTAATATGTTGCAAGAACTATTGTGTTATGTAAAGTATGAGCTATGGTAAGCTAATGTGTTATGTAAGGTATGAGATATGGTAAGTTAATGTGTTGTGAAAAGTATGAGCTACTATGTTATGATATGAGTTGTTGTATATCAGCTTGTATGTTGTATGAAAAATGGTACGTTGTTAGCGTGTTGAACGCAACACAACAAAGGAGTTACTAAGGATATGGCGTAACTCATAGGGCGGACGCATCGAGGTTATTCGAGGACCAGAGTTCATATTTACCTCATAGAGGAGGTTTTACCAGTTTATGTTTTTTGCTGGTTACCTCACGATGTGACATGGACAATAGGGGTGTCATAGTCACATGATGTATGATTAAGCTTATGATTATGATATGAATATAATATGACTACGATGTGAGTATGATATGATATGCCATGAGTTTATGATATGTGTGTAGTTTTTCTTGTGTTCCTTGAAATTATTGTATTTTTGGGCTTTTAGCTTACCCCCTTACTTTACCCCTTTCAGGTAGGCAATATTTCTCCTTGGCACACACAGTGATGTGGGAAGTTTCGATGTCAAGGCATGTATGACACGGGGTGTCCCATGAGAGATTAACGATCTAGATGAGCGCCAAGAAAGTTTATGAATTTATATGTTATGGTTTATGATTCATTTTTAGTGGGACTTATAATTTTATTTCATTTTCAAAGAATGGATAAAGACACTACATTTTTACTTTAAACTATAGGGCCCAAGTTGAATGTTTTGAAAAGGCCCCACTGAACTATTTTCTCTAAAATTATATATTTTTTTCAATAAAAATGAGTTGAGCGACGTTTTTACAAAGTAAATAGATTAGGACATTCTTACAGAGAGACTAGGCCGAGGACTCAAAAGTTTTTGGGGCTTGGGAGGATATTTTTACATAATTTAAAATTGTAGAAAAATTAAATTACAAAATTCATATGCCCCAAATGGCTTACATTTTTCAAATATACAAAAATAAGAACAATTCTTAAACCCAAAGCATCATATAAGTAACGACTGTTAAGAACAAACATTCATCAAACAAACATCCATCCATTCATCATATTTTAAAATAATATAAGAATGCATACTATACCCACACAACAGTTGATGTATGCGGAGATTAATGACCGCTTTGATACCAATTGTTGGAAACTAGTTTACCATATGTGCAACGGAAAGCACGGGGTGGTGGGCTCAGAGATTTCAAAAAAAATTATTTAATTTTTTTTTAAATAACAGATTCATTAATATGCAAAACATTAATCAAAGAGAAAGAAAAAGATAAGGATTTACAAGTTGTAGAACAATCAAGAATCCTTGCTATCTTTTAGTAACTCCAACGAACATCCAATCCAAAACAGTTTTGTCAGTACTCAGGCCAAGATCTTCCAAGATGTATCTCTATACCTCAAGACGTGTGTGGGCACGTAGAGTAATGGTGAGAAAATTTCTAATTCAAAAGATGTACTCAACTCATGAGATCTTGGAATATTAGGTCTAAGACAGTTTTCAGGGATAGAGAAAAATAATACGATATATTTTTCTCTCTCTGAAAAGCATAGAATTTTCTCTCTAGAATATTATCTATGTTAAGCGTATTATGAAACAATTTCCATTTGATAGATTTATAAAAGAATTAATTAAATTTTACAATTCAAATTATAAACCAATTATTAAATAATTAAATAAATAAAAGAAATATCCAAGATCCATTATTGGACATTGTTACACGCGAACTACAACACATGCACTAAAGTTGGCGGGTAACACATCACTGATTTCAAGAATGTGTTCCAACCACTTTCTTTTAATAATTATTCATTCAAAAATATCTAAACATGATAAATTATCTTATCAAATTAATTAAAGAATAATTATCATTTCAAATTCAAATCCAATTTGAATTATCATAAATATTTTCACATTTATTTAAATAAATAAAATTAATTATCCTAATTATTTAAATGCCATTTTTGAAATTGCTAATTTATTTTAAAAAATCCTTTAATTAAAATACCAATTTAAAAAATAGCTATATTAATTAAATAATTTGTCTCAATTACATATTTGACATTGAAGAACAAATTTCTTTCAAATATGTCATTTTCTTTATTTTTCCCAATTTCCACTCTTACATTAAATAGTGTTGATAGAGCCACCTCGAGGACCTATGGACCTATAATTTAAAGCTCCAATAAATTTAGATTATTAGTTAAAACTCTATAATAAGCTTGATTTATTAATCTCAATACTATTCCGCTAAAAATATGAGACTACACTCTTGTAATTGTAGATATTTATTTATTGAGTACTTTTAAGTATATAAAAAGTGTCCATCGATTTAATCACTACATACAATTCAATCATCTATTAATGGTTCATAATTAATATAGGAACTAATTACCGTTTAACCTCTTTAATCATATCATGTTTCCTTAAGTACCATTAACTTTACTAGTGAAGGTTAATTCATAAATAGATTTATGAATTTGAGCTCAATAACCTTTCAGATCCAAAAGTAACCCTTAAGAGAACCATTGTTCAATTCCTCCCAGAAAGGTATAGATTTCATATCAACATATTGTGTCCCCTGTCATTTACATCAATGATTTCCCAAAATAAAAGTTTTCAGCCTGATCATTCTGACCAACCATAATGAGTGAATCAAAGAACTCATATGACATAAACATAAGTTCATAATAACTTCAGGATTAAGATCTATTTGTACATGATCATCTTATTGATATGTTAAACCAATACTTATAGAGTAAACATTATTATTAAGTATTTATAACGTATCTGGTCACTTTCATGTACAACCACTTTACACAAAGTACCTCCACTAAGATATTCTACTATATCAGCAATCTGGATCTAGATTACATGTATTCATAATACTAGTGAACTATACTTACAGTATTTCATCCAAAGCTTCCATATAACTTTGTTTTACTGTGAACTATTTAAATTTGTTCCCTACAATCTTAATCCTCTCGTACCAATACAAGATTGTAGTCACAATAACGAATTTGGGAATTTTCTGATATTCATACAATATTATTCTAATAATATTAATAAACAATAAATATATACAAAATTTTATTTCAATAATTTATTTCATGAAACATTGTTCAATACATATGTTTTAAAGGGCATTAATCCCAACAAGCACATTGTTGTGATATTTTTTTTTATCAATTATGTGCAAGTGTACATAGTCAACAAGTAATATAATGATAGGTTGAGTATCGTCTCCACGAAGATTGAATTAGCAAATAATTGTGCACAAATAAATTATTAAAAAATTTAATAGTCATGAAAAATAAAATGAAAATGCTTCAAAATAAACTAAGGTGACAATCTAAAAGAAAGAGAAATTCAATTTGGTGAAATGGGCTTGAATTATTAAATTCCTATGTGTTAAGTAACCTGTCACGTTTGCTGCAGAAAATTCTCAGCAAAATTGCCAAGAGTTAACAATAATTCCAAATTAGTTCATGGAACTTTTTCAAATCCAATGGTATTAATTCTTTCACCTAATTTAACATATTCCTAGGCCAATCAAGTTTAAGAACCCAGAATTAAGCATCAATTCATAATGGTTACACAAGATAAATAATACATTCATATGCTATTGACAAAACATAATCTAACAAGACTATCTACTTGTGTCATTCAAGTTCATCCATTGTATTCAAACTTTCCACCACAAATATAACTCAACATCTTGCCATTGATGGACAAACAACAGCAATAATTCATCATTAAGCACACTTGAATGAACAATGGGTATTTTTGCTAAAATAAAGTGCTAGAAATTTAAACATTAAGACATAGGGTTAATTAATAATTCAAGCCTCAAAAGATTTAGTTCATGGCTGAATTCAAGAGAAGAAATCGAAAATAAAAACAACCCATGGGTATTTAAATAGAAAAAGTTAAAGAAATTACAAAGTTAAATGAGATTAAAGAGGAGACAACAAGCCAAAGATGATGAATCAATAATCTTGTCTTCCTCCTCTTCCTTTTCTTCCTTGGATTCTTCTCTTCAAGCTTAGAGTTTCTTCTTCTTCTTCTTCTTCTTCTTTCCCTAATGACAACTCTAGGATTCCCCCCTTTTCTAAAATGGTGGCTGATTTCTTTTTATGGTGCTAGGGTACAATGTTTGTCCAAAATTAGAAAGCTCAATTCTCTTCCTTTCCACTTTTAGGCCCACCTCCAATTGGTCCATCACTATTCTGACATAAGTACGCCCATGTGGAAATTTTTACACTCCATGTCATCTGTCAAAGCCATTTTGCACTGACTTTTTCCTGCTGGACTATAGTTGTCCACGTAGCTCCAGAATGTTGCAGCAATAGTTTTAGCAATTCTGCACATTTCAGCATTTTCCAATATCTTCTTGCTAACTTTTTACTCCTTTTGCTTTCCTTGATACTTTGAACTCCTTTTACACTGAAAATGTAAGAAAATTAATTATTTAATTCCAAAATAGCTTAAAACAAAACTCAACTCTAAAATTAAACTACACAAGACATAAAGATGAAATCAACTAAAAATTCAACAACTAAATGCTCAATTCATCTCTCTTTTCTTATAAAATCTAGTTTAAAAGTATAATAAATAATTATATATCATAGAATTATCACACACCCAAACTTATATCATTACTCATCCTCGAGTGATGATTCTAAAAAGAAGAAACACAAGAAAAACCAACTAACTACAAGACAACACAACAAAAAAACTAAAGAAAAGACACTACTACGAAGAGGAGATGCTTACTTAGTATTTGGCCTAACAAGGGAAATGTTCTCAAACTTTTATTGAAGATGATGATGAAATGATGTCTCTTGTAAGTGCTTTCAACCAAATTCCTTAAATGTTAATGATGCTTTCAAACCAAGAATCAAGTGTTTATCCCTAAAGTGTGTACATAGCTTTTCCCAAACATTTTCAATTCTCCCCCAAAGTAAACTAGACATTTATCCTAAAGCCTAATAATTGCCTCCACATGTTTACTTAATGATTCTCACTCCACTAATGTAGAAAAAACCTAAACCAAAGATCAAAAGGACTTTATCTAGCTTGTAATGTAAGACTTAGGTGAGGGTGGTTAAAAGAAGTCATTTTAGGCTCAATTCACCTTAAAAGCACCTTAATTTTCCTAAGACCAAGTTAGAGTTCACATTCACTTCCCCAAAAGATTACCTCACAAAAATCAATGTAACTCTTGCCATCATCTTTTATTACTAACATAGAAAGAAACAAACAAACAAATAAAATGAGTCATATATCTATTTTTTTTTTAAAAAAAGGTGCTACACCCACAAACTTGCTTTTAACTATATTTATACAATTTGTACTTTTTTTTCTATATATATATTTTTTTCTAGGGGTGCACTCTTTACCTTGAATAATTTTATTTTTCTATTTTTTGCCTCTTTTTTTTCTTAAATTATTAGCATATATACTTGGAAAGAAAACATTAAGATGAGACACACACTCCCCCCAAACTTAACAATCAACATTGTCCCTAATGTTGATAGCAAAAAAAGAAAACAATGTACGCACTCACCAAAATACCACTCAACAAAGGTACTCTCCTCTCATCCTCTCTCATGATGCAACACTCAACATATATCCAAGCAAAACCAAGGTGCTCAAAGGGTATGGTAAAAGGAAGTGTATATAGCTAGGCTAGCATGTGGTAAAGAAATAAAGGAAGTCAATTCAGCTCAATGGGGGTGACTAGGGATAAAAAGTATGTAACGGTTGGCTCGAAAGGCTCAAACAGTCGAAAGGTGGCCTAAATTATGTCCTCAGTTAAGTGTTGTGTAGGATTTCGCCTCAAGGGAACCACTAAGAAATTCTAGAAACTTAAGTTCTCCCAAAAATCTTAGTAACTTAAAGGGTTCAAGAAATTATTGGTCAAGCTATGCATGCAAAATTGGGATCCACACTATCATCAAGATTTTTCAAACTCTAATAACACTTTATTACTATTAACCTAATAAACTAAACAAGAGGTGAGGTAATGGATATGTCACATGAATGAATTTTTTATTTTTTTTTAGAATGATCATCATCGAGCCCCAAGTTATGCACCAACTAAAGCAAGCAAAATCCGCTCAAAGACAACAAAAATTACAAAAGAAAGACAAAGAAAAACTACATGACCAACACCACAACACAAACTCACAAAGCACAAACACAAAACTAAATGACTGAAATTAACCAAGACAACCAAAATGACTAAACAAGCACATCTCCGCATTCAATTGGGGATGCAGTTTTTATTGAACCTGCTCCAAGACCAAAGACAAAATTAAAAACTATTAACAAAAGAAAAAACACCAAATATAGCATCAACAAAGTCACAAATGAAGAAATCTAACAAAAACTGCAAACAAAAACTAATCTAAGACACATAGCATCACAAAACAAAGAAAAATAAAGAGTTGAGTTGAGAAATGATCATTCAAAAAGATGGTGGCGGCTGAGCAAAAGTTTAGAAAGTTTGCTGGAGGATTCAATGAAATTCTCTAACCAAATTTTCAATAGTCTGAGTTAGCCAAGCCCCGAAATGATCTCTCACACCACCGTCAACAAATTGGCTCCATGAGAGGAAAGATAACAAATATTACCCAGAAGCACACTACTAGCAAAACAAATTACTTCAATGAACGACCCACAATAGCTTGGCGAAGCACAAATAGGCAGCCAAATCTAGAATAGCCAATTAAGTGATTGGCGTGCTTGAAAATTTGGAGACCCAAATAGCAATGGAAATATGGAAATATTGCAAAATAATGGAGTGAAATTTCCAAATCACAAAGTTCTCAAGTGATTAACAACTAGAACTACTAAGAGAGGCAATGCATTAGATGAGTTTCAGGGGTCGAGTTCAGTCGGGAAAGGCCAAAGATGAGGAGATTTAGGCATTGGGTTTTGGGTTGAACTTTGGAGCTTGAGTTGCGACTTTGGTGTTTGGCATGCTTCTAGGTTTGTCCCAAATAGGCCCATGGTCCCCACTGTACCTTGGATAAAATCATCTAGATAGTCTCATTTAATTGATTTAATTATCAATTAGAATTATCAAAGTTGACCAGGTAAATTTTGGATAGTTTCACAAAGTTATGTAATTTAGAGAAGAAACGAGAAATTAGGGAAAATTTATTAACTAAGGTAAATTGGTATTTAAATTAATAAATAGGTTTAAATCAAGGTTCATATTATAAATAATTAATTTGATAAAGGATTTGAATAATTATTTAATTAATTGATCAATAGAAAATAATACAGTCCTTGATTTTAAGTCCAACGAGCCTATAATCAAATGGGAAATGTCACGGGTCTAAAGCCCATGATAATTTCGACCTAGGACTGATATTATCTATTATTTTATTATTTTTTTAATTAAATTAAATTGCCTAATTAAGTCTATAAAATGAGTGCTAAGAGAGAGAGATGAAATCAGATCTCTGAAACACAAGTTTTTGAGAAGATCAAAAGATCTATTAGGTTTTAGATTCTCTCTACTGCATAAGCCATTTTCTAAGCCTCACTCTTCTATTCTTCTTCTCTCTGTATCTATCTCATGTGTTGAGAATTGCCCACCCTAGCTTGGTGATTCTAAGGATACTTTGGAAGGCTGTGAATAAAATTGAAGAACGGATCAGTTTCTTGGTAATACTCTATGACAGAAAGGATACAAGGGTTAGAGAAACTGAAGGAAGGACTCTATCATTCCGTTGCGTATAATGTAAGTGTTCTTATCATTATTTATGTTTGAATTCAATTTTAGAAACATGTTCTAGGTTGTCTCGTATTAATTTGTTTAATATAAGATCTACATGAAAATAAACAAGTTCTTATATAAGTTTTCCCAACAACTGGCCTCAGAGCCTTTGGTAATCTTTATTTTCATGCATGAACATGTTAAAAATTGAACTATTTGATGTGTTTGAGTAATTGGATGGATTTCATGTTTTTATATAGCATATTGATTTATGTGTGATTATTAGCAATTTTTAGGTTATTTTGTTGTGTTTTCTATGCCATAAATTTTATAAATGATTTATTTTGTGTAAAACATGGTAAAAATTAATTAGAAAACATTTTTCGGTTTGAAAAACTGTACAATTTTATTTTTTTTGGAAAATTTGGCCTGGCTGCCCACACACGCGCACGTACCAGCACGCGTCACCCCCTTGCGCTCGCAAACCAGTGCGCGCATTCCCTCGGCAGACAGCCCCCCTCGAGCGCGCGTGCTCGCCCACACCTGTGCACACGATGAACAATACCCGTTCATCCATAATTTTTTTTTAAGAAATTAAAATTGTGAAACTGATTATTTATTGCAAAGCCAAGAATATCATATTTATTTTATCATTTAAAATTCTTTTTTTAAATAAGATATTTTTGTTGTTTAAGATTTAAATAATTAGATATTTTCTACAAATATTCAAATTCAAGTTTAAAAATAGGTTAACAACTTAATTTTAAATCTTTTAATATACTAAAATATTAGAATTAAGATATCAGATATTAAATATATTTTCTTTTAAATACTTGTTAGTTTTATTAAAACTTTATTTGAAATTATTAATATATGTTTATTCTGTAGTTCTTAATATTTAAATTATTTAAAATTTGAAATTTGTTAACTAGATATTTTTATGGATATTTGAATTTGTTTAACTGTTTTGATATATTTTAAGGTTGTTACAACTATTGATATTTAAAAAAAAACGGTTAAAATATTTGCTTATTGTTGTAACAACACAATATATTTTTTGAAAAACAATCAAAATGTTGATTTTAAAATTTAAAATTGGTTAAATTTTGAAAAATATCATTTTTTTTAACAAATTATTAAAATATTTTTTTAATGGGATTTAAATTAACTATGGTTAATTGTTGATAAAACCTATTTAAATTAAATTAATATATTTTTTTCAAATTAACCTAAACCAAGTGGATTGTTGATAAATGAAATTTAAATTAACTATTGTTAATTGTTGATAAATTTCATTTAAATTAACTTATTTTCTGTAAAAATTTAATTGATTCGAATTTTTTATAAATTTTAGATAATTAATTGTGGTATTTTTTTAAAATAAAAGAAATTGTGTTATTTTTGCATAAATTCATAAACTTGCTCATATAGTAACATGATTAGGCCCATCCAATTATAACATATACGTTTGCAATATATGTGGTATTTCTGCAATTGGGCTTAGATGCATATAGTGGCTCATATATTTGCTAGATATATGGATTTTGCCAAATAAATTATTCATCAAATGGTAGGTTTTATTTAGGCCTATTAGAAAATCTAAAGTTTAAATTCCTCTCTTGTGGGTGGTTCCCCTTGTGAATGCTCATTTGCCTTGCATGACTGTAGTGGGTCTAATCAATTAATAACAATTAATAAAATGAAGGTTTAAATTCCTGTCTTTTGGACCTTGTATGGAAGTATGGGGGCCTTTGTAGTGGGAACGACATATTGGACTCAGCCCTCCTCCATGCAAGCCCAATTGTTAAGACCCATTTGTCTAAGTTAGACTTAATTGTATATGTTCATTATAATAGTTAAATCTAAATATTGATTAGCGATAAATTAATTCTAATTTGATTGAATTTGTTTCAATGTGACACTTTAGAATTAATAGAAGATTATAGGACTTTGGTTTTAAAAATTTAATTCTACATTTTTTTGGAGAACCATAGTCATTAATTTTTCGAAAATTAATAATAAAAATACTATTGTTACAATGAGCTTATTTTAAAATTATGTTCGATCTCCACCGTTGGTTTAACAAAGTCAATAACTTAATGGGCCTCAAGACACTTGATTCGTCCCCCTATGGAAGGTATTCATTAGTTATTTTTACAAGGTTAAATTTTGAAAGATAGATAATTATAGGTCAAATTCTACTAGACTCACCCCTACGGTGACTACTAGGATTAAATCTATGGATTATCGAAACCTTGGGTCTAGCTCATAAAATAAGAGATTTTGTTTTCTTATTTTGATCGAATAGAGGTTATTAATGATGGTGTCCATTATTAAATAAGTTTACAACTTTATTTAACTAGTGGTATTTTTTACTCTCGCCAACCGGGACAAGGATATCATAGATTAGTTAAAAACCTAAAGAAATATCATACATATTTTTGGTATATGGTGTGTTATTTCTTGAAATTAGAGTGAATAAAAGTTTTATTGAGCAAAAGTGATTGATTTCTATTTTATTCATAATTAGTAGTTTTAAGTATGGTTGTCTCTACTCCCATCCTTTCTCAACTTTCTATGGAGAAACTTATTGGAGAAAACTTCCTTAAGTGGAAGCAAAACATCAACATTGTGTTGATTGGTGACAACTCCAAGTTCATCATGATTGAGGAATCCCTAGAAGTTCCAGCTGAAGGAGCCACCAAATCTGGGAGGGATAAGTATGAGCGTTGGCAGGCGGCTAACAACAAGGCGCGGTACTACACGTTGATTATTATGGTCGACACTCTCAAGACAAAGATGGTGAATGTCGAGACGTCCTATAAAATCATGGATCAGCTCCAAGACATGTTTGGTGCCAAGTCAGCACAGACTCATTTTGAGGCCACCATGAAATTTGCCAGTGCTCGGATGGCCCCTTCTCGACATGTCCAGGATCATCTGATCAAAATGACAAACTACTTTCAGGAAGCTGAACTGCATGGAGCAATAATAGATGAGGAAACTCAAGTCGACTTAATCCTCAACAGTCTCTCTCCAGCTTTCCTGTCGTTCACCACCAACTATGTATTGAATAAACTCAACTATGGTATGACGCAACTCATGAACGAGCTTCAGAATTTTGAGTTTATCATGGGTGGACCAAGTAAGGGAGGAGAAAAGAAGACAACTACTACTCCTGCTGCTGACCAGCTAAGGCTGAAGCTAACCAAGCTTTGTCTTCAAAAGATGGAAACAAGAGGAAAGGTGGACAAAACAACAACATAAATCATGGAAAGGCTGGAAATATGAGTGCACAACCAAATGCACAGACGCCTAAGGGGAAGAACAAGAAAGGTAAAGGTAAGTGTTTTCACTGCGAAGAGAAGGGCATTGGAAACAGGATTGCCCCAAGTTTCTAGCAACGAAAAGCAAAGGTAATGATTATAGTTCATATATCTTAGAAACATGTGTTTTAGAGAATGATAAATCTATTTGGATTATTGATTTTGGATCTACTAACCATGTTTGTAACTCTTTACAACTTCTTGAATCCTGGGAGGGAGTGGACGAAGGCGACTTAAAGCTTAGAGTTGGGAACGAAGCGTTCGTTGGAATCCAAGCTAGAGGAAGAGCTCGTCTGAAGTTCGGAAATAAATTTTTAATTTTAAATGATGAATTTTTTATTCCAAATTTTAGTAGAAATTTAATTTCAGTTTCCATGTTTCAATTAGAACAATTAGTTATGACTTTCACAAGTTCTAATATATTTATTTCTTTCAATGGATCACAATTGTGTATTGCATGTTTGGAAAGTGGGCTTTTTATTCTGTGACCTAACGAACCCCTCGCTCTTAACAATGATTTATTCAAAGTAGCTAAACCTAGAACCAATAAACGTCAAAACACCGATAATGATAACATGGCGTATTTATGGCATTTGAGACTAGGTCACATTGGCTATGATAGAATTCAAAGACTTACAAAGGATGGGCCTTTGAGGGAACTCACCTTAGGTGAATTACCTGTCTGTGAATCTTATCTAGAAGGCAAACTGACTAAGCGTCTATTCTCTTCAAAGGGTGAAAGGGCCAAGGAACCACTTGGACTTGTTCATTCAGATGTTTGTGGACCTTTGAATGTACAAGCCAGAGGTGGTTTTGTGTATTTTGTCACTTTCATTGCCGATTACTCTAGATACTCATGTATTTACCCAATGCAAAGGAAATAAGAAACATTTTCGAAGTTTCAGGAATTCCTAGTGATGGCTCAGAACCAATTAGGTAAAACATTAAAGATTTTGCAATCTGATAGGGGTGGAGAATATTTGGATATGCAGTTCCAAGATCATTTAACTGAACTTGGGATTTTATCACAACTTACTGCCCCGGGTACTCCGCAACAAAATGGTGTAGCAGAACATCGGAACAAAACTTTATTAGAAATGGTTAGATGCATGCGTAGTTACTCAGAAAAGAAAGTGTCTACTTCTACGAATGCTACTTTTCTGGAAAATGACTATGTCCAAAACTTCAAACCACGCAGCAAAGTAGTTTTAGAGGAGTTGGTAAAAGGATTGACCCCAACCAATGTTCCATCGTCATCAATGCGAGTTGATGATGAAATTCCCACTTTTCATGTCCGACTGACACAAGTCGATTTAAATGAAGAAAGTACCACTGTTTTTGAGCAAACAGTCACGGAGCCTCGTCGTAGTGGGAGGGTTTCTAAGAACCCAGTTCGCTATGGTTTGGATGGTGAAATTAATATGATTGTTGGTGACACTAGTGATGATGATCTGTTGTCTTTCAAACAGGCAATGGCTAGCCGTGAAAAGGAACTACGGCTCGAAGCCATGAAACAGGAAATGGAGTCCATGTATTGAAATTCCATCTGGGATCTTATGGAAGCACCTAGTGACTTTAGGGCCATTGGTTGCAAGTGGATCTACAAGAAGAAATGAGGTGTTGATGCAAATATCGAAACATATAAAGCTCAATTAGTGGCAAAGGGTTACCCTAAGAAAAGGCGTGGACTATGAGGAAACTTATAGTCTGGTAGCCATGCTCAAGTCCATTCGCATCCTCCTATCTATAGCAGCCGCTCTCGACTATGAGATCTAGAAAATGGATGCCAAGACAGCTTTTCTTAATGGAAAGCTTGACGAAGTCATTTATATGGATTATCCAGAAGGATTTAAAGTAGCTGGATAAGAAGGAAAAGTTTGCAAGTTGAATAGGTCCATCTATGGACTTAATTAAGCTTCTCGTTCTTGGAATCTTAGGTTTGATGAAATAATCAAAACCTATGGCTTTGAACAAAATATTGATGAGCCTTTTGTTACCAACTGAAGGCAAATCAAATAGTGGTATTGCTAGTTCTTTATGTAGATGATATCTTACCCATTGGAAACAATTTTAAGAAATTGTTAGATTTGAAGAATTGGTTGAGCACTCCATTCTATATGAGGGATTTGGGTGAAGCTAGTTATGTTCTATGTATCCAGATCATTAGGGATAGAAAGAACAAACTCTTAGCTCTATTTCACGCAGCTTACATAGATAAAGTGCTTGAACGTTTCTCAATGAAAAATTCCAATTAAGGACGTTTATCGTCCCGCCATGGAATTCATCTTTTAAAGAAGCAGTCTCCCCAGACTCCTAAAGAGGAAGTTGCAATGAGAAAAGTTCCTAACGCATCTGCAGTTGGAAGTCTGATGTATGTTATGTTGTGTACTAGACCAGATATCTGCTATGCAGTGGGAGTAGTGAGCAGGTATCAGTCAAACCAAGAACCGGAACATTGGATAGCATTTAAGCATATCCTGTAGTATTTAAGGGGGATAGGGATTATATGTTAGTCTAAAAGGGTGGTGTTCTGAACCTTGTAGGCTACACCGATCTAGATTTTCAGACTGATGTCGATGAAAGGAAGTCCACTTCTGGAATGGTGTTTACTCTTGGGGGTGGAGCTGTGATATGGAGAAGTGTAGAGTCCAAGAACTTTACTTAGCTAGTTAGATAGTAGTATTGTAGTATTTATAGTATTATCTTTGTAACTATGGATTTTTGGTTCAGACCGGGAATTATTTGGACACTCATAGTAGTACTTATAGATTTTCTAAGTTTAACCTATAGTTTAAGAATATTAATGTTAACCTAAGGTTTGATTATATGGCTGATATTAAGGATAATATTTATTATACTATAAGGTTTAGATAAGAACCAATAGGATTTTAAGCACATGTTATGAATGGGTGATTAAGGATTAAGTATTTTGAGGATTTAATTTAATAAGGGTAAACGTTTGAATGCTATAAGGTCAGTCAGCAGCTTTGAATACGTTGAGGGCTTAGTCAAGGTTGTTTACTCCATTCAAACTTAGCTAAAAATGTGTAATTTCGTGTTTAATTAATCAGCGTGTGCCGATATATCGCAGCTATAGGGGACGATATATCGCAACACGTAGATACGGAAAACACGAGACGATGCATGACAACCTCGGGCATACTGGCCCAGGCGATATATCGCCTCCTTCAGCATATTTCAAAAGTTTTTGAATTCTTTTTCCTTTCAGCCGTTCAACCTCTTGATAAGTCCAGCACCTTTTTGAACGAGTCTTCAGCCTTTGCTGAACGATTATTCAAATTATTTTCACCTAAAAAGCTATTATTTTTATTCAAGTAAAATTAAGATCCTTTCATTCCTAAACTCTATAAATAGGACCTAGTACCCAGCCATTATTCATCTTTTGCTCTAAGTTCAGAGGCTGCAAGTGCTAAGTGAGTGTGAGAGTGTAAACTCCTGGTTTGGGGAAATCATAAGCTTGATCCTCATAAGCTTATCAAACACTTTGGGAAGTAAGGTTCTATAGTATTTCGGTTTGTGGTGTAGATTGGTCTTACAAGTCTTTAAGGTAACCCAAAACTCTAGTTCATTGGTTTTATGTTATTTTCTTTCTCATAGCCTTCTACTTAGTCTTCTAACCTCATTCTTATTTTGGTTAGGAAATCTAAGTTCTTGAGCACATAAGTTTCGGTAAGTATGTTTCTCAATGGTTTAGTCTTCCCATTCCTTTTCATCTCTTTTCTTCATTAGACTCACTCTTTTTCATAATGGTTATTAGGAGTGTTCCAAAGTCCCAACGCTGACCACATATCCTGGTAACTTTGGTAAGGAAAATAGGATAGAAATGCATATGTTATATGTTCTATATGTTATCTTATGTTATGATAAGTGTTATGATATATATATGTTTGTAGGCTTGGGCATATGACCCATATGACTAACAAGACCCCAAATAGATTATGGGCATATGACCTACTTAGCTAGTAGGACCCCACTAATCTCATGGGCATATGACTTGTTTAGTCTATGGGACCCCAAGTAATAATGGCCATTATAGTAGGTGTATGTATTAGTGTTATGTTATGTCTTTATGTTTATTATGAAATTTATGTACATGATGTATGTGTTAGATTTTCCTTGCTGGGCATTAGGCTCATTCCTTTTTGTTTAATGTGCAGGAAAATAGCTATTAGTGGCGGTAAGGTTCGTGGGTGCTTGGGATTGTGTATCGGTGGTGAATGGAGTCAAGGAGTCGAGAGTTCGATTTTCGAGGACGTAGTCTTGTTTTATGGTTTTACATGTATTTTTCCGCACTTATATGTAATTCCTTTTTATTACTTTAAATTATGTTTTGTTTTTAAGACAATGGGATCCCATATCCTACTTATTTTATGAAAGTAACTCTTATTTCTACAAGTTTCCAATAAAGTTATGGTATTTTCGCAAATGTAAGTTTTAGTAAGAATGTGTATGTATAGTTTCGTTAATGGTCCAAGAGTCTAGAGTAGTTGGGTCATTACAGTTAGTATCAGAGCAACGATTCCTTCGCGTGAAGTTCTCCTCAATACACACACTCAAAAGCTCCGAATCTGACCGCCAAAGTAAGTATTTAAGTTATGGTTATTGTGCTTATATGTATAGCTAACGATTTTTAGTATTTATGTTTACAGTTAAGTATGAACGGAGCATTAAGCAATGAGGATATCCGAGCCATTAAGGCTTTAAAAAGAATAAGGGAGCCAAGGAACACCATAGGCACACTAGAGAGAATCACTCGAAGATTGCTTTTGTTCCACAAAGAGATAGGTCACCTTCAAGAATCTAGGCAAATTATGATGAGAGCTGCAGAACAATATGTCCTAGTAATTAGGCTTTTCAAAGATTTTCCTTCAGTAATTTCAACTTTAGAAGAAATATGGGAGACTATAAATAATGATGATGACTTACAAGTAGCCCTAAGATATTATTCTCTCATACTTAAGTTCACCTATGATTTAGAGTTTCAATTCACTAATGAGCAACAACATAGGATCTTCTTGAATCTTCCCCGAGGAAATTTTGAGGCTCAAGACAACGACGATTATGAGGAGATAGATGATGATATGCTAGATGAAGGATCGGATGTAGAAGATCCCGATTTTTAGAATAGTTAGTTTTCATTGTTTGTTTTATTTCTTTCTTGATTTTGTGATTGTAATAAGTGAGAACTGTTTTTCCAAATGAATAACATGCTATTTTATTATCATGTATGAGTTTGATTTTATTTTCGCAATCATAATAAGTAATAAATAAAATGAATAATGACTAAGTTCGGTGAGGGTGGATACAAATCAATGAACCAAGTTTCCTTATTGAGAGTCAGGGGGCCATAGTAGTGGGTATGATTTTACTGATCCCAGCCCTCCCTCAATATGGTTAACTTTGGAACAAAGATAAGTTTCGAGCCTGAGAATTAAGTCATATGGGATGATTAGAAACACACTTAGAAAATAAAGATGACTTGTTTTTCTAAGTATAGAAACCCACTCTAAATAATAAATAAAGACCTATATAATTCTTTTCATAAGAAGTCATAATGAATAGGTCCGAGATATTTTTGTTTTAGAATAAGTTTTTCCTTAGAGCCTATTAGGGTAAGTTCTAACATGTTCTCGACTGTTAGAACTACATGTTAGAGCTTTTGGTGAAGATGTCGCTCAGAAGATCTGCACGCACCAACGGAAACACCTCCAATGATATTCCAGCGACCAATGAAGTCCCTCCAGTTTGCTGAAGGGGAGTGCGTGCTATTGCCCGCCGCAACGCGCCGGCACCGCCAGCTGACAACACTGCGGAGATCGCCAGACTGTGGCAACAAGTCGAGGAACTTCTGTAGCAACAACGCCAACAGGCTCAAACTCAGCCTCCGCCACAGACGCAGCCACAGCCATAGCAATTGGCCTCAGCACCCCAACAAGTTGGTCCATATGGGGGATGGCCAATGACGAACTACGCGCCGTATCCAGTATAGCACATGGAGCCATTGTATGAGAGGTTCCGCAAGTAGCACGCTCCAAACTTCGAAGGGACTATAGACCCCTTTGAGGCAGAAGAGTGGCTAAGGAATGTGGAGCCAATTCTTACGCACATGAATCTCAGTAATACGGACCGCATATCCTGCGTCTCATCATTACTCAAGAAGGATGCCATAATATGATGGGACTTAGTTCAGCAGACTAACGATGTCGCCACCATGATATGGACAAGACTTATGGAGATGTTCCACAAGAAGTATTACACCTCGGCAATCATTGCTAATGGTAGAAGAATATGCTCGTCAGTTCGACAAATTAGCCAAGTTTGCACCAGAGTTGGTTCCAACTGACTTTACGAGGTTGACCAAGTTCGTTAGAGGACTTAGACCAAAGATGGAATTAGGGGCTAAGTTAGCAAACCCGGGAAACACTACATATGCCGACGTTCTTGAGACGGTAATAGAAGTAAAAAGGATTCAGATGAATGTTAGTGAGGAGAAGAGGGATTAAACGATGGTTCCAGACCAAAGTCTTTGCCTTGACCCAGGGAGGAACCCATGCTAGTAACAAGCATTTACAGGTCAGATCCTATCCTCGATAGTATATGTTCTAGTATCGCTTGATTTGATAGCAATATACTCGTATATCTCGTTAGGAATGATAGAAAAACTAGACAAACCTTGTGAAAGATTTAGAACTAGGTTTGTAACCGAGTTGCCTTCGAGAAAAGTAGTTCTATCATCACGAATAGTACGAGGCGTACCGATCAAGATTGAGGACATAGAACTAGAAGGAGACCTGATAGAGCTAGTGATCAAGGACTTCGACGTAATACTAGGCATGGATTGGCTAGGCATGGATTGGCTAGCACGGCATGGTGCAACGATCGACTGCAAACGCAAGAAGGTGATGTTCGAGACTCCTAACAGCCAGAGACGATGCTTCATGGGACAAGCTTCAGAATTGCGCACCCCGTTAGTATCATCTCTCAAAGCTCAACGAATGATGGAGAGAGGATGTCAAGCGTTCCTAGCCAGCATCACGAATGTGGAAAGGGAGACACCACTTAAGGTTGGAGATGTCCGGGTTATGCAAGAATTTCCAGAGGTATTTCCCGATAACTTGCCAGGATTGCTGCAAAATCGAGAAATAGACTTCACGATAGAATTAGTACCAGGCACCGAGCCTATCTCTAAGGCACCATACCGGATGGCACCTACGGAACTGAAGGAGTTAAAGACGCAGCTACAAGAACTCCTAGACTTGGGTTTTATTAGGCCAAGCCATTCACCATGGGGAGCTCCGGTACTATTCGTGAAGAAGAAGGACGGGAGTATGCGGATGTGCATAGACTATCGTGAGCTGAACAAAGTAACGATTAAGAACAAGTACCCACTACCTCGGATCGACGATTTGTTTGATCAACTTTGAGGCGCGACGGTATTTTCAAAGATCGATTTACGGTCAGGGTATCATCAGCTCAAGGTAAAGGGAGACGATATTCCTAAGACAGCCTTTAGGACTCGTTATGGACATTACGAGTTCTTGGTTATGTCTTTTGGTCTTACTAACGCACTAGCCGCGTTTATGGACTTAATGAATAGGGTCTTCAAAGACTACTTGGATAAATTCATCGTTGTGTTTATCGACGACATTTTAATATACTCCAAGGATGAAGTAGAGCACGAGGAACATTTGAGGATAATTTTGACGCGATTGAAGGAGCATCAACTCTACGCAAAGTTCAAGAAATGCGAGTTTTGGCTTTCGCAAGTGGTGTTCCTCAGGCACATCATATCAAAAGACGAAGTTGCAGTAGACCCATCAAAGGTAGAGGCCGTGAAGGATTGGCCCAGACCAAAGAACGCATCTGAAGTAAGAAGCTTCCTAGGGTTAGCAGGTTATTATAGGAAGTTTATAGAGGGCTTTTCAAAGATAGCCACTCCACTCACCAACCTGACCCGGAAGCAACAAAAGTTTAACTGGAATGATAAGTGTGAAGAAAGCTTCCAGTTGCTTAAGGATAAGCTTTGCTCAACACCCGTACTCAGTGTACTGACACCCAACGATAAGTTCATTGTCTACTGCGATGCATCAAAGCTAGGATTAGGATGCGTGCTGATGCAAAATGACAAGTTGATAGCCTACGCCTCACATTAGTTGAAGGAGTATGAACAACGCTATCCAACTCACGATATGGAGTTGGCAACAGTGGTCTTTGCATTAAAAATCTGGCGCCATTATCTTTACGGAGAACGGTGAGAGATTTATACGGACCACAAGAGTTTAAAGTACTTCTTTACGCAGAAGGAGCTCAACATGAGGCAGGGCAGGTGGTTAGAGTTAGTCAAGGATTACGACTGCGAAATCCTATACCACCCAGGAAAGGCGAACGTGGTTGCTGATGCGCTTAGTAGGAAAAGCTATGGGAATTTAGTAGCCTTATCCGGAATAGAAAAGCCGCTACAGCAGGAGCTTATCAGTACCGGAATGGAAGTGGTTGTAGGCAAGCTGGCTAACTTGTCTATCTAATCGAATCTGCTAGAGGACATACGGATTGGTCAAAGACATGATGAATCGCTAGCAGCACATATGGAAGCAGTCAGAGAAGGCAAGAATACCGATTTCTCATTATCTAGCCAAGGCTTATTGAGATATAAGGATCGAGTATGCGTGCCAAATGATCAAAGTATTAAGAAGACGATTCTGGAAGAAGCGCACAACACCCCGTACTCAGTACATCTAGGTTCTACCAAGATGACTCATGACATCAAGGCAAGCTATTGGTCGCCAGGGATGAAGAAGGACATAGCGGAGTATGTATCTAAGTGTCTGGTATGCCAGCAAGTGAAAGCAGAGCATCAGCGCCCTGCAGGTTTATTGCAACCGCTTAGCATACCAGAATGGAAGTGGGACGACATAGCCATGGACTTCGTGACGGGTCTGCCAAAGAAGAATAAGCAGCATGATTCCGCTTGGATAGTAATAGATAAACTAACCAAGTCGGCTCATTTCCTGCCTGTTAGAACTTCCTACACGGCAAACCAATATGCAGACATCTACATCCAAGAGATAGTACGGTTGCATGGAGTCCCCAAGACGATAGTGTCGGATAGAGGATCGGTGTTTACGTTAAGATTTTGGAGAAGTTTACAGCAAGCTATGGGTACTAAGTTAAGTCTTAGTACAACTTTCCATCCTCAGACAGATGGGCAGTCCGAGCATACGATTCAGATTTTATAGGATATGCTACGCGCGAGTGTACTTGATTTCGGAGGATCATGGAACAAGTACGTGCCGCTGATCGAATTCTCGTACAACAACAGCTACCAGTCAACGATCAGGATGGCACCTTATGAGTTGTTGTATGGAAGAAGGTGTCGATCACCGTTGCACTGGGTCGAGGTAGGATAAAGGCAGCTTTTAGGGCCTGAAGCTGTTAGACAAGCTCAAGAAGCAGTTGCGCTTATTAGACAGCGTATGCTTGCTGCTCAAAGCCGTCAGAAAAGCTATGCGGATACCAAGCGACGCGATGTGGAGTTCCAAGTTGGAGATCAAGTCTTCCTGAAGATATCTCCTATGAAAGGTGTCAAGCGGTTCGGGAAGAAAGGCAAGCTTAGTCCTCAATTCATAGGTCCTTTTGAGATATTGGACAAAGTGGGACAAGTTGCATATAGACTAGCCCTACCGCCAGCACTAGCCGATAGTCACAACGTCTTCCACATTTCGATGCTACGCAAATATGTGTCAGACCCATCTCACGTCCTCAAGTACGATACGATAGTGCTCCAAAAACACTTAAGTTAAGAGGAACGACCGGTTAGCATCCTAGATAGAGGGATGAAGCAGTTATGGTCCAAGAGCTTTCCTATAGTCAAAGTCCTATGGAGTAATAGTTCTGAACGAGAGGCAACGTGGGAGTTGGAGGAGGACATGCAAGGCCGGTATCCGGAATTATTTGGTAAGTAAATTTCGAGGACGAAATTCTTTTTAGTAGGGGAGAATTGTAGAGTCCAAGAAATTTACTTAGCTAGTTAGATAGTAGTATTATAGTATTTATAGTATTATCTTTGTAACTATGGATTTTTGGTTCAGACCGGGAATTATTTGGACACTCATAGTAGTACTTATAGATTTTCTAAGTTTAACCTATAGTTTAAGAATATTAATGTTAACCTAAGGTTTGATTATATGGCTGATATTAAGGATAATATTTATTATACTATAAGGTTTAGATAAGAACCAATAGGATTTTAAGCACATGTTATGAATGGGTGATTAAGGATTAAGTATTTTGAGGATTTAATTTAATAAGGGTAAAAGTTTGAATGCTATAAGGTCAGTCAGCAGCTTTGAATACGTTGAGGGCTTAGTCAAGGCTGTTTACTCCATTCAAACTTAGCTAAAAATGTGTAATTTCGTGTTTAATTAATCAGCGTGTGCTGATATATCGCAGCTATAGGGGGCGATATATCGCAACACGTAGATACGGAAAACACGAGACGATGCACGACTGCCTCGGGCATACTGGCCCAGGCGATATATCGCCTACAGGGGGCGATATATCGCCTCCTTCAGCATATTTCAAAAAATTTTGAATTCTTTTTCCTTTCAGCCATTCAACCTCTTGATAAGTCCAGCACCTTTTTGAACGAGTCTTCAGCCTTTGCTGAACGATTATTCAAATTATTTTCACCTAAAAAGCTATTATTTTTATTCAAGTAAAATTAAGATCCTTTCATTCCTAAACTCTATAAATAGGACCTAGTACCCAGCCATTATTCATCTTTTGCTCTAAGTTCAGAGGCTGCAAGTGCTAAGTGAGTGTGAGAGTGTAAACTCCTGGTTTGGGGAAATCATAAGCTTGATCCTCATAAGCTTATCAAACACTTTGGGAAGTAAGGTTCTATAGTATTTCGGTTTGTGGTGTAGATTGGTCTTACAAGTCTTTAAGGTAACCCAAAACTCTAGTTCATTGGTTTTATGTTATTTTCTTTCTCATAGCCTTCTACTCAGTCTTCTAACCTCATTCTTATTTTGGTTAGGAAATCTAAGTTCTTGAGCACATAAGTTTCGGTAAGTATGTTTCTCAATGGTTTAGTCTTCCCATTCCTTTTCATCTCTTTTCTTCATTAGACTCACTCTTTTTCATAATGGTTATTAGGAGTGTTCCAAAGTCCCAACGCTGACCACATATCCTGGTAACTTTGGTAAGGAAAATAGGATAGAAATGCATATGTTATATGTTCTATATGTTATCTTATGTTATGATAAGTGTTATGATATATATATATGTTTGTAGGCTTGGGCATATGACCCATATGACTAACAAGACCCCAAATAGATTATGGGCATATGACCTACTTAGCTAGTAGGACCCCACTAATCTCATGGCATATGACTTGTTTAGTCTATGGGACCCCAAGTAATAATGGCCATTATAGTAGGTGTATGTATTAGTGTTATGTTATGTCTTTATGTTTATTATGAAATTTATGTACATGATGTATGTGTTAGATTTTCCTTGCTGGGCATTAGGCTCATTCCTTTTTGTTTAATGTGCAGGAAAATAGCTATTAGTGGCGGTAAGGTTCGTGGGTGCTTGGGATTGTGTATCGGTGGTGAATGGAGTCAAGGAGTCGAGAGTTCGATTTTCGAGGACGTAGTCTTGTTTTATGGTTTTACATGTATTTTTCCGCACTTATATGTAATTCCTTTTTATTACTTTAAATTATGTTTTGTTTTTAAGACAATGGGATCCCATATCCTACTTATTTTATGAAAGTAACTCTTATTTCTACAAGTTTCCAATAAAGTTATGGTATTTTCGCAAATGTAAGTTTTAGTAAGAATGTGTATGTATAGTTTCGTTAATGGTCCAAGAGTCTAGAGTAGTTAGGTCATTACAAGAAGTCTGTGATCTCAGATTCCACCATGGAGGCTGAATACATAGCTGCATCACAAGCAGCTAAGGAAACAGTCTGGCTAAAGAAGTTATATTCAGATCTTGGTGTTATTCTAGAAATGGTAAACTGCTTGTGTTGTTTTGTGACAACACAGGAGAGAATGCCAACTCGAAAGAACCTCGAAGTCATAAGAGGAGTAAGCATATAGAAAGGAAGTATCATATAATTCGAGAATATGTGAGCAGGGGAGATGTGAAGGTTATGAAGATTGCATGTGAAGATAATCTTGCAGATCCGTTTACAAAGACACTGCCAGAAGCTACATTTGATAAGCATATCAAAGAAATGGGATTAGTATATTTAAGGCATTAGTTTCAATTAATGCAAGTGAGAGTTTTTTGGGGTTTTATGCCCTAATTAAAATGTAATTTCTTTGTAATCTAATTTATTATCAATAAAAGAATAGAAATCATTTTTTTGACTTGGTCTATCACTTTGCTCACATGTTTTATTTTCATGATTATTTGTTTAATATAAACTTCTATTAAATCCCGAGCATATAGCTAATCATATTTATAGTGACGTAATCACAATGGAATATAAATATGATTATATGTTCAAAATAAGTTAATCCTAAGATTAGTCAGTGCACAGGATTTACACTGACTTGCCAATCTATGATATGATCTACGTATGCATTGCAGTGTTATGTTCTTTCTAGAACATTAGCAAAGTAGATAAGATCGGATGTATTTGTTCATCGAACTGGATCGATATTGACAGTTGATAGGATAAGTAAACATACTGTTATTATCTATTCTAGTTAAATCATATAGTTGACTATAGGTCAATTCAATCTCAAATTTTAGTGGTTAGTATTCTAACTAATTGTATTATATGAGTTCTTTGACTTGTTCGTTACCATCTTACCCTACGGACTAGACCATACTTACATCTTGGGAACTCGGTAGTATAATTGAGTGGGAGTGTTAATCATAGATATTAACATCTATAGTGTAACACCCTGGATAGCCAAGACCGCTACACTGTGTACTTATAATGGTGCAGGACTTGCTAATCAAGTCAATTAGTTAAAAATGTGTCCCTGAAACCATTAATGTGCTAGGGTTAAAAGATTTTGGTCTCAAAAGATACATTTCATATAACTAAACATTTTTACACATGGGATCCCAAAAAGGAACAGCGTTTAAAAGTCAATTTACAAAATTTCCAAAGTTCAAATAACCACTAGCCACTCTAAGGGCAAAACAGACGTTTATGGTTCTCCTGTTCCTGTCTTCCTCTCAACTGTGGCGGCTGAGCAACTGATCATGTACATTCTGCTCTCAGAGCTCTCTCAATCAGGGCTGATCAAGCTTGCCATTGCCTTTACCTGCACCACAAAGCACTCGTGAGCCAAGACCCAGCAAGAAAACATATCTTTATATAACAAACAATGATAACAATTGAATAACCCCCTTTAAGCATGTTCACACACTCAACATACCATATTAATCACATAGCACGTAGACATAACCAAAGATTCAACCAATCAACACCCAACTATTCAGTATGACAAATCCACCAATCAATAATAACAATCAAATCGCATTATAATCAGGGTCGACACCTTACGTCGCACCCTCTGTTTACCCCACTAACTCCGGCCCGCTTAAACCGAGGTGAGTGCATAATAAGTTGTCCTCAACTACCAGTGGCTAAGCCGTGCCCTGTGCGCTAATGTAAACTTTAGCACTCTTAGGTCGTTTTTTTACTATTTACATGGCATAATGCCATCCTTCTTAAAGCATACAAAATAGGGAACCCTTAGTCCCATTATAAATCCACAACCGGGTGCAGTTTTCTTACCTTTAGTTTCCAAATGTAGTGGTTACGCGAGATGCCTCTTGAGCACGATCCGTTTCTCGAGCCCCTAGCTTATACCTAGTCACAACCAAGATAAGGGATACCATTAATAATTGTAAAAGGGCTTCTAAATAAGGTTCTAGTCTCCAGAACATCGAATTCCACCAAACACGGTAGTAGATTCAATCCCGAGCACCCTAGGTTAAATTCCCATGCGTAAAATCCAAAAACCCCTAATTTCCTTAAGGTTCACGGCTCAAGCCTCCCATGTTGCGGCATAGCCCCCAAACAGAACCCATCTAGGCTCAGAACGAGACACGGGCCGCGGTCCTACATAGACCATGTCGCGACCCACCCTCCATCTCCAACATCCATCAGCTTCAGAGGGTCGCGGCTCACCAAAAACTATGTCACGGCCCGACCCCTTCGAACCCAGAAAAAACCTCCATTTTTACTCTCAAACCTCACTCAAAACCATCCCAAACTATCCCAATTCCACAAGTCAATTATCACAAAGCTTCTAACACAATTCCAGCAACACAACCCAGCAAAATCCTAGCTTAGAAACTCACCAAAATCTCACTTCAATCTCTGAAACTTAAAATCTTAAAAACATCAAAACCAGTCAAGGAAACACTAAAGTTCAGCCATTAAACCATAAATCTAAGCTTACCTTCTTTGATGAACTAGCTCTCTAAAAGATTTCTGAGCTAACTCCTAGGTTCCAAGCTTCAATTCAATCCTTCAATGTCAAAACCCATAACACCTCAAAACTTAGCCATAAACACAGAATTTAACCACCATGCATAAATCTTTTATCTTACCTTAATTCTGGTTGAACTCGTTAGCTGAACACTAGATTAATCCTCCAAAACTTCAGCTCAATCCACTGAATTCCCAACTAAGTTCTTCTAAGTTTTGTGTAGTGTCCTTTGAGAGAGAAATGGAGAAAGAGGGAAGGGTCGGTTTAACTTGTGTTCTACTATTTTATAAAATTCTTTAGTCTATCCTTAAGCAATTAAGTTAATCCCGAGGCTCGGGGTGCCGAAAACGTCTCCGAGGGAAAAATGGTAAAATTCCCCAGTATTCCCACCTAAGCTTCCTAACCTCAAATATACTCCAATTATTTGTTTCCATAGCTCGATAACCTAAATAACCATCCAATACCTGAGATACCCCTTGACTTGCCCCAAGTCAAGTATTAAGCCCTGTTGTGACTTTCCCGCTAACTAGCTCCCTAGGATCGCCTCAAGTCGCATGCTGCAGATTTACTCACATAATAATGTGGTTCTCACAACTATAACATATAATCACATTTACATTCATATAACCATTCAAGCATGCTTATCACATAATCACGAGTTAACTTAATAAATTCACACATATACCAATTATGCCCTCCCGGCACACTAATCAGGGCCCTTAAGCCTTATTAGTGATTTTGGATCGTTACATATAGCTTCTGATGAAGAAGTGAAAACATGGTTACCTTTTAGTTTGGTTCAAGGTGCTAAATGATAGAGATCTCATTTCAGTAATTAATATTAGTTTATTGAAACATCATTTACGAGGAACTAAGTGTTTTAAGGATAAAATACAACGAGGGGTAAAAGAGTATTTTAGTCCCATCTCATTGTAGACCGTCTATAGAGGATTAAGTGAAAATTATAGTTGTAACAATGGATAATTAATAGCGCATCTATATTTCTTATAGAGCATTCTATGAATTCAAGAGTGCAATTATGAGTCTTTAGTGGAGTCACGAGGAATTAATAAGTTAGTAAATTTACTTGTTAGATTTATGATAACTTATTGGAGCTTGATTTCATAAGCCCATGGTCCCCAGTGTTCCTTGGATAAAATCATCTAGATAGTCTCAATTAATTGATTTAATTATCTATTAGAATCATCAAAGTTGACCAGGTCAATTTTGGATAGTTTCACAGAGTTATGTAATTTATAGAAGAAAAGAGAAATTATGGCAGATTTATTAATTAAGATAAATTGGTATCTAAATTAATAAATAAGTTTAAATCAAGGTTCAAATTATAAATAATTAATTTTATAAAGGATTTGAATAATTATTTAATTAATTAATCAATAGAAAATAATACAAGCCTTGATTTTAAGTCCAACGGGCTTCTAATCAAATGGGAAATTTCACGGGCCTAAAGCCCATGATAATTTCGACCTAGGGCTAATAATATCTATTATTTTATTGATTTTTTAATTAATTAAAGGGTCTAATTTAGTCTATAAAGGAGTGCTAAGAGAGAATTGAAATCAGATTTCTGAAACACAAGTTTCTGAGAAGATCCGTTAGGTTTTAGATTCTCTCTACTGGATAAGTCATTTTCTAAACCTCAATTTTTCTCTTCTATTATTCTCCTCTCTATATCTATATCATGTGTTGAGAATTGACCACCCTAGTCTAGGTGA
This sequence comes from Humulus lupulus, assembly GCF_963169125.1. Lineage (NCBI taxonomy): Eukaryota > Viridiplantae > Streptophyta > Magnoliopsida > Rosales > Cannabaceae > Humulus > Humulus lupulus. The sequence continues at coordinate 266,365,103 of NC_084794.1, read as the reverse complement.
TTCTAAGGATACTTTGGAAGGCTGTGAAGAAAATTGAAGAACGGTTAAGTTTCTTGGTAATACTCAGCGACAGAAAAGATACAAGGGTTAGAGAAACTGAAGGAAGGACTCTATCATTCCGCTGAATATAATGTAAGTGTTCTTATCATTATTTCTGTTTGAATTCAATTTTAGAAACACGTTCTAGGTTGTCTCATATTAATTTTTTTTAATATAAGATCTACATGAAAATAAATAAGATCGTGTATAAGTTTTCCCAACAGAGATAGCATTCACATTACTATTTTCTCTCCTTTGTCTTTGTCACTTTGGATTGAAGAGGGCTCCACTTGATGCTCTTCTTCCATTGGTAGTTCCATCTACTTACCACTCCCCAAATTGATTTTCTCACGTTGTGTTTCCCCCCTTGAATTTTCCCAATCATGAAGTACAACACCATGGGGTCTATTGTACAACTCATTTGCCAATAATTCCATTTGATTCTCCAAATTCCTCAAAGATGAAGCTTGGCTTTGGATAAAAGCATCGTTTTTAGCCATAAACTCCATCATCAATACCTCCAATGAACTTGATTGAGCCGCTTGATGAGGTTCATCTATGATGACATTTTGAAAATCCTCCAAATGTCTCCTCCCATGATTCTTGAGTGCTATCTTCAAAAGTAGGCTCCATATGGCTAAAATTGTTATCTAAAACTTGGTTGGTTATTAGAGAATGCAAACAATATCACTCATCGTATTTTTCCATGTCTGCCAACATCCAATAGGCTTCATCAATGGATAATTGGTAGAAATTGGTGGTACCATCTCCTTTTTCTACCCATTCTCTTGTGGTGGCACGCAACCCATTGAGAAAAACTTCAAGCAAACACTCTCTAGACAAACCATGATAAGGGAACCTCATAACCATTTTTTTTTAATCTCCACTGTGCTCTATGTAAAGGCTCCAAGTCATGTTGAACAAAATTCAAGAGCACTTGTTGATGTGACATCTAAGTACCTCACAAAAGGACCAAACAAACAAAAGCGTAAAATAGAAATAGGAAAAACAAAAATAAACAAATGAAGACTAAGAAACCAAATTGACAAGAAATTGATTTTAACAAACAAAATTTCACTAAATTCAATCCTCGGCAACGGTGCCAGAAACTTGTTGTGATATTTTTCGTTCAATTATGTGCAAGTGTACAGAGTCAACAAGTAATATAATGATAAGTTGAGTATCGTCTCCACGGGGATTGAATTAGCAAATAATTGTGCACAAATCAATTACCGAACAATTTAATAGTGATAAAAAATCTATTGAAAATGCTTCAAAATAAACTAAGATGACAATCTAAAAGCAAGAGAAATTCAATTTGGTGAAATGGGCTTGAATTATTAAATTCACATGTGTCAAGTAACCTGTCACATTTACTGCAGCAAATTCTCAGCAAAATTGCCCAGAGTTAACAATAATTCGAAATTAGTTCATAGAACTTTTCCAAATCTTATGATATTAATTCTTTCACCTAATTTAACATATTCATATGCCAATCAAGTTTAAGAACCCAGAATTAAGCATCAATTCATAATGGTTACACAAGGTAAATAACACATTCCTATGATATTCACAAAACATAATCTAACAAGATTATCTACTTGTGTCATTCAAGTTTATCCATTATATTCAAACTTTCCACCACAAACATAACTCAACATCTTGCCATTGATGGCCAAACAACAACAAGAATTCATCATTAAGCACACTTGAATGAACAATGGGTATTTTTGCTAAATTAAAGTGCTATAAATTTAAACACTAAGACATATGGTTAATTAATAATTCAAGCCTCAAAAGATTTATTTCATGGCTGAATTCAAGAGCACAAATCGAAAATCAAAACAACCCATGGGTATTTAAATAGAAAAAGTTAAAGAAATTACAAAGTTAAATGAGATTAAAGAGGAGACGACAAGCCAAAGATGATGAATCAATAATTTGTCTTCCTCCTCTTTCTTTTCTTCCTTGCATTCTTCTTCTTCTTCTTCTTCTTCTTCCTCTTTCTCTAATGGAAGCTCTAGGATTCCCCTCTTTTCTAAAATGGTGGCTGATTTCTTTTTATGGTGCTAGGATACAATCTTTGTCCAAAATTAGAAAGCCCAATTCTATTCCTTTCCACTTTTTGGCCCACGTCCAATTGGTCCATCACTATTCTGACATAAGTATGCCCATGTGGCAATTTTTACACTCCACGCCAGCTGTCAAAGCACTTTTGCAATGACTTTTTCCAGCTGGGCTATAGTTGTCCACGTAACTTCAGAATGATGCAACAATAGTTTTAGCAATTCTCCACATTTCAGCATTTTTCAATTTCTTCATGCTAACTTTGCACTCATTTTTCTTTCCTTGATACTTTGAACTCCTTTTACACGGAAAATGAAAGCAAATTAATTATTTAATTCCAAAATAGCTAAAAATAAAACTCAACTCTAAAATTAAACTACACAAGACATATAGACGAAATTAATTAAAAATTCAACAACTAAATGCTCAATTCATCACTCCTTTCTTATAAAATCAAGTTTAAAAGTATAATAAATAACTCTATATCATAGGGTTATCATACATCTTAGAAACCTTGGCTTAGATGAAGCTTTAAAAGGAGAAATTAAAATGACAGCCAAACAAAAATAAAAAGATGAGATCTTGAAGAAAGCAAGAAACACTATTGTGCTTAGTTTGAGTGATATTTTACTGGAAAAGGTGATTCGAGAAAAGACATCATACGAAATGTGGGGAAATCTTGAACAATTCTATATGATAAAGGCTCTTCCCAACAAGGATTTATTTGAAGCAGAAAGTTTGTGACTTCAGTGTGGATGAATCAAAATCGATTGATGAAAATTATGATGTGTTCACCAAGAAGTTTTAAGGTCTTGAAATGATGAAGCTCACAATTGATGAAGTTTTCAAGTTTTTAGTTTGTGACTTACTTGACTCATTGCCAAAGGTGTATGAACAATTGAAGGATGCCATTAAATTCAGCAAAGAAATATTTATTGCAGATTGTTGACGCCATTTTTCGTCAACTTAGAATAGAAGAGCACTAAACACAAAATTAGAAAAATCAATAAAATAACACACTATATTTTATGTGGTTCAGCAGTTAAAATATGCCTAGTCCACGAGTCAATATTATTGAATGATGGAATTCTCTCAAAGCTTTTAGAAAGAAATTTTCGCAGAGTATTCCTAGTACCCAATTTAGCATATCTCCAAATGAATTTCTCCAGTCTATTTATAGGCTGGTTTAGAAAATATCTTCCCCTTTATTTCGGGAAGTTATAATTCATATTTCAAATAAATGAATTAATTACATAATATCCCATGATAATCGGGATTCATTATCAGATTACAAAAAATCCCCAAACAATAGGGATTTTCAAATAGTAACCGTATTTAAACTAGATTATAGACCTCGCGATTACCGATCTCGAACATTTAACTTACACACTTTCGAATTCGACCAACATCACAAGCTCGTAATTTTGATTAGCCTCATCCTTAGTGAGTAACTTTATCGAGATCATCATCTTTGAGCTCACAATGCCCAGGCTCGAACCTTCCTGACTGACACTCACTCACCAATGCAAATAAATCAAGAATTTATACAAGTGGTGAACCCTTGTAGTTGTAGCTTCAAGCTTAATTTTTAACCTAGAAACATCTTCGAGACCGCACGTAATTTCGAGCTTACCAATTCCATCATCGCTGTCTTAATACCGAATGAGATTGTCAAACCCAATCGGCATAAATGTTGGTGACATGGCACACTTGTTTATTTCGAGCTTACATTTTACGAGCCTGTCTTTCGAGACCATAATTTCTATTCTCAAAATTTAGGTGTAACATTTTGCCCCCTCAAAAGTATTGGTTCGAATCCTATGAGAAGGAAACTTTTGAACTTCGACTTTCGAAAACCATGCCACCTACCATACTCGAATATGGACACGCGTCAGTCAAGGATTGCACACTCAGAGCACTTAAGTACTCTCTACGTCTGCCCACATCTTTTCATATCTCATTTCTGCCGCCAATGTTACATTTATACCCCATCAGTCAGATCATACTCAAAATAATAATAAAAAAAAGGCCTAGATTTTTTTGACTTTTGACATCCCTCTGAAATATATATACCCTTTTTTCTTCTTCGTCCTCACCTTCATTTCATTATCCAGAGAGAAAAAACATGAACCAGCACAAACCAATGCTTTCCTTTTTTGCATGTTCTCCAAATCGAAAAAGCAAAATAACTCCAACACTTTCGACTCCGTGAAGTCATTCCTGCAACTGCTCCTTCAGACGACGATCTCACAATATCCACAGACAACTTCACGTGAGTTTCTGTTCTTAACTCTTGTTGAGGACAGAAACTCGTCAATGATATATGGATGGAAAACTCAAAGAATTAATCAAAACCTAATGAATGCAAAAGAACTTGTAGAAATATGTGGGAGGATTGCAAGTGAACAATAGAAGAAAAACTTGTATATTTCTCTTAGAATAGTTTAATATTACAATAATTTTCCAACCCCTTAGATGGAGAGGAGAAGATCCATTTATAGTGGGACTCTAATGGCCCCTAATACATTGTGGCCTAAGGGGACAAGATTGTACGTATGTACATTGTTAGGGTCATGGCATAGGTCATTGTGGAGCAGAAGGTTGTGGTGTCGACTCCAGTACATGGTCTGAGTCTGTGGGAGCACCTCCACTTTAGTACTCGATTATGCCTCCACTACTTGCTTAGTATGAGTGTCAGAGATTGGCTGGTGAGGACCACAACAGGTACCTCACTCGTACGACCACTAATTGTCTGGCGTGTATATTAGGATCAGACATCCGTGGTCTTAAGGGTCGTACCACGTACATGCTTCGTACATGTATGATCTCTTTGAGCTATACTTAGGTTTTTACCTTTAGATATGAAAGTCCTTATGGGTCATCTTAGGAAACACGCTCTCAAGGAGCACAACACGAGGTGCGTCCTGAAGGACGCACGGGACGTTGGCATGAGGCTCCTGGTGCGTTGTGCATAGCGCGAGGCAGATGCTGGTGGCATGAGGCCATGCCTTGCGAGGCGCTTGCAAGGGGCGCTACGTGAGGCGCAAGGCGAATGCTGATGGAGCGAGGCCATGCTTCGTGAGGCACTTAGGTGCGCGATACGTCGCGTGAGGCGCGAGGCACATGTTGATGGCGCAAGGCCATGCCTTGCAAGGCGCTTAGGTGTGCGAGACGCTACGTGAGGCGCGAGGCAGGTGTTAGTGGGGTGAGGCCATGCCTCGTGAGACACTTAGGTGTGCAAGACACCGCATGGGCGGGAGGTGCTTAGGTGTGCAAGACACCGCGTGGGGCACGAGGTAACTGCTGATGGCGTGAGGCCATGCCTCGTGAGGCTCTTAGGTGCGCGAGGCCATGCCTCACGAGGCACTTAGGTGCGCGAGATGTCGCGTGAGGCATGAGGCAGGTGCTGGTGGCGCGAAGCCATGCCTCACGAGGCGCTTAGGTGCGCGAGACGCCGCGTGAGGTGCGAGGCAAGTGCTGATAGCGCGAGGCCATGCCTCGTGAAGTGCTTACACAGGTGCGCCATATCTGGGCGCTAGGTGATTCGGTCTTTACAAGGCGAAGGCCTCGTGAGCCGCATGAGAGCAAGACTCCTAAGAAGGGGTCTAGAACGTGGATTTGTGAGACCTTTGGGCCTGAGCCCAATAGCAGGACTAAGCTACCCTTTACCAAGTATTTCAGCCAGGGACCAGGGGCTTTTTCCTTGGTGAATTTTTGGCATCCACACTTGCCCCCCATTGAGATGCTTTTGAGATACATTATAGAAAAACACACTTCGGAGTTGAATAGTACTATGAGATGTTGAGAGTGAATGTGAGCCTATCATTGTGCTCCACGAATCCCAAGGCAAGTGCCATGCCCCCTCCCTGACCATTGGTTAGGCATCAAATTTTATGGCTAAGATAAGTTTATGGTTCTTATAAATAGGCCTTCATATCTAGCCTATTATTTACACTTTATCTCCTTAGCTTAGTGGTTTTGGAATCCTTACTTATTTCAAGAAGTACGGGATTTGATTCCTCACAACGTCACTTTCGTTGTCCTTCTCTTTTATTATTCGAATTCACTTATTTTGTGCCAATAGGCACATAGGTACTTGGGGACTAAAACTCCTTTCTCCTTCATTTTCACAGGCACACATCTTCGACCCTTCGCATTTGTTCGATCGCGATGGTGCTTTGGACCCTTGTCCTCCTTTCGACCGTGCCTGTACTTTTGACCTTCAGCCTCCCTTCAACCATGACAGTGCCCAATTTTTCTTACATAAGGTATACTTTCTTTCTTTCTTATTTCATTAGATCCAAATTAGCATTACTCGGGATGGGTTGCCTTGGCCGGAGCTTGTTGTGAGTTAATCCACTTACATGCCCTTGTTTGTACCCCGTAGTTAGTCATTTAGAGCGCTCGTGTCTAGAGGTTTTGAGCCCATTCCTTTGTGTTTTGTAGCAATCCCCTCATTTACATGTGCACCCTTATTACCTACGAGACGAGGTTCCATGGCATGTGAGGGATTGTCTGGTGCTCCTCCGGGGGTTTGGTTTGTAGACTTATCTTTAGACTCGGAGTCCCCTGAAAACAACCCTCACCAAGACTATGTCACTTTGAGGTAGGCCCGTATACGTCACCTTGAGCATATGGCTGAACTTAGGTGCAAAATCTGGGTGATGGAGAGCAAAATAGACTTAGTTTTCAGGGGTGATGGAGTTCCTTTCCCCTTTGACATTAGCAACCACATTGCAAACCTTAGAGTGACCCTTTTTGATCTACAGATGAAGTTGGAGTTCATGGAGGGAAATCTCCCACCTAAACCTCCTGCCCCGTTCTCCCCTTATGGTTGCCATGAGGTCACCCCGGGTTCCCCTCAACCCTTATTTTTGATTCCCCATGCTCAGCGCTTCCACACTCAACACCTCGATGGAAGACGCTTGCTAGGAAGAAAAAATGGAGGGTAAAGTGCCCTATTTCTACGTCACCTTTTTCCTTTGGTTTTGCAGATATGACAAAGAAAGTGCGACGACAAGTGGCTTCCGAAGGGCAAGATTCTGGTCCTCTATTGGCATCCTCTATTGTGTCCAATGTGTCAGAGAATTGACGGTTGGAGCTATCTGCTAAATATCGCATTGGCGAGGAATACAAGTTGTATGTTCCTTCCAATAACTTTCGGGCCAATAATCCCCCCAGGGGTGCGTGGCCATGAGCGAGCATATCTTGAAAGCGGGTGGGACTATTCCTTTACACCTATTTTTCATCATGATGCTTAATCACTTTGACCTTGCTCTGCTCTAGCTAGCGCCTAACAGTTGGCTGACCTTAAGTTGACTATACATGGCATTTACTAAGCTCAACCAACGCGCTCCTATGACTCGAGAGGTGCATTTTATGTATAACCTCATGCCAACCCCTAAATCCAAAGGCTTCTATTTCTTACAGAAGGCCAATACCCAGCTTTCCCTCATAGAGGGTTCTGTATCAAACCCGGGGTCCTAGAAGCAGGACTTTTTCTTTGTAAAAGGTCCCCCCTTTTGGTACGTGAACGCTTTCACTCGTCTCCAAGTAAGTACTTCAAGCTTGTCCTCCTTTTACCTTGAATTGGTTATTTTGGAACTTATGCTTATATTTGTAATTATGTTGATTATGCAAAGGATTTTGGTAACCTTGACATTCCCGAGTTGGAGGCAGCACCAGTGGACAACTTCATCGATGCCAACATAGTCAAGAAAATGGTCGCCCGCCTCTTCATCGTGGCAAACCTGAACCGCCACAACTTATCTGCGGTTTTGGATCCTGATGCGTTGTGGCACGTTTCTGAGCAAAGGAAGAAGGCGCCTTTAGTTAAGAATCACTTTGACGGGGATGACACGGAGTGGGTGCTCGAGGAGGTTTCCCCAAAGCCCAAACGACCACGCCAATCATCTTTGTCTCCCAGGGGGTGCCCTCCTTTGGCCCCTATGGACTGTGGCATGGCCTCTCACTCTCGTGGTCCGCGGGCCATGCCGTGGTGCTTTGTCTGTCCCTTTTCTGAGGAATACAATACTTTTCCTCATGCTCCCATCAATCCTGGTCCATCGGGGGCTCATTTGCCCGGTGTTCCCGCGGCCCCCCCTCCTTCGGTGAGTGGGTCATCTGTTCATGCTCAACCGGGCCCCTCTGACTCGGAGGGGGCACCCTGGGTGGGTCGTATGGTGGCCTCTTATGGGAAATGGTATACCCAGGTCGCCAAGGGTCTTCCTGAGAATGAGTGGAGAAGTCTCAGGAATTTTTCCATGTCGGAGCTTGGGGAGACTCTTGTGCGCTCCACAACTTAGGTGGGTTCATGCGTCTTACATTGGCCTTACTCTTTCCCTCCTCTTTTTTTATTTTTTTATTTTGGGTTCTTTGTTTTCTCATCATCATTATTTTTTATATACGAGTTTTTTTTTTCTTATGCAAGCTTCTCTGGTGGCCCAACGCTTCGCCAACTTGGCGCAGGACCTCTCCTCGTCGAATGCTGAAAAGGACCGACTAACGGTCAAGGTTAAGGAGCTTGAGAGGGAACTCACTTATACTAAGCTTAAGCTTGAGAAGGCCCTGGCGAATGCCTCTTCATCGTCGAAAAAGAATAAGAGGGTGAATGCCAAGGCCGTGATGATGCAGGAGAGGGTTGCTCGCCTAGAGGCCGATCTTAGGGGAGCAGAAGCTAAGGTTGCAATGTTGCAGGAGAGGGTCACTCTCCTAGAGGCGAATTTGGTTGAAAGCGAGTACAAATCCATAGAGCACACCCTTTATGGAGTGTGGAGGAAAAATCCTAACTTCGATTTTTTCTCCTTTGGTGAGCATGCCGTCGCCAGGGTGGCTGAGTGGAATGCTCACGGCGGGAGGCCCTAAGATTTTGCTTCTGCAACAATATCATTTAATTCAATTTGGCTTTATGCTCATTTGAGCCTATCATTCTTTTTTTTTTTTTTTGGAACTTTTATAAGTCCTGTTACATTATTGCAACTCCTTTTGTTGTATGTATATGCGATCATTTTCTTTTGTTCCTCTATGTTTGAAGTCCTTTTGAGCCAGCAAAAAGGGGTTTGATAGGTCTTTTTTTATATACTTTTTTTTATTTATCATGCTTGAGGTCCTTTGGAGCCCATACGAAGGGGTTCGATAGGTCTCTCTTTGGTGCACCTTGATTGTATCCATAAGGATATGTTGACCATTTGGGTTCTAGTCGTCCTTTTATATACTTTTGTGCGCGCTTATTATTTCTTGCGAGAAGTATCCTTCTCGTCATTATGCATAGTACTATTTTTGCAAGGGTCTCTTTTAGGACCCTTTTTGGCTAGGTGGCTTGGTGGCCGTTCTAGACTTATTGGTGGATGCTCTTCCTGAGGTCTTTCCTCTCATGGAGGTATCAACCTTTATTATGAGGCTTTTCTTGTAGGACCTTTTGACCTCCTTGATGTTCATAAGGGTAGTTAATCCTCGTGAACTTAAGTGATGCCTTGCAAGTTCTTCTTCTTTATTCATAAGGGTTTTTTTTTTTTACGTATAAGGGTTTCATTTAGGACACTTTTTTGGCTGTATACTCTAGCCCCCAAGTGGTTGGCGAGATTTATCTCGTCGAGCACTTTGATCATTTCACTCACGCATTTTGATAATTATTGTAAATGAGAGTTAGATAGTGCGATCATTTTGCTCAAACAAGAGTTCTTACTACATATTCATTTAATGCCACAACATATTCATTGGAAATGAGTGAAGTACATGGTAACCTATGGTGACTTTGTCCTTACTACATATCAAGGGGTCCATGTTAGCCTTCTACCTCATAGCTATTACATTAAACGTGCATGTCTAGACAGAACAATAACATTCTTGCCTTAGACATGGAGGTCTTACTGATAATATTTTTTTAGATGCTATGCCTTCCATGCTCTAGGAACCATGGTATCATCCAAACGTGCCAGCTTGTAGGTGTTAGGGGGCACCACCTGGGCAACTTGGTAGGGCCCTTCCCAGTTTGCCCCTAACACACCCGCGCTCAGGTCTCGAGTGTTGAGCAGGACTTTCCTTAACACGAGGTCTCCGACCCTGAATTCCTTCTCTCGTACCCTTGAATTATAGTATCTTGTGGCTCGTTGCTGGTACGTTGCCAAATTCAGTTGTGCCCTTTCTCTCCTTGCTTCCAATAGGTCCAAATTTTCGGCTAATACTGTGAGGTCAGTCTAGTCATCATACGCTTGTATGCGGATGGAGTTGATCTTCATTTCTATTGGAAGGACAGCCTCGTAGCCATAGTCTAAGGCGAAAGGCGTCTCTCCAGTGGTGGAACGAGGCGTGGTCCTATAGGCCCAAAGCACATTGGGCAGTTCTTCGACCCAGGTCCCTTTCAAATTTTCCAACTTTGTTTTCAAGTTCCTTTTTAGGATCTTGTTGATGGCCTCCACTTGTCCATTGTCTTGTGGGTGTACTACAGTGGAGAAACTCCTCTTGATTCCCTTTTCCCTGCAATATTCTTCGAATACTCCTCATTAAAATTGCGTCCCATTGTCGGAGATTATCTTGTAGGGTACTCAAAACATGCAGATGATAAATTTGTTAATGAAGGTAGTGATTTGCTTAGCCGTTATGTCGACTAGAGGCTCTACTTCCACCCATTTAGTAAAGTAATCGACTACTACAACCGCTTATTTTTCTCCTCCTCTTCCTGCTGGTAACGCTCCAACCAAGTTAATCCCCCACACAGCGAAGGGCCATGGACTGGTCATGCTCACGAGCTCATTTGGTGACTGATTGGGGTAATTTGCATGTCTTTGGCACTTGTCACACCTTTTCGAGAAATCGCTCGCATCCTTCTCCATTGTAGGCCAATAATACCCCTGGCTATGGCCTTTTTTGTCATGAATTGCCCCCAGCATGACTTCCACATTCCCCTTTGTGTATCTCTTGTAGAAAGGTTAAAGCCTCCCCATTGTCTATACACCATAGGAGTGGGATGGAGAAGCCTCTCTTATACAAACCTCCATCTACTAGGGTGTATTGGGAAGCTTTGTAAGTCAATTTAAAGGCACCTTTTTTGTCCAAAGGCAACGTTCGGTCACTTAAGTATCTCAAGATGGGTGCAAACCATGACTCCTCAGGGTTATTGACCATGTGGATCTCCTCTTCTGCTATGCTCGGCCTAGAGAGGTATTGGACAGGGATTGACTCAAGCGTGTCTTCGTCTCGGGTAGAGGCAAGTTTTGTGAGAGCATTAATATTTGTGTTTTGTTCCCGTGAGATCTGTTCTATTGTCTATTTTTCAAACTGACCCAAATACCCCTTCACTTTGGCGAGATATGTAGCCATTTTTGGGCCTCTAGCTTGATATTCGCCCTTCACCTAAAATACTACTAGCTGTGAGTCACTAAAGACATACAAATGGGTTACCTTCAACTCTTTGGCTAGTCGCAGGCCAGCCAATAGTGCCTTGTATTCTGCTTCATTGTTGGAAGCTTTAAATTTGAATCTTACTGCACAATACATCTTATGCCCTTCAGGTCCCGTCATTACTATGCCAGTGCTGGCTCCTCCCTCGTTAGACGCCCCGTCTACATGGAGGCTCCATTCTTCAGGCTGCTTTTCTCCTTCACCCACCGGTTCATTGTCTTCTATTTCTCCCTCCTCATGGGGTCGATGTGCAAATTCAACTATAAACTCTGTAAGTATATGCCCGTTGACTGAGGTCCTTGGAGTGTTAGTGATGTCAAACTGACTTAACTTAATCGACCATTTTAACAACCTTCCCGAAGTCTCCGGTTTGTGCAAGACTTGACGCAGAGGAGTGTTGGCGAGCACTTCAACAGCATGAGCGTGAAAATAGGGCCTCAGCTTTCGCGAAGCCACTATCAAGGCATATGCTAACTTTTCTATTTCTGGGTACCGGGTTTCTACGTCTACCAACTGTTTGCTTACATAGTACACGGGCAGCTGATGCTTCTTTTCTCCTTTGACCAGGGCGGCACTTATAGCATGCTCTGATACAGCTTTTCCCATTTTTCTAGCTTAGCCAAAAGGGGTGGTTTTCCAAGGGGTTCCTTTAGCTTAGCGAAGGCTTCCTGAAAATCTTCATCCCAACCGAACTTTTTGCTCCCTTTTAGGATGTTGAAGAAAGGGAAGCATTTGTCAGTGGATCTGAAAATGAACCTATTGAGGGCTGCTACTCTCCCGGTTAAGCACTGCACCTCCTTCTTGCTCCATGGTGGGCTCATTTCCAACAATGCCTTGATTTTGTCAGGATTGGCCTCGATACCTCGAGAATTCACCATAAGACCCAGGAACTTCCCTGACGAAACTCTGAATGTGAACTTAAGTGGGTTTAGCTTCATTCTGAATTTTTGGAGGCTACCGAACATCTCACTGAGGTCGTTTGTGAGATTTTCTACCTTCTTCATCTTTACCATCATATCATCTACGTTTACTTCCATATTTCTCCATATTTGATTCACAAACATTCTGTTCACCAGCCTTTGATAAGTAGCACCTGTGTTCTTTAACCCAAAAGGCATCACTTTGTAGCAATAAAGCCCCTTGTTTGTTATAAACGAAGTGTGCTCTTCATCGGTCGGGTTCATGGGCATTTGATTGTACCAAGAATATGCATCCATGAAGCTAAGTAGCCCGTGCCCCGTCGTGGTGTCTACTAACTGGTCTATCCTAGGAAGCGAGAAGTTGTCCTTAGGGCAGGCTTTATTGAGGTTAGTAAAATCCACACAAGTCCTCCACTTTCCATTGGACTTTGGGACTAAAACTGGGTTGGATACCCATATTGGGTAGAATGCTTCTCGGATAAACCCATTTGCCTTCAACTTGTCAACCTCTTCTTTTAGGGTCGTGTATCTTTCTGGGTCTAGCGCTCTCCTTTTCTGCCTCACAGGTCTTGCTTTTGGATCGATGTTTAAGTGATGGCACATGATTGATGGGTCTATCCCCGCCATGTCCTCGTGACTCCAAGTGAATACATCGAGGTTGACTTTCAGAAATTCTACCAGCTTTTCCTTCACAATACCCGGAAGGTTTCTTCCCACCTTCAACTTCCTCAACGACTAATTCATGTCTGCGACTTCTTCCAACTCCTCTACTGTCTCAGCCTTGGGTTCCTCCACGACTCACGGGTCCAACTCGTGTAGGTTTGTGCTTCCATGCACCACCATTGCCATAGGCACTAATGGCTTTATGGTCGTGTGGATGGATTTCCCTCACTTCTTTCTGCTCTCATTTCATGCTTGCTATTCCCCCAAGAGTCAGGAATTTCATGGCTAAGTGGTACACTGAAGTTATCGCCTTCAATTCTCTTAGGGAGGGTCTCCCTAATACCACATTGAAGGCCGAGGCGCAATCCACCACGACAAAATTTTCCATTATGGTGGTTTGTCTGGGTTGTTCTCCCATGGTGAGGGCTAACTCAATTGTGCCTAGGGGTTGTATTGAATCTCCTGTAAATCCATACAGAGAGGTATTGAAGGGCTTTATGTGCCTGATGTTCAGTCCCATCTTCTCTAAAGCTGGGCGATACAGGATGTCTACGGAGCTTCCATTATCCACCAAGACCTGATGCACCCCCATGTTAGCAAGTTGGACAGTCAACACCAAGGGATCATTATGAGGGAAATGTACACCCCGCATGTCTTCTTTGGTGAAGGTTATCGAGTCGTTCTCCCCCTTAAAACTCTTCGGGGGGCGTTGCTCCAGTCTTAAGACGCATGGCAGTGGACTTCGCCTGGCTTCCCTAGCATATTTGTCTCGCCCCTTCCTTGATTCGCCTTCGAACCCTGGCCCTCCGAAGATGGTCCTAACATCCCCTTGCACCTCTGAGGCTACCTCCCGTGCCCGCGGCGAGGATACTCCTTCTTCCAACCTTTGGTTTTCTTTGCAGACGTATCTGCCCAAATTTCCCCTGCGTATAAGCTCTTCAATTTCTATTTTCAAATGAGTGCATTCTGCAGTTGTGTGGCTAATATCTTTATGATACTGACAATATTTACTAGGGTCTCTTTTTTATCGGTCTTTTTTCATTGGCGGGGGCCTCCTGAAAGTAACCTAATTTTCGTTCGTGACGAAGATATGTTCCCTAGCGTGTATGAGGTCAAAATAAAAGTTGTATGGGGCTTGTTTGCATTCATCAATGCATTGGGGCTTCTGAGGTCGATCATCTCTTGACCCTTTATAGACCCTCTTCTTCTTTGCGCTACTTTGGCCTTCCCGGATTGAGGGTTTTGGAGGGGACCGGTCTTTTCCAGCTTTAAGGCTCTCGTGACCATCCTCAACACGGATATATTTCTGTGCCCATTCGTAGAAATCGTCCAAGTCTGTGTCCTCTCTCTTAAGCATGTTATCCCAGAGCTTACTTCCCGAGCGTACTCTGGCCGTGATGGCCATTTTTAACTCCCCACAGGTCAAGCACCTTACTTTGGTTTCCTCCATATTGAACCTGTGGATATAGCTGTTTGGTGTCTAGCATTGTTTAATCATACACGGTGTGATGCTGCTGGAAAAATTCATCAGAAAATTGTTGCCAAGACCTGATGGACACTGGCCGGAGTCTTTTGAACCATTTGTATGCAGGTCCCTTTAACGTGACAGCAAAGCAATGGCATCTGGCCCTGTTACTAATTCCCCTCAATTTAATCAGGTCATCAAATGCGTCCAGATGGTACTTGGGATCTATATTTCCTTCATAAGGGGTCAAATGAGGCTCCTTGAAGTTGGTTGGGAGTCGAACGGCTTGGATTTCCTTAGTGAAGGGCAATTGGTAGTTGAACTCATCATCGACGGCTTACCCTCCAAATGCGATGATTATCTTGCTCCGGAGGCTCCCCATTTCTATGTCTAGGTCTTGTTTCCTTTTGTTCAAGGAGTCTCTCAACATGGACGGGTTAGCCTTTCCCTTTCCTTTGTCTTCTCGGGTTTCCATAGGAGGTGTAGTCCTTTTATCCATCCTTTTCTTATTGAGCTCTTCCCGTAAGTCTAAGGGCAATTTCCTTGAAGTGACTTCGACTTCATTACGAGGGTCAGCGTTGTTCTTCTGCTCTGGTCTTTGGGGCTGCTTCGGTGGTTCGGTATGTTCGCGTTGCTTTGTCCAGGAGTATTACTGGTGGAGAGTCGAGTCCTCCCATCGTCCACTGGGACTGTGGTTTCTGCCCCCACTTGACCTCTCTCTTTTCACCTGGGAAGAGATATGTTTGATTTCCCCTATAGAAGGTTATTCAACACTTATTGCATGTTCTCTAAGGTGGATTTTAGCCTTTGGTTCTTCCGATGTAGTTCGCGTATTTCCTCTTTGTAAAATCGAGACCTAGAACTCGAGCTCACGGAATGGACTAGGGGATTCTTGTCAGGCCTGCGCGTCGATGGGCTCAGATCTTGCCGGCCGGAGTTCAACACCTGTGGCGGCTTTGGGGGCAGGAACTCGTTGGCATCTCTCGCGGGGGCAGCTGCTGACCTCGGACGATTCTCATCAGGTGAGACAGTCGGGGGCGAGGCCTCCTTTTCATCTTTGGGAACCCCAGGCTCCTTTGATGCATTCACATTTTCGGGTGGTGGAGGATTCTTCATGGAGCCCTTCAGCTGATCTCCATCGAGGTGTACCTCAACCTCCTGTGGTTCTCTCAACCGCTTAGAGCGTCTCAACATCTAATCTACCGGAATCGATGGAAGAATAGTGGCTTGGCACTTATCCTTCCCACAGGCGGCGCCAAACTGTTGACGACAGAAACTCGATAATGATATATGGACGGAAAACTCAAAGAATTAATCAAAACCTAATGAATGCAAAAGAACGTGTAGAAATATGAGGGAGGTTTGCAAGTGATCAATAGAAGAAAAACATGTATGTTGCTCTTAGAATAGTCATATATTATAAGAATTTTCCAACCCCTTAGATGGAGAGGAGAAGATCCATTTATAGTGGGGCTCTAATGGCCCCTGATACATTGTGGCCCCAGGGGACAAGATTGTATGTATGTACATTGTCAGGGTCGTGGCACAGGTCATTGTGGAGCATAAGGTTATGGTGTCGGCTTCAGTACATGGTCAGAGTCCGTGGGAGCGCCTCCACTTTAGTACTCGATTGTGCCTCCACTACTTGCTTAGTACTAGTGTCAGAGATTGGCTGGTGAGAACCACAACAGGTACCTCACTCGTACGGCCACTACTTTCTAGCGTGTATATTAGGATCAAGCATTCGGGGTCTTAAGGGTCGTACCCCGTACATGCTTCGTACCTGTATGATCTCTTTGAGTTATACTTAGGTTTTTACCTTTAGATATTGAAGTCCTTATGGGTCCTCTTAGGAGACACGCTGTCAAGGTGCACGACGCAAGGTGCGTCCTGAAGGACGCACAGGGCGTTGGTATGAGGCGCCTGGTGCGTGGTGCATGGCGCGAGGCGGATGCTGGTGGCACGAGGCCATGCTTCGCGAGGTGCTTGCACGGGGTACTGCGTGAGGCGCGAGGCTGGTGTTGATGGCTGGAGGCCATGCCTCGTGAGGCGCTTAGGTGCGGGAGACACCGCGTTAGGCATGAGGCAGGTGTTGATGGTGCGAGGCCATGCCTCGCGAGGTGCTTAGGTGCCCGAGATGTCGCGTGAGGCGCAAGGCAGGTGCTGGTGGTGCGAGGCAATGCCTCTCGAAATGCTTAGGTGCGCGAAACGCCGCATGAGGCGCAAGGCGCTTAGGTACGCAGGACACCGCGTGAGGCACGAGGCAAGTGCTGATGGCGCGAGGCCATGCCTCGTGAGGTGCTTAGGTGCACGAGACGCCGCGTGAAGCGCGAGGCCAGTGCTGGTGGTGCGAGGCCATGCCTCACAAGGGGCTTAGGTGCGTGAGACGTTGCGTGAGGCGCAAGGCCATGCCTTGCGAGGCACTTACACGGGTGTGCCATATCTAGGCGCTAGGTTATTCGGTCTTTACAAGGCGGAGGCCTCATGAGCCGCATGGGAGCAAGACTCCTAAGAGAGGGTCTAGAACGTGGTTTTGTGAGACCTTGGGCCTAAGTCCGATAGCAGGACTAAGCGACCCTTTACCATGTATTTCAGCCAGGGACGAGGGACTTTTTCCTTGGTGAATTTTTGGCATCCACAACTCTCTTCTTGGTTTTAATGGGTTTTTTTTTTTTAACTTTAACGGGACATTCTAAATATTTACATAATATACTTTTAAAAATAATTAAAAATAGATATTTATTAATTATATTAATTTAAATTCAAATGTTATAAAATATCATTATTATAATAATATATAATACAAAACTAGATATTTAATAATTATATTAATATAAATTTAAATGTTATAAAATGCTATTATGATAATAATATATAATCCTAATTTTTTACTAATTATATTAATATAAATTCAATATTATATAATATTATTATTATATTTAATACAAAAGTAGATATTTAATACTTATATTTATATAATAATAATATATAATACATCATCTTTATTTTTATTAAAAAATATTATCAATTATATTTAAAAATATTATCATATTATATATATATATTTTTTTTAAAAAAACATAAACAATGTTTTGGTTTAATTTTCTTTTAATATGTTTATGTCATTCTTTTATATATAATATTGTTTATTTATTTAAAATTTATATGACAATAATACAAATTTAATATAAATAAGTAATAAATTCTATAAATAAAACTAAGCAAACATTCATTGCACGTTATTTGTATCTAGTAAAAGTAAAAATAAAAAACTAATACCATAATCAATAATCATAACAAAATCTAGAAATTGAAGCTCGTCCAGGCTGCTTTGCTCCTGTCGACATCAACGTTGAGAAGCCATGCATTGTTGAAAAAGTCTAGTTGTCGTGACCTACGAAAAGATGAGAGAAATTGGGAGGAGATCACTCATGGTCGGACCCCTCCACGATGGACTATGAGGCTAGAGGCACATTTCATGACTGAAGAAACTTCCTCCGTGACCTGTCGCACTTGCAAAGAGAGAAAGAAATATGGAGAAGAAGTGGGAGAGAAGGCTAGGCATCTATAGAGAAAGAGGGGGTAGTGATATTATGAGGGTTTTATCTTGTTGTAAACTTAATAATATACTAAAGGGAGAGTAAAATATATATGAGTTTTGTCTTTTTTTAAAAAATCAATTATACTAGTTAATGTTCCTTATTATCTTTTTTATGGCAGGTTTATATATATATAATGGCAAAATTTACATATATATATATATATATAAATGTTGAGCATTATTCGACTTAATATGCCACCTTGATCAATGCTCGATGTTATTCAAAATTTTATGATGTCAAAAGTATGTATACATATAATAATACATAAATATGTATGCATGTGTTTTTTTCTCATCATTAGAGAGTGTAGTTTTTTCTCCATTTTGTAGTGGTGTAAACAAAGAACGGGCAGGAACGAAGAATATTTCTCATCCTTGAAGCAAGTTTAGGGATATGGTGGCACTCACCAATCTTGTTCTCCTTCATTTAGAAAGTATTTATTTATTATTATTATATGTATGTACACATATTGTACAAAAGTATTTGATTTTATTTATATAATATATATTATGTTTTTATTTTATTTGTAACTTTTGTTGATATGTATGTATGTTGTGTTGTTTTAGTTTATGTTTTAAATAAATTTATTTAATTTTTTTAACTTAATTAAGTCCCCAATAGGGATTTTTCCTTACCTTCGCCTCTGTGGAGGATTAGGCGAGGCAGAAACGAGGGCAAGGAGCATCAATGGGGGACAAGAGAGACATTCACCATCTGTTTCCATCCCTAAATGAATATATAAATGTATATATATTAAGTATATATATTAAAAAAAAGTTGCAACAAACTTGACTTTATTATAATAACAAATATTTTTACATTTATATATATATTAATTATTTTTCCCATATTTTTTATTAATGTGTGGTACAGTTTTTTTCTTTCATCTTTTTAATATGCTGTGTTATTTGATTTTTGGTATACAATTGTTTTTGGTTTTTTTTTTTGTTTTAAAAAAACAATATAATGATGAATTTTCATTAATCAATTATAGCATATTTAATACACCGGGATACCCAGGTCACTGAACTCTAGCACTTTATGAGGAAATAACAAGCTTTAGCTAGGGAATAAGCTATCCCAATAGTCAATCTAGGACAATGCTTAAAAAATATCATAATGAGTCATTACAGGCACTATAAATATCATTAAGAACAATTCCCAAAAAAGAGAAGAGTTCAGAACCTTTTTACCATATACCAAATTCAAAACATGAAGTGAATTAGACTTAATCAAAAGATTCTAAAACCTTAACCGTTAACCCAACAAAATTCCTTGTAAAAAGCAATGATTGAGCAAGGGGACTAGGGTGGTCATCCCCCTTCATCCCCCAATTTTTTTTTCTATTTCTACAATGCATTTTTGAAAAAAAAATATTGTTATAAATATTTTATATATTTTGTTTATATATTGGTATAATCTTTATTAAAAAAAAATTAGGTCCCTCCACTACACCAAAATACCCCTTCTGTTGACTGACGCCTTTGATCGAGAATTAGGATTTTTCGCAGTTGAGCACTACTACAAATGCAAGGGTATTTGTGTCAGTTTCAATACTGACAGCGTTAATAGGAAAAATTTGCATCACTGGTAATATGACGTTAACGGGGACGTTAGCGTCAGTGCCTAACTGATGCTAACAGAATGTTTATGTCAGCGGGGCACTGACACAAACGTCTAAGTAAAACACGCGTTTTACTTAGACGTTTGCGTCAGTACCCCACTGACCTAAACCTTATGTTAGCGTCACTTAGGCACTGACGCTAACGCCGTTAGACCACATTACATATACAGCTTCGTCCCCAATTTCCCTAAAAACTTCTAAAAAAATTCGTTGCGCAAAAACCCTCCACACCAGCGGCGCCTTCGACTTTCTTGACCCATTTTGGTGATTTTTTTAATTTATTTTCAATTTTAAGGGTAAATTGATGAATATAATATGTTTATGAACCTTATACATCATTTTTTAAAGACTTTTTTATTTTGAAGATTATTGTTTGAAAAATCAAAACCCAAAAACCTTCCTCTCTTGGGTTGTGAGCTGTAGGGTCGGGGGTTCATTTCTTTTAATGTTTTTCTCTTATTGGGTTTTGTGGTTGGGGTCGTGAGGGTTGTGGGGGCGTCTGGGGCCGCGGGGGTTGTAGGGGCTACTGGGGTCGCAGGGGTTGAGATAGCTGGGGACTCAGTACACAGGGCTGGGGTCACATAAGGTGGCTGGGGGTTGGGTACACGGGGTCAATGTTCATAGCATGTTTTTACTTTTTTAATATAGCATTTGCGTCAGTGGAAAACTTCCGCAAATGCCACGTTTGTGACAGTTGGGCACTGACGCAAATGTCAAGCTGGTTTGCATCATCGGATTCTGCGTTAGTTTCAAAACTGACGCAAAAAACCAATTGTGGTGGTTAGGAACTGTCACAAATGACCAATTCTGTAGTAGTGCTCTATGTTTTATTCCTAGCTTTGTGTTACTGGATGAAATCAAACCTCGGTATGAATAACTAATGAGGCCATTGTTAACCATGCATCGTCACAAAACCATAATACCAAGACTAATATTATGTTTCTTATTGTAATGCCCTACTACCCAGGGATCGTTACACTGTGTATTTTAAATAGTGCTAAACTCACTAAACGAGTCATTTGGCCATAATCGTGTAGCTAAACGTGATTAATGGTTTAGGGTTAAAAATTTTGGTCAAAGATACAAACGTTTTACTAAAACAATTACTGTATACATGGGATCCCAAAATACATTTAAAAGGTTAATTACAATAAAAGAGTTACAACATGCCGACCTAAGCAACAAAATAGGGCTTGACCCTAGTTCCTCTTTAATATAGAATCTCGTCAATAATGAGTAAATAAAAGCTTCTGAACCGAGTCCTAGCCTCTGGGACGTCGAATCCTACCAAATTGGGTAGTAGGACCGATCCCGAGGCCTTAGGTTTAAGTTACCATGACAAAAACCCATTTTGGCTAAAGCTGCCCAGGCATGCTGCGACTTGCCCCTTAGGGCTGCGGCATGCCCCCTGGCAAAAAGCCCCATGTTTGAAAAATCCAGACACAGGACGCAGCATGCCCCTAAGAGCCACAACATGCCTCTCAGGCAGAACCGCCTCAGTGCCCTGGGTTCACAAAGGTCGCGGCGCCCAAGATGGCATGACCCCACAAACCCAAAAGTCCTTGTTTTTCCACAGCCAAAACCTTACCAAAAACCTATCCAAACAATTCCCAAAACCATAATTTAAACCCCCAAACATTAATAGCACATTAACGCCATCAAAACCCAAGCTTAAATTCAATCAAAACACCCCTAATACTCAAAATCAATACTTGAGTTTTTGAAACTCAAGAACACCAAGAACAGAGTAAGAACTCAGAATACTAGAGTAATTAAGGATCAAAATCATTACCTCAGTAGATAAGAACAATCCTATACTGCCCTTGACTTTGAATTCTAGCTCCAAATCCTTAACTCCAAGCTTTTTCCTTAAAGAAATCCAAAGAGAGGAGAGGGAGAGAACCAACCGAGAGAGAGGAAGGGAACTCTGTTTTGCTGCTGTGTTGAGGTTTCCTTTGTCTGAAGGAATGTGACTAAGTCACTAATTTAACCACAAAATGACACATATGCCCCTAAGGTCAAAACACTCTCCCAAAGCCCTTCAAGGGCAGTTTTGTCATGTGCCACTTATATCGTTAATCATAATTAACGTCTTATAATTCTCTTTACTCTCAATATCCTCAAATAATTTCACATTACCCGATCAATCCCAGTAATGTACCAAATTACCCCTAGGCTCAAACCAAGCCCGGTATTTGACCCCGTTGTGACTTTCCCACCAGCTTGCTCCCTAGGATCTCCTCGTGCCGAGTAACCCGAATATATCCACATAATAATGTGGTCCCACACATATATAACATATATGCCAAATATACCCATAACAGGCCAAATTACGAATATTGCCCTTTTAATCAGAAACGGGCCCACATGCATATTTAATGCACTCAAACATGCATATCAAGTTATATTATAATATAACTCACATAATCATATAATGATACACATATATATCACATAATCACATAATTCCATAATCCATCATGGCCCCCTAATCAAGGCCCTAAGCCTTATTAAGTAATTTGGGACGTTACAACTATCCCCTCCTTACAAAAATTTCGTCCTCGAAATTTTACCCGAATAGCCCAGGATGTAGATCCCGCATATCTGATTCTAGTTCCCAGGTCGCTCCCTCAACTTTACTATTTATGTATAATACCTTAACCAAAGGTATAGCTTTGTTCCTCAGATCCTTGTTCTTTCTATTAAGATCTGAATTGGCTATTCCTCAAAGGATAATTCTGCATCCAGTTCAAGATCCTCATAACTCAACACATGAGCCTCATCCCATACATTTTTCCTCAACATGGGAATATGAAATACATTACGTAGGGCCGACACTACCGATGGTATGGCCAATCCATAGTCCACCTGACCGATCCTCTCCAGGATTTCAAACAGTCCTACAAATCTAGGGCTCAACTTGACATTTTTTCCTCACCCCTTTCCATGGTGACACTCTACGGAAGATATAGCCTTCCAATTGGAACTCCACGTTCCTTCATTTCAAATTAACATATCTTTTCTGTCTATTTTGAGAAGCAAGCATCTGAGCTTTAATCTTTTTAATAACCTCAGTGGTCCTCTGAACTACCTATTGACCCAAATATTTCCTTTCACCCATCTCATCCCAGTGAATGGGCGATATACATCTCCTACAATACAGCATCTCATAAGGTGCCCCTCCATTAAATAAATAACTCTCTCTGATTTACCATCAATCTGAGAATAATAAGTTGTACTGTACTTCATATGTATACTCATCGCCTTCTGTAACCTTCTCCAAAACTTGGAAGTAAAGATAGGGTCCTTATCCATCAGGATACACCACAATGTCCCATGAAGGTGTAATATCTCGCTCACATAGAGATCTGCATACTGGTCAACTGTATTGATTGTCCTCACTAATAATAGTGAACTGATTTTGTATACCGGTCCATAATGACCCAGACTGAATCATGTTGGCCCATTATCCTGGGCAGCCCCATCACGGAATCCATCGTGATGTCCTCCCATTTCCATTCTGGAATACTCAAAGGTTGTAATGGCCTTGCTGGTTTTTGATATTCTGCCTTGACCTGCTAACAGGTTAGGCACTTTGTCACGTTTTCAATTACGTCCCTCTCCATCCCAGGCCACCACTATAAATCTTTCATATCTTGGTACATCTTCATGATGCCTGGATGAAGAGAATAAGGGGTAATATGAGATTCATCTAGAACTTCCCATTTAATCCCAGTGTCCTTCGGATCCCAAGTCCGATCCTTATACCTCGATAAACTCATACCTAACACTACATAGTCCTTAGCTAATCCAGCTAAGACATTTCCCCTCAATCCTTCCCATTTGTGGGTCACTCAACTGTTTTTCTTTTGATCCTCTCTAGAAGATTAAACTCAAGTGTAATGTTGGCCAACTAGCCCACTAGTAACTCTACTCCAGTTCTGGTCATATCCTTCAACTAACATGATGCATAGGCAATCACCTTTTCTGTCAATGAGGTAACAATCCTCGAGAATTCTTCCACAAAACACATGTAATAACCTGCCCATCCAAGGAAACTCCTGACCTCTGAGGCATTCCTTGGCCTTGGCAAAACTCTAATTAAGAGTACACCACAATATTGTCGATAAAGACGATCACCAATCAAGTCCAATAATCCTTGAACACTCTATTTATCTGATCCATCAAAACAACTGGGGCATTAGTCAAACCCAAAAGACATGACTCGGAACTCCTAGTGCCCATATCTGATATAAAAGGCAGTCTTATGCTTATCCTTCTCCTTGATCTTCAGCTGGTAATAACCAGATCGGAGATCTACTTTGGAGAATATCGTATTACTATATAACTTAACCTTTTGTTCTTACAGCTCTGTTGAAGCCGTTCAATCCAGATCCCTAGATCTGGTTCCGTTCCTGGCATCACATAACCATCGTTTTATCTCTTGGTGTAGAGGTAACCCTGACAAACCCCTAGAAACAAATCCAGAAACTCATAGACTAATCCAGTCTGTCCTGGTCCCAATGGCACCCTGAGTGGTATCCACCACACTAGCTAAGAGTCCTATGCATCCACCTACAATAAGTCTCTAGCTCTAAGTACAGATGTCATAAGTATATGGGGTCCATGCACAGTACCAACAAATACAAGGGTTTCTCACCCTCAAGCCCAAAGGTTACTATATTTTCCTTACAATATATCATTTCCCCATACTTGGCTAACCAATCCATATCTAGGATCACATCGAAGTCGGTCATAACCAACTCTATCAAGTCAACTGATGAGTCCCTTCCCACCATAACCTAACCCATCTCTTAAAATTACCAATAGAGTACCAAATTCTCATCATAACATAGCCAGGTAATTTGCATATCAAGTCTATACATCTCTCAAATGTAACAAAACAAATAGCAACATGGCACCAAAACTAGTCAGCATAATGCAAGAATGAAAACTAGGAAGCGGACCTGACACTAGTGAGGGACTAGCCTCAGCCTCTGACTCTGACCATGTTAGAGTGAACACTTGAGCTGGAGTCGAGTTATTCGCCCCCCTTTGGTGCATCCTTCCTTAGCCCTGGGAAATCCCTTTTAAGGTTCCCAATCACCCCACATAAGAAACAAGCCTTTGTTTGGCATTCCCCCAGATGGCGTCTCTTACACCGAGAGCATTTCGGGTTTAGTTTCCAATCTTCGTCCTCGGCCTGATGGCCTATCTGAGCACCTCGGAACCTTTTTTTTAATCCAGAGGTGCTGAATACATTGATAACTTTTCTTTTCTAATCACCGGGGCCTCTGCCCTGCCTGATCCAATAAACGGAAGTATCAGTGCCTGAGCTTCGCGCTCTCCCACAATCTCCCTCCAAATCTCATTTCCTTTTCCCTCAACAACAAGGGCCCTCCCTACCACTTGAGCATAGGTAGAGATCTCATGCACTGGGGTGATTCTAACGCCCTGAGCTATTCTGGAATTCAATCCCTGGATAAATCGCTCCTTCCGAGCTATATTCGTGGGTACCATATCAAAAGCAAACTTGGCCAACCCATTGAAATTGTTAACATACTCTATTACTGTTGTATTTCCCTGAACCAGGTTCAGAAATTCATTTGTCTTAGCAGTCCTAACTGCATCACAATAATATCTCTCATTAAACAACTGTCTAAATTCCTCCCAATTCATTGCAGTTGTATCTCGTGTCTAGGATACCACTTCCGACCACGTCCGGGCATCTTCCCACAACACATATGTAGCACAAATCACCCTATCGTGACCCACCACCCCCATACTATCGAGGACGGAACTAATCATGCCCATCCATTATTCAGCTCTAAATGGATCTAGGCATCCCTCAAATACTAGAGCATAATATTCTCAAAATATTTCACAAAGAAATTCCCATCTGTTCTCAACCCTAGGCTGAGCCATAACTAGTGCAACTTCTAGCATAGCAAAGGAAAAAGTGTTCCCTGACAGAACCTGATGTTTTAAACACCTGATCTCATCTTCTTGCCTCTACAATCTTAATTGCATATCTGTAAACACCTCAATATAAAGACCACCGAGTCCCATTAACTGCCTTAGGTTCACAACCTTTAATTTAGTCTACAGTCAATAACTTGACCCATTAAGCATGATGAGCACATTTACAAGCCTTCCCATGGAAAACCAAACCGCACCACACTCACATAGCACTGTGGTACTAAAATACATGCCCATAACATTCAAGCATAAACCAATAACCCCTGTTCCTTCCAACATACATATCGTGCTCTCAACTTCAGCATGCAAATAACACATTCATATATTCAATGAGCAGGTAATCACATAATCATATCAATAGTTAAGGGCTAGGCCCTATCAGAACCTCATGCTTCCTAATAAGGCATGCGGTAAAGCATTTATATCTTATTTAAGATGTTAAACATATAACCACTTAAATAGTCACCATACCCTAAATGGAGCTTTTCTTTAGTGACAAGTGTACATGCCCAGCTTGTCTTTAGGAACCCTTAACCTTGGCTTGCTCTGATACCAAGTTGTAACGCCCTACTACCGAGGGACAGTTACACTGTGTATTTTAAATAGTGCTAAACTCGCTAAACGAGTCATTTGGCCATAATCGTGTAGATAAACGTGATTAACAGTTTAAGGTTAAAATTTTTGGCCAATGATACAAACATTTCACTAAAACGTTTACTGTATACATGGGATCCCAAAATACATTTAAAAGGTTAATTATAATAAAAGAGTTACAACACGCCGCCCTAAGCGGCAAAATAGGGTTTGACCCTAGTTCCTCTTTAAACCCTCGGTCGTGGTGGTCGAGCAACCGCATATGTACACATCGTCACCTAAGCTCTCCAACTCAAGGATGGTCCAGCTTTCTTTTCCCTTTACCTACACCACATAGCACCCATGAACCGAGGCTCAGCAAGAAAACTTAAACATGCTCATAAGCAATTAATAACATGTTACCAAATCATAATAAGCATGCCTAGTAGTAATAACCCTACTCATGGATGAATACAGGTACAAATAAATGATTATGGAATCATTATGGGGCTTTCAGCCCTAATCAGATAACCATAGAGTCAACCTGGGGTCTTCTGCGCTGAATAGATAACCATAGAGTCAACCAGGGGTCCTTTGCCCTGTCCTCTATATAACCAGCTTTAGAGGTGATCTAGCGTACTTAGATTTAAGTTTTCTCCAACCAATAGATCGGTCAAGCATATGATGCACTCCTGGTTAGGCTAAATCATATGGACTAGCGTTAGTGCGCTATCGTTCTGCTTGACTAATAAGTCAATGCCTTATGACCAGCACTTAGTGTGTTAATGTCATCCTTGACTAATAAGTCAATGATTTACGACCAGCACTCACCATGCTAATTTCGTCCTTGACTAATAAGTCAATGCTAGGATATGGGACTAAGAAGTCACTTTGGGCCCCTTAGTCCTATCCACTATATAAGCTTACATGGAGCTGACCAGCATTCGACGTGCTAAGGTCGTTCTTGACTAATAAGTCAATGCTAGGATATGGGACTAATAAGTCAACCCAAATCCCTTAGTCCTATCCTCTATTTAAGCGTATAAAGCGCTTACCAACACTCAACGTGCTAAGGTCGTTCTTGACTAATAAGTCAATACTAGGATATTGGACTAATAAGTCAACCCAGATCCCTTGGTCCTATCCTCTATTTAAGTGTACCTGGCGCTTCTGGTTAGCCTAATCAAAACGACCAGCGCTCAGTGCTATTGCCGCCCTTGGCTGAAAAGTCAATGCTTTTCGACCAGCGCTCAACACAATTGTCGACCTTGACTAATAAGTCAATGCTTTTCACAATAAGATCATGCAAATAGGCATATATCATATGTCAAATATCTAGATACAAAGCATTCAGCATGCTTAATCAACAATCACAAGAATAATCATAATCATGCACATTTACAGAGACTCAAGCACTGATCAATTCTATATTCAACATTTAGGCCAAGCCATAATCACATGTATCACATACTGGGTGCAGTTTTCTTACCTTTTGTCCAAGCATAGGTTACCAATAAACAACCTTCGAGCACAATCCTGTTTCCAAGCCCCTAACGATAACCTAGTCACAACCATAATATAGAATCCCATCAATAATAAGTAAATAAAGGCTTTTGGATTGAGTCCTAGCCTCCGAGACATCGAATCCTACCAAACCAAGTAGTAGGATCGATCCCGAGCCCTTAGATTTAAGTTCCCATGACAAAAACCCACTTTTGGCTAAAGCTTCCCAGGCATGTCGCGAGTTTCCCCTAAGGGCCGGGGCATGCCCCCCAAACAGAAAGCCCCATGTTTGAAAAATCCAGACACAAGTCGCGGCATGCCCCTAAGGGCCACAGCATGCCTCCCAGGCAGAATCGCCTCAGAGCCCTGGGATCACACAGGCCGCGGCATGACCCCGTGAACCCAAAAATCTTTATTTTTCCTCAACCAAAACCTTACCGAAATCCTATCCAAACATTTCCCAAAACCATAATTCAAACCCCCAAGCATTAACACCATCAAAAGCCAAGCTTAACTTCAATCAAAACAGCCTTAATACTCAAAATCAATACTTGAGTTTTTGAAACTCAAGAACACCAAGAATAGAGTAAGAACTCAGAAAACTAGAGCAATTAAAGATTAAAATCATTACCTCAATAGATAAGAACAATCCTATACTTCCCTTGACTTTGAATTCTAGCTCCAAATCCTTAACTCCAAGCTTTTTCCTCAAAGAAATCCAAAGAGAGGAGAGGGAGAGAACCAACCGAGAGAGAGGAAGGGAACTCTGTTTTGCTGCTGTGTTGAGGTTTCCTTTGTCTGAAGGAAAGTGACTAAGTCACTAATTTAACCACAAAATGACACACATGCCCCTAGGGTCAAAACACTCTCCCAAAGCCCTTCAAGGGCAGTTTTGTCATGTGCCACTTATATCGTTAATCATAATTAACATCTTATAATTCTCTTTACTCTCAATATCCTCAAATAATTTCACATTACCCGATCAATCCCAGTAATGTACCAAATTACCAAATTACCCCTAGGCTCAAACCGAGCCCAATATTTGACTTCGTTGTGACTTTCCCACCAGCTTGCTCCCTAGGATCTCCTCGTGCCGAGTAACCCAATTATATCCACATAATAATGTGGTCCCACACATATATCACATATATGCCAAATATACCCATAACAGGCCAAATTATGAATATTTCCCTTTTAATCAAAAACGGGCCCACATGCATATTTAATACACTCAAACATGCATATCAAGTCATATTATAATATAACTCACATAATCATATAATGTTACACATATAAATCACATAATCACATAATTCCATAATTTGCCACCCTGGCCCCCTAATTAAGGCTTTAAGCCTTATTAGGTAATTTAGGACGTTACACTTACTATCAATGAATGCATCAACTTTAATCTTCATCATTCCTTGAGAAAGAGGATTTCGACTAACATTTAGCTCAGATATTCTAGGTGTCCCGTCCTTTTTTTAAAAAAACTCAATGAAATCTAATGACCATTCTCCGACCATACAAGGATGCTATTATGAACTACTTTAATTTAATTTATTTATTCTGAACTAGATACACCAAAACAACACACAAAGTCTCTCAAAATCATTCTTAGATTACACATCAATATTGAGTTTGATATTATATTCATGCAGTATTGAGTTTTCTTGCTGGACTTTGGCTCATGGGTGTTATGTGGTGCATGTAAAGGGAAAGAAAAGCTCACCCAGCCTTGAGTGGAGAGCTTAGGTGGTGATGTGTACATGTTTGGCTGTTGACCACCACGGCCAAGGAGTTCTCAGAGGAACTAGGGGGTTTACCCTATTTTTTCTGCTTAGGCCGGCAGGTTGTAAATTTAAACAGTAATGACCATTTTGAGTTTTAAATAACTTGTAAACGTTTTTATGGGCCCATGAATGGTTTTATGTTTTAAATAAAATATATCATTCCCTTTTGATTGGTTTTCACCTTAACCTATTAATAACACTTAGAAGCACGTTTTTAACCAAAAAACTCGGGTAACGAGATAAATTCACGGTTCATCGTTCACCATAACGATCTTGGGGTATCTAAGGCGTTACAACTTTGTATCAGAGCGTGCCAAGGTTAGGGTTCCTGTAGACTGGCTGGGCATGTACACTCACCATTGAAGACAAGCTCAACTCATGGTTTGGTAACTATTTATGTAGTTATATGTATAACTGCTTAAATATATTATAAATGCTTTACCTGTATACATGAGATACCGTGTTAAACATGTGCCCTAAATACTGCATCTTCAGCGACTGTGTGCTAAATAGTAATGAAATTGTTGGAACATACTTATTAGTATTGTTGATTGTGAATTATTATGTGATACATGTTAAGTGCTAAATGCTATAATCATGTATATATTTGTATATTTGCATGACTGTGGAATATGATAATTGTCTGCTTGTTCTTGGACCGTAAGGCGGCAAGAGGTTTAGTTATCCCTACCTGACTGGTCGTATTGACTATTGTTTCAGCAAGGTATAAGTTGATAAGAATGAATCCAGGGCAGACAGATACATCAGCTGGCCAGAGTGATCAAGGCCAGAATAATAATAATCAGGGTCAAGAGAATGACCAGGGACAGATTCCACAGCCATCCCCTGCAAACTGGTAGTAGTTGTTTAACGATCTGCAGGCTATAGTGTTGAGACAGGGAGAAGAACTCCGCCTCCTGAGACAGCAACAAGCACCTGCATTGGCCAATGTAGTAAAGGCACCTCTTGTGTCGGTGCCAGCAGCTGAGCAGCTGCCTGAGGTTGGTAATAAATGGGAGCCTCTCTACGAAAGGTTCAGAAAGCAGAAACCTCCAGTTTTTTAAGGCAATGCAGATCCTGCCAAGGCAAAGCAGTGGATGAGTATGACTACCACCATCCTGGACTTCATGAGGGCGATCGGTAATGAAATGGTTGCCTGTGCCACATATATGTTTCGGGAGGATGCCCGAATTTGGTGGGAATTTATTTCCCAGACCAGAAACATCAATGCCCTGAGTTGGGAAGAGTTTCAAACTCTGTTCAATGAGAAATATTATAATTATGCTATCAGGGCGGCAAAAACTGAGGAATTTATTAGATTGCTTCAGGGGAGTTTTTCAGTGACTGAGTATGCCCTGAAGTTTGATCGTTTGGCAAAGTTTTACATGGAGTTGGTGCCCACTAATAGGAACAGAAGGGAGAGGTTTCTCCAGGGGCTACAACCTAGATTAGCTCGAGATGTTCACATTACCACTGTGGCAGGGGTTACTACCTATGCACAGGTGGTTGTGAAGGCACTCACAGCTGAGAGTGCAGAGAACAAGATCTGGTGAGATAGTGCAGCCAGAAAGAAATTTAGGAGAATAGGTTCTCCTTTTGTGGGTTCAAGTAGGGGTGGAGGCCTCAGTGATCAGAAGAGGAAGGTTTCTGACACCTTCCCAGTTGTAGGTCCTGATAGGCGGCCCCATGGTATTTTAATGGGTCGTCAAGGTGGTAGTGAAGCCTGGAAGACTCGTCCTGAATGCCCTAGATGCAAGAGGCATCATTTGGGAGAGTGTAGGGCAAAGGCCTGCTATCTGTGTGGAACAGTAGGTCATTTTAAGAAAGATTTCCCTAAGGCAAGAAAGGAAGAACCCAAGAAAGCAGACAGCTCGGCCCCAACTTGAGTGTTCGCATTGACACAAGCAGAAGATGAGGCTTCTCCCTCAGTTGTTACAGGTCAGATTCTTAGTGCTAGAACCCCTTATAATGTTTTGATTGATTCTGGTGCTACACATTATTTTGTTGCTAGTAGTATTATTTATAGCTATGTAGACCCTGTGATTTTTATGCTGTGGGGTTTGGAACTTTGTTACCCACTGGGGAATTAGTGGTATCCAGGAGATGGGTCAGATCTTTGCCAGTGATAGTGGAGGGCAGAGAGTTATCAGTGGATTTGATAGAGTTGGTTATGATTGACTTCTACATGATTCTCGGTATGGATTGGTTAGTGAGGTATGGGGCAACCATTCATTGTAGAAGGAAAATGGTCACCTTTGGCCTGATGGTGAGGATCCTTTTGTGTTTGTTGGTACTGTGCATGGACCCCGCATACCTATGATTTCTGTTTTGAGGGCTAGAGATCTATTGCAAGGGGGTTGCATTTGATTTTTAGCCTGTTTGGTTGACACCACTCAGGTCGTGCCAGTGAGACCAGAAGAGACGAGATTAGTTTGTGAATTCCTGGATGTGTTTCCAGAAGATTTGCCAGGGTTGCCACCACATAGAGAGATTGAGTTCATGATAGAACTAGCACCAAGGCTGGAGCCAGTGTCTAGAGCACCTTACAGAATGGCCCCAACTGAGTTGAAATAATTAAAGGTACAGTTACAAGAGCTGTTAGATTTGGGTTTTATCAGACCTAGTTTCTCACCTTAAGGAGCGCCAGTTCTGTTTGTGAAAAACAAAGATGGTTCTTTGAGGATGTGTATTGATTACAGAGAACTGAATAAGTTAACAATCAAGAATAAGTATCCTTCGCCAAGGATAGATGATTTATTTGATCAGTTGCAAGGTAAGAAGGTTTTCTCAAAGATCGACCTTCGTTCTGGTTATCATCAGTTGAGGGTCAAGGAGGGAGACATATCAAAGACTGCTTTTCATACCAGGTATGGGCATTATGAGTTCTTAGTCATGTCTTTTGGATTGACTAATGCCCCTGCTGCATTTATGGATCTGATGAATAGAGTGTTCAAGGATTATCTGGACCATTTTGTGATTGTCTTCATCGATGATATCCTGGTTTATTCTAAGTCTGAGTCAGAGCATGAGCAACATCTGAGGTTGGTTCTACAGAGACTGAGGGAACACAGACTGTTTGCAAAATTCAATAAATTTGAGTTCTGGTTATCTCAGGTATCTTTCCTTGGGCACATTGTTAGTAAAGATGGGATTAAGGTAGATCCAACGAAGATCGAAGCAGTTAGAGATTGGCCAAGGCCAAAGAATGCCTCTGAGGTTGGAAGTTTCCTTGGATTGGCAGGTTATTATAGGTGTTTCATGGAAGGGTTCTCAAAGATTGCTACTTCATTGACCGAGCTGACACGCAAGAATCAGAAATTTGTGTGGTCAGACAAATGTGAGAACAGCTTCTAGGAGTTGAAGCAGAGATTGATTACAGCTCAAGTTCTGAGTCTTCCAATAGACCAGGAGAAATTTTTGATTTATTGTAATGCTTCTCATCAGGGTTTGGGCTGTGTTCTGATGCAGTCCGAGAAGGTAATTGCTTATGCCTCACGTCAGTTGAAGGAGTATGAAAATAGATATCCCACTCATGATTTGGAGTTGGAAACTGTGGTCTTTGCTTTAAAAATATGGAGGAATTATCTTTATGGGGGGAAGTGTGAGATCTATACAGACCACAAGAGCCTGAAATACTTCTTCACGTAGAAGGACCTGAATATGAGACAAAGGTGTTGGCTGGAGTTAGTAAAAGATTATGACTGTGAGATTTTGTATCACCCAGGAAAAGCCAACGTGGTAGCTGATACTTTAAGCCGGAAAGGTCCGGGGCAGATCTATAGTGCGAGGCTGATAGCCAGAGAGATAGCTGATGATATGACCAGAGCTGGTATAGAGTTGCTGGTTGGACAGTTGGCCAATATTTCGCTACAGTCTACACTGTTGGAGAGAATTAAGGAGGGTCAGTTGAGTGATCCACAACTGATCAAGATTAGAGGGGATGTTTTGGCTAGAGCATCCAGAGATTATACAGTGTATGATTTAGGTTTACTGCGATATAAGGAGCGGATATGTGTTCCGTTAGACACTGCTTTGAGGTGAGAGATTCTGGATGAATCTCATACTACACCTTACTCTTTGAATCAAGGCACCACGAAGATGTATCAAGATGTGAGATCGTTGTACTGGTGGCAGGGGATGAAGAGAGATGTAGTGGAATATGTGGTTAAATGCTTGACATGTCGACAGGTCAAGGCTGAGCATCAGAGGCTGGCAGGGTTATTGCGGCCTCTGGATATCCCAGAGTGGAAATGGGAGGACATCATGATCGATTTCGTGGTGGGATTACCCAGGACTGATTCTATTTGGGTGATGGTGGATCGCTACACCAAGTCAGCTCACTTCTTGCCAGTGAGGACTACATATACAATTGATCAGTATGAAGATCTCTATGTGAGAGAGATCGTGCACCTCCACGGAGCACCGAGATCGATCGTGTCAGATCGGGACCCCACTTTTACTTCCAAGTTCTGGGGGAGTTTTCAGAAAGCCATGGGAACACAATTGAAGTTCAGTACTGCTTATCATCCTCAAACAAGTGGGAAATCTGAGAGGTCGATCCAGATATTAAAAGACATGTTGCGGGCATGTGTGCTGGACTTTGGTGGATCTTGGAGTAAGTATCTACCTTTGATAGAGTTTTCCTACAACAACAGTTATCAGTCTACCATTGAAGTTGCACCTTATGAGATGTTGTATGGTAGGAAGTGCAAATCTCCCATTCATTGGGATGAGACAGGTGAAAGGAGATAATTGGATCCTGAGGCAGTTCAAAGGACCAGTGAGGCCATTGAGAAGATTAGACCTCGGATGCTCGCTTCTCAGAGTAGACAGAAGAGCAATGTAGATCCCAAGCGCAGGAACGTGGAGTTCCAAGTGGGAGATTACGTCTTCCTTAAAGTTTCTCCATGGAAAGGGGTGAGAAGGTTTGGGAAGAAGGGCAAGTTGAGCCCTAGATTTGTAGGTCCATTTGAGATTCTAGAGAGGATTGGCCAGGTGGCTTACAGATTAGCCTTGCCTCAAGCATTGTCAGCTGTGCATAATGTGTTTCATGTTTCAGCTCTTCGGAGGTATGTATCTGATGTGACTCATGTCTTGAGTTATGAAGATCTGGAGCTTGAGGCAGATCTTTCCTTTGAGGAACAGCCAGTCCACATACTTGACAGAAAGGACAAGGTCCTCAGAAATAAGACGATGCCTTTGGTTAAGGTATTGTGGAGGAACAGCAAGGTCGAGGAAGCGACCTGGGAGCTGGAGTCAGATATGCAAAGTCAGTATCCCAAGTTGTTCAGGTAAATTTCAGGGACGAAATTTCTGTGAGGGGATAATTGTAATGCCCCAAAATCCCTAATGTGGTTTAATGGCTAGATTAGTAGGTCGGGAGGGCCATAATTGTTTTATTGTGCCATTAAATGATTATATGCATGCCTATGTGAAATATATTATAATATGATGTTAAATGCATGAATGTGGGTCCACATTTGATTGTAAAGGCATTTTGGTAATTTGGCCCATTGAGGGTATATCTGTATGTTTTGGTGCACGCTTGTGATTAATTGTTGTGGCCACATTATAATGTGTATTTGTTCGAGCTATTTGGCATGAGATGATCTTTGAATATAAATTATCGGTTTGGTCATAACAGGTTTGAGTTCGAGGCTCGGGGTGAGTCTCGGGGTGTTTTTGTGATTAGAGTGTTACTGGGAATAAAAGGGTAGCGGGATTTGAATTATTGGTATTTGAGAATATCGAGAATAGCGGGAATTGGAGAGCGTTAATTACGATTAACGAAATAGGTGGAAGATGACAATTTTACCCTTAGGGAGACTTTAGAAACTTTTAAATAACCTAGGGGCATTAAGGTCATTTGCCATGGATAAATATGACTTTATTGGCTGTAGAAACCTGTAGAAGGAATAGAATAAAACAGAGCTTCACCTTCTTCTTCATGTTCATTTTCTCCCTTTTCTTCTTTGGAATTTTTGAAGCCAAATTGAGGAATTAAGCTAGGAAACTAAAGGTTTGAGCTTAGGAACTTGATTCATTCATTGAAAGGGATTAAAAACCAGTTTGAGGTAAGATTTTATCCAAGAATTTCAAGAATTGCTCTGTTTTTCTTATAGATCTTGGTTTGGGAACTTTTATTATTCATTTTATTGATGGAATCCCATATTTGGTTATGACTAGGTGACCGCTAAGGGGCTAGAAGACTGATCGTTCTCAAGGGTCATTCTTTATTAATTCTCTCTCGAACCAGAGGTAAGAAAAATGCGCCTCATATGTGACATGCATGGTTATTCATGAGGCATGTTGAATGTTTAAATGTGTGCATGGATTGAATATTAAATGTGTAGAAAATCTTGCTCACTTGTGTATGGCACTGACTGAATAGTCAGAATTGGCAATAGTGTCAGTATCAACTGTGAAGCTGTGACTCATTAGTCAAGCTCGGCAGTGGTACTGGGCACTAGTCACACAGTGCTAACTCATAAGTCAGGAACAGCCTTAGCGTGTTCAACGCAAGCCAACAAAGATTAGATCTAATCGACATCTATATTAAATGACTCAGAAGAGCATTAATGCTGGACCGAGCTCAAGTTCGATTAATACGATAAGCGCTTGTCTAGCCAAAGGCTAGTTACTTAGAGCCACATTGACTATTTAGTCACATGGTTGTGGGTGCTGAGCCCCGTGTCACTTACCCAGCAGTCACTCATCTATTTAAGCTAGTGACTTACCCAGCATTCACTCATCTATTTAAGCTAGTGACTTGCTTGTCAGTCACTCATTATGGTTTACCAAAACCTCAAGTGTTAAACCACTCATTTGATTAAGAGCTATAAGCTCCTTCATGGTTATTGTAACCACAAAGTGATATTCACTCATCTGTTCAGAGTTATAAGCTCTGTATGATTATCATGATCGTCATTTGATATTATATGCTTGCATTATTAAGTTTTCTTGTTGGGCTTTGGCTCACTGGTGCTATATGGTGCAGGCAAAGGGAAAGAGGAGCTCACCCAGCCTTGAGTGGAGAGCTTAGGTGGTGATGTGTACATATGCGGCCGCTTGACCACCACAACCAAGGAGTTCTCAGAGGAACTAGGGGGTTTACCCTATTTTTGCCGCTTAGGTCAGCGGGTTGTAAATTTAAATTGTAATGACCATTTAGAGTTGTAAATAACTTATAAATGTTTTGATGGGCCTATGAACATTTTTATGTTTTAAATAAAATATATCATTTCTTTTTTATTAGTTTTCCACCTTACCCTATTATAACACCTAGAAGCATGTTTTTAACCAAAGAACTCGGGTAGCGAGTTAAATTCACGGTTCATCATTCACCGTAACGGTCTTGGGGTAACCATAGCGTTACACCACATTAATCACATAGTTCATAGACATAACCAGAGAATTAACGAACCAACACTCAGCTTTTCAGCATGACAAATCCATCAACCAATAATAATAATCAAATCACATGATAATCAGGGTCGACGCCCTTAGGTCGCACCCTTTGTTTAACCCCATTGACTTCGGTCTGCTTAAACCAAGCTCAGTGAATAATAAGTTGTCCTCAGCTATTAGTGGCTGAGCCGCACCCTGTGCGCCAATGTAAACTCTGGCACTCTTAGGTCGTTTGCTTGTTATTCACATGGCATAATACCATCCTTTATAAAGCATACAAAATAGGGAACCCTTAGTCCCATTATAAATTCACAACCGGGTGCAGTTTTCTTACCTTTAATTTCCAAGTGTACTGATTACGAGAGATATCTCTTGAGCACGATCCGTTTCCCGAGCCCTAGCTTATACCTAGTCACAACCAAGATAAGGGATACCATTAATAATTGTAAAAAGCTTTGCGGATAAGGTTCTAGCCTCCGGGACATCGAATTCCACCAGACATGGTAGTAGAATTGATCCTAAGCACCCTAGGTTATGTTCCTGAGCTTAAAAACTCCAAAAGGCCACAAATGTCCTTAAGGGCCACAGCCCAAGCTCCCTATGCTGCAGCATGGCCCCAACCAGAGGCTTAGCCTCAAACAAAAACTGACACGGGTCGCGGCCCTACATACCCCATGCCGCGACTCGCCCTCCATCTCCAACACCCATCAACTTCAGAGGGTCGCGGCACACCAAGAACTATGTCGTGGCCCGACCCCTTCGAACCTAGAAAAACCACCATTTTTAACACTCAAACCTCACTCAAAACCACCCATAACCATCCCAATAATATACTCCAATTATGACAAGCATTCTAGCATGTTTTCAGTAACATAAGCCAGCAAAAACCTAATCTAGAAACTCATCAAAACACCATTTTAATTTCTGAAACCCACACACTCAAGAACACCAAAACCAGTCAAAAAACCCATAATTCAAACACTATATCACAAATTGGAGCTTACCTTCACTGAAGACTCAATCCTCCGAGCAATTATTGAGCTAACTCCCAAGTCTTTAGCTTCAATTCAACCTTAAATTCAAACCCAAGAACTCTTAAAATCCAGCCCCAAAGCTGCATAACCAAATGATCAAAAGTATAATTCAATGCTTACCTCAGTTCCTGGTTAGATCCCTTAGCTTCTATTGAATTAATCTTCCAAATCCTCTACTCAATTCTCTGAGTTCCAGCCTAGTTCCCTTAGTTTTTTTGTAGTTTTCCTTGAGAGAGAAAAAGAGGGAGAGAGAAGGGTCGGTTCTTGGTGTTTCTACCACTTTGAAGTTTTACTTAGTCTATCCTTAAGCAATTCAATCAATCCCGAGGCTCGGGGTACCGGAAACGTCCCCGAGGGCAAAATGGTAAGATTCCCCAATATTACCACCTAAGCTTCCTAACCTCAAATATATCTCCAAATATTTATTTCCATAACCCGATAACCTAAATAACCATCTAATACCCGAAATACCCCTTGACTTGCCCCAAGTCAAGTATTAGGTCCCGTTGTGACTTTCCAGCTAACTAGCTCCCTAGGATCGCCTCAAGTCGCATGCTGCAGATTTTCCCACATAATGATGTGGTCCTCACAATTATAACATATAATCACATTTACGCCCTCAACGGACTAAAATTACAAATATACCCATTTAAGCTTAACGAGGCCTACATGCATACTAATACTCGTAGACATGCATTTCACATATACATTAATATAACCATGCAAGCATGCTTATCACAGAATCATGCATTAAACTACTTAATTCATGCATAAACCAATCGTGCCCTCCTGGCACACTAATCAAGGCCCTTAAGCCTTACTAGTGATTTTGGTTCGTTACATAGTCACAACGTATAAATAAATATCCATAATGATCCAAATCAATTAAAAGCCTTTTGAATAACATACTAGCTTTGGGACTTTAAATTCAACTAAACCGGGTAATAGAATCCTTCTCGAGCCTTAACATTTGAGTTCCCAAGCCTAAAACCTGCATTTCCCCTCTTCTCCCTTTTCTTTCCATTTTGGGTCGCGGCATGCCCCATAGGGCTGCGACATGCTTACAGGTCACAGAGCATAGCTCTCTCTACTAAAGGACGTTGGTCGCGGTGCGCCTCACTTGCACCGCAGTGCCTGGGCAACCAGAGGCTTCCCAACCTTTTCAAACATGCGGGTCGCGACCCCTGAAGAACAAGACCGCGGGTCGAACCTCCGAAACCCAGAAATCCACCATTTTCACTGTGTTTTCCTCAGCCTAACCTCACCAATTTCTACCCAATACAACCCCTATTCTCATAATTAGGCCAAAAATCCATGTCTATGAAACTTAATCAGTATAAGCATCTGAAAACCCATCACCTAACCTCACTCAAACATCAAAATCAAACTAAACTTGAACCTAAGCAAACTTACCATAAATCACAGCAGAAACTTAGAAAATTTAGTACCAAGATCCTTACCTCTGTGATAATTTCGGCCTGAGCTAGTTCCAATCTCCACAAGCTTTAAATTCCCTAAGCCCCAACCTCAAGTTCCCTGAGAGTGTGGCAAAGCTGAGGAGAGTTCTGTTTTTTTTTCTTCTAAGTGTTTCCCTTAAGTTCTACACTATTCAAGTTGGCTGAGTCAAGTGTTGGGTACATCCCTTAGCCAAAGGACCAAAACACCCATTAAGCTTACTCTTTTCCTTTGATGGCCCCAAGGGAAAAATTGTCACTTGCCACATCTCCCGCTAATCCTTAAATTGTCCTATAAATCCACATTTAATCCCGACATACCCAAATAATTACTAAAAATTACTCGTTACCTGGTAAACCCCAGGCACATGCCAAGTTCTCAAAATACCCCTAGACTCACCCCGAGCCAGGTATCTGACCTCGTTGTGGCTATTCCACTAAATTGCTCCCTAGGATCGTCTCGGACCACACATCTCAAATATATCACCACAATCTTGTGGGTTCAAACATAACATACATATAATTCACGTATATGCCCTCAACGGGCCAAAATTACAATTATGCCTCTATTAACCAAAATGGGCCCACATGCATATTTAATACACACAAACATGCATGTCTAATCACATTACCACACAATTCATTTATATCACACAATCACGCATATAATCCATTACTCACTCATATAATCCTAATCATGCCCTTCAGGCACTGTAGTCAAGGCACTCAGCCTTAATATCAAATTCGGGACGTTACAACTATCCCCTCCTTATCAAAATTTTATCCTCGAAATTTGGTCAAACATCTCAGGACACTAATTCCGCAAACCTTAACATATCTCCAGAGTCAGGTCTTTTTTCTCGTCACTTCCTTACAACACTTTCACAAGAACGATAGTCTTAATTCATAAGTCTTTATCTCTTTTATCCAGAGTTTCCACTGGCTTTTCCTTACACGATAAGGTTCACTGAATTTCCAGGGTCTCCTCACCCGATCAAGGGTTGTACTCATCACCCCCTTTCTTCAACATTGTCACCAGTAACACCTTGTGGGCCTCACCCATGCTGGGGAATAGCCAATCTGAAGGCCCCTGGGGTAATCCCTATTAGTATCTAACAATTATATATCAATTCTAGAGTCAAATTCCTCTTTCCTTTCTGAACCATCATATCCTTGTTAGTTCATATTACACGCTGAACACAAAGCCGTTAGTCTTGGAATTCCACATTCTCATATCTAGACTTGCAAACTCTTATGTCCTTGTAATAACACAGGCACTCCTGCCCTAAACATTTCTTAATAATTTCACTGGTCCTCTGAGCCATTTCTGAACCAGGACACCTCTTGTCCCTGGGGATCATTTTCTGAAATAAGCATTCCTCGTTCCCTATCTCACAATATCCTACTCATAGTCACTTTATGACCCTCTTTTTTTTCCAGAACCTGGGACTCCATGGGTCCCAATCTGACACTATCACCTCTGTGTCCAATGGAGACGTACTGTCTTTTTTCATACACACTCCCTCTTGTGATATCTCACTCACACCAACCATTGTGTGTCAACCCAATAGGTCAAATCACAACTTTCGCATCCACTCACCTCATCTGTAATCCATGGTGTTCCACCCCTAGGGTCCATAAACATATCCCTCTATACTAACTCCAGGATACACTTGAGTCATAATAGCCCTTCTAGCCTCTGATTATCATCTCTGGATTACTAAATGATTAGGTTGTGTGCCTCTCGATATACTAACTTGTAGTCTTAATACTCATTCAAACTTCATGTATACCATAATTGTAAGGGGTGATTTAAGGTTCATCTTGCATCTCCCCCTCAATGCCAACATCCTTCGAATCACTCATCTGACCTACATATCTTAACCCATCTATTCCAAAGTGGTAGGATCTGTAACCATTCCTACAAGATCTTCTTTTTGTGTTTCACCATTTATTCGTATAATATACTTGCCAATTATCAATTACAAGTTCCAAATCAATCCCGGTCACTATTTCAGTCTAACCGTGACTAACCGGCATTACTTTCAACTTGAAATCCTAGGTAGAACATCCAAATCCTTGTCCCTTCATCCACTGTGGGGTGAAAATGGTCATTCTTTCAATTACACACGGGTGCACCCTAACTCATATCATACTGCACCGTAATTCCTCACTCTAAGCAAGGACGGAGTCTTTCATATTGTTCTCCTATACCAGTCCATACGTACCAACTCTAACATCATAACGTGTGAATCAATCTTCATTCCAACTTCTAAAAACCCAGTACGCAACCATCCACTCTGACAAACTTTATGTTTTCATGTTACTTCAGTCAAAGTATGGTTGTCCTCGAAGATGCCTCAAGTAGTAATCGATGTGTCCCACTGGTTTCACTATGCTTTTCACCCCTAAAGCATTCCTTTAGTAATTTCCTTACAGTTTTTATCTTAGTTGCCTCATACACGATCTCATTACTTCCCATAGCATAACCTTGAATGTCTTATGGAGAAATCGAAACTTGTCCCTCTTGGAACCTTACCTGTAACCCTGCTTCCTTAGCCTTGGTACTATCAATGATGTTACTATTTGCGTTATGCTTCTAACTGGGAGCAGCCTGAAACATCCTTGATCAATCTGAATGTGACTTTTCTATACCATCCATGTACTCTCTGCTTGTCAAACTTACCTAGGTCGCTAAAGCATTGGTCAGTTTGAAAGTCTTCACTGATAATCCATCATATCCTACTTAGCGCAAGAAGCGATTCCTAGAATTTCTCTTACCTCAATCCTTACCTGGTTAGTTCTTGAGAGCATTATCCCACCCTCGTAGTCGATTAATAAAACCTTTATTCTAAGCAATGGGTACCTATCCTTAACAATCACTTCCTTGCCTATCCATATGCAGTACATATCCTTGTAGACTTGACCCTTTTCTTGATAAATGGTGTTGACGTGTCCCATGATAAGATGCTCCGTCTGATCAACGCTCAAGTCGAACACTTCTTCAACTCAACCTTAATTCTTCACACTGAGCTAGAGCCATTCTTCATAATGCCTCGGATACCGATTCTATCACCGCCTTAATCCCGTAGCATGCTCAATTCCCTAGATGTGACAATAATCCCAATGAATCCTCGTGAACTCATCTGAAACCTTACCAGTCAATCCAGTGTTTATCTGATCTAACTGATATAACCTCAATGGTATCCTCTGTTGGGGTTTTATGCCCTAATTAAAACCCAAATTCTTTGTAATCTCATTTTATTATCAATAAAAGAATAGAAATCATTTTTTGACTTGGTCAATCACTTTGCTTACATGTTTTATTTTCATGATTATTTGTTTAATATAAACTTCTATTAAATCCTGAGCATATAGCTAATCTTATTTATAGTGACGTAATCACAGCGGAATATAAATATGATTATATGTTCAAAATAAGTTAGTCCTAAGATTAGTCAGTGCACTGGATTTACACTGACTTGCCAATCTACGATATGATCTACTTACACATTACAGTGTTATGTTCTTTCCAGAACATTAGCAAAGTAGATAAGATCAGATGTATTTGTTACATCAGAGAGGAACGATATTGACAATTGATAGGATAAGTAAACATACCGTTATTATCTATTCTAGTCATATCATATAGTTGACCATAGGTCAATTCAATCTCAATTCTGAGTGGTTAGTATTCTAACTGATTGTATTACTTGAGTTCTTTGACTTGTTCGTTACGAGCTTACCCTACGGACTAGCCCATACTTACATCTTGGGAATCCGATAGTATAATTGAGTGGGAGTGTTAATCATAGATATGAACATCTATAACTTTTGATGAAGAAGTGAAATGATGGTTTCCTTTTAGTTTGGTTCAAGGTGCTAAGTGATAGGGATCTCATTTCAGTAATTAATATTAGTTTAGTGAAATATCATTTATAAGGAATTAATTGTTTTAAGGATAAAATGCAATGAGGGGTAAAATAGTATTTTAGTCCCATCTCATTTTAGACTGTCTATAGAGGATTGAGTGACAATTAAGGTTGTAACAATGGATAATTAATAACATATCTATATTTGTTATAGAGCGTTCTATGAATTCAAGAGTACAATTCCAAGTCTATAGTGGAGTCACGAGGAATTAATAAGTTAGTAAATTTATTTGTTAGATTTATGATCACTTATTGGAGCTTGATTTCATAGGCCCATGGTCCCCATTGTACCTTGGATAAAATCATCTAGATAGTCTCAATTAATTGATTTACTCATCAATTAGAATTATCAAAGTTGACCAGGTCAATTTTGGATAGTTTCACAGAGTTGTGTAATTTTGAGAAGAAAAGAGAAATTATGGCAGATTTATTAATTAAGATAAATTGGTATCTAAATTAATAAATAAATTTAAATCAAGGTTCAAATTATAAATAATTAATTTGATAAAGGATTTAAATAATTATTTAATTAATTAAATCAATAGAAAATAATACAGGCCTTGATTTTAAGTCCAATGGGCTTATAATCAAATGGGAAATTTCACGGGGCCTATAGCCCATGATAATTTCGACCTAGGGCTTCAAAATGGCTA
Organism: Humulus lupulus; assembly: GCF_963169125.1. Taxonomy (NCBI): domain Eukaryota; kingdom Viridiplantae; phylum Streptophyta; class Magnoliopsida; order Rosales; family Cannabaceae; genus Humulus; species Humulus lupulus. Next base: position 266,320,996 of record NC_084794.1, on the reverse strand, counting down.
TTATTTTATTGATTTTTTAATTAAATTAAATGGCCTAATTGAGTCTATAAAAGGAGTGCTTAGAGAGAAGTCATCAGTTAAGATTTCTGAGAAGTTTGATAAGTCACAAGTCAGATTTTCTGATAGTTTTAGATTCTCTCTAAACACAAGTCCTTTTCTAAGCCTCTTTGTTATTTTCTCTTCTTCTCTCTATATCTATCTCATGTGTTGAGAATTTCCCACACTAGTCTAGGTGGTTCTAAGGATACATTGGAAGATTGTGAAGAAAATAGAAGATTGGTTCAGTTTCTTGATAATACTCTACGACAGAAAGGATACAAGAGTTAGAGAAACTGAAGGAAGGACTCTTAATTCCACTGCATATACTGTAAGTATTATATTATTTGTTTCTCTTTGAATTCAATTTTAGAAACATGTTTTAGGCTATCTTGTATTAATTTGTTTAATATTAGATATACATGAAAATAAATAAAGATCCTGTATAAGCTTTTTCCAGCATCCTCTTCACCAACCAGAAATCCCATAAATGCAACCAAGTCCTGTCCTTTTAACTTGAGAAGTCACCATCTTACTTTACAATCCATGGTTGCCCCTTATTTGACAGGCAAATCCATACTCAGGATCACACTCAGGATTACATTTTACTCAGTCAAAGTTGTTTAAACAAGCTTTACGTGTGCTAAAAGTGTGCAATAATGTGTTTGATATATCAGTGTATGTCGATATATCGCAGCTGTAGGGGTCGATATATCGCCTATGGGTCATACGCAAAACACGTCGACTTCGCACGAACAAAACCACGGAGGCTCGAGATATAGGGGCAGGCAATATATCACCTATAGGGGGAGATATATCGGCTCCCTTTGGAATTTTTGAAAAATCTATGGAATCCAAGTTAGAAACAGCCCTTAACAACTTGGACTTGCTCTTGAACGTTTTTGACCGAGTTCTGGGCATCTGTTGAACAAAAAATTCAACTTTTATTCAATTATGTATTCATTTTAAAAGGAGTTAGTTTCACTCCTTGAACTCTATAAATAGGACCTTTCACTCAGCCTTTTTCATCATCATTCAAGCATTGTTCAGAGCCTTCAAGCTGCTAAGTTCATTCTAGAGAGAAACACTAGGGTTTTGGGATTAAAAGCTTTCCAATCTAAGCTTTTCAAAACACTTGGGAAGTAAGATGGAGTGACATTTCGGTATTGAGGTGTAGATCAAAGTTCTAATCTATCCAAGGTAGCATTTATCCTCATGTTTAGTTCATTATTAGTTCCTCTTATTATTTTTATTTTCTTCAAAATCCTAACTTGTTATAATGGCTTTTGGTTAGGTGTTTGAGTTTCTTGAAACTTAAGGTTTTCGGTAAGTTTCTACCTTGATGGTTTAGATCTTCTTTTCATCTCCATTTCTTTAGAAAACTTATGGATCTTAATGTTTGATTTTAGGAGTTTTTAATCCCGGTCTTGTCTCCAATATCCCAGTTTTTTGTAAGGAAAATAGGCTAGATTTTATGTGTTATTATTATGTTTATATGCTATGTGTATGTATGTATGTATGTATGTATGTATGTATATATATATGTATATGCTTTATGTTGTAGTCACTTGGGAAACATAGTTGCTTAGATAGAAATAAGCAAATCCCAAGATTTTTATCATTATCGTAGACTATAGTTATGATTTAACCTACCTCGAATAGTAGCAAGAGGACCTAGATGGTTTATCATATACTATATTGTGTTTAAACCTACCTCGAATAGTAGCAAGAGGACCTAGATGGTTTCTATCACATACTATAGTAATGATTTAATGGCCATTAATATTGTAGTCCTATGTTTTATGATTTATGTTTGACTCTTATGTTTTATGATATGTTTTAGTAGATTTTCCTTGTTGGGCATTAGGCTCATTCCTTTTTATTTTAGATGGTGCAGGAAAATAAGCTTGGAAGGCAGACAGATTCATGGCAGCTTTGGCATGTGTATTGGGCGAGAACTGAATGAATGGAGTGATGGGAAAGATCGAGGATGACGTTTTGTTTCAAGTATTTTCAATTATGTTTTTATGTTTTTCCACATTTAGTATTTGAATAATTAATTAAAGGTTTTCTTTTCTTTATGATTTTATGTATTAACAATGGGATACCGTATTTTGAATTTTCTAATAAAGTTCTATTATTTTAAGTATGTATTCGAAAATAATAGCTATGTCTTAGTAATTTTAATGGTCTGAGGTGTTTAAGTTAGTTGGGTCATTACATGTTGTGTTAATATTCAATCAAATATGTGCAACTGTACAAAGTCACAAAACAAGTAATAAAGTGATAAGTATACAAGATCGTCTCCACACGGATTGCAAATTAAATCTAGATGCGTCAATTAATAACCATACAATTACACAAGAGTAACCAAATTAAATTGTTTTGATTTTTGTAAGCTAACACTACTTGGAGTCAATTAAAAATTCTCAAAAATAAACTGCAATGCTACTATGAAAATGAGATAAAATCGATTGGTTAAATAGGCTTGAAATATTAAATCCCTCTATGTCAATTGACTTGTACGTTTTGCTGCAGCAAAATCTCAGCAAATTATCTAGAGTTAACAAGAATTCAAAAAACGTTCATGAAACTTTTCCAAGACCCATGATATTAATTCTTTCACCTAATTTAACATATTCATATGCCAATCAAGTTAAAGAACCTAGAATTAAGCACCAATTCATCATTGTTACACAAAGCAAATAACACATTCCTATGATATTCACAAACTTAATCTAACAAGATTATCCACATGTGTCATTCAAATCTATCCATTATATTCAAAACTTTCCAGCACAAATATAACTCAATATCTTGTAATTGGTGATCAAGCAATAACAAGAATTCATCATTAAGCACATTTGAATGAACAATGGGTAAATTACTAAAATAAAGTGCTAGAAATTTAGAATTAATACATAGAGCTCATTAATAATCCAAGCCTCAAAGGATCTAGTTCATAGCTAAAACAATAAACACAAATACAAAATTAAATCTATCCATGAGAGTTTAAACACCAAACAAAGAGGAAATAGGAAAGAAATGGCAAGGGAGAAGAAATAGCCCAAAAGATGATGATGGAAGCAAGCTTCTCTTCTCTTCTTTCCTCTTCTTCCTTCTTCTCTCTCCTCATTTGTAGTGTAGAAAACTCTTATACTTGGTGGTTCTCTCTCTAGAAATATGGTTGAATTGGTTAATGGAGGCTGTCCTATTTCTCCTCTTTTGCTAGGGTACAAACCCCTCTTTTCTCTCTTGCCAAAAATGCCTTCCAAGCACTCCACGTGAGCCCCCTCCTTTTTCTCTCGAATCTTCCTTCTAAAATGCAGCTGATATTCTGATTTGTTGCCACCTCACCACCCTTTGACAAGTCAATTAATGAACTGTCACTTATCTTTCCCTTATATGCTGACTTTTCCTCTCTGATTCCTGCTGAAAATGCTCCAGCAAAACTTCTTTTTCTCCAGCAAACCTAATATTTCAACATACAATAAACAAATAAGAGCCTTTTCAGTTTTCATTATTTTCTTTGGACAATTTCATACCTAAATTCCTTAATTTCTACCTTCAGCTCTTAAACACCAAAAAGGACACAAGAACACAAAAAGGAAAAGAAATGACTAAAAATAACAAAATACACAAACATCACTCAACCTAATTCTAAAATTATAAGCTCAAAAGTATGAAAAATAATTCTTTGTTCAAGAGTTATCACACCCCCAAACTTAAGACATTACTCATCCTCGAGTGATGAATCTAAAAAAGATAACAAAAGACACAAATTAAACAACAAGGACAAGACACAACACAAGAGGATAAACTTTGCTTTGCCAATGCTAAAAAGGGAAAGCTCTCAGAAATTTCATTTTGAATAAGAGAAGTTGAATTTCAAACTTACACAAGCTGTAAACCAAACTCTTCAAACATTAATGTTGTTGTCAAAATATGAATCAAGTGTTTCACCCTTTAGTGCATGCATAACTTTTCCTATGCATTTTTAATCACCCAAAATCAAACTAGGCCTTGGTCCTAAAGCTTAAATAATGCCTCCATAAGTTACTTAGTGATTCCATCTCCACTCATGTAGACAAACACCACACCAAAGATTAATAGGACTTTATCAAGCTTGTAACGATAGGCTAGGGTGAAGGTAGAATAAGATAGATTAATTTTGGCTCAAATCACCCTAAGCACCTCAATCTTTCTAGGACCTAAATAAATGCACACATTAATTTACTAATAGAAAACCCCACTACAAAATATAACTCTTGCCACTAATCTTTATTACTAACATACAAAGACAAAAACTAAAACAAATTTTTCTATTATTTGAAGAGTTACACCCCCAAACTTATTTACAAGCAAAAATATTTTTTCTTGAATTTTTTTTTAAAACTTTTCTTTGATGCAATGGAGTGCACTCTATAATCTTTTCTTTTGAATTTTTTTTTTTTTGGATTTCTATTTTTTTTAGAATGAAGATAAACAACTAGATGGCAAGAGAACAAGAAAAATGAGAATACACTTTCCCCCCAAACTTAAAATCAACATTATCCCCAATGGTGAAAACAAGAAAAATAAGAAAATGAAATTGTTCATCCAATGCCTCTCGCACTCTCTACTCCTCTCAACCCCCCAAAATACAACAACAAATAAATCCTATAAAGATCAAGGTGCTAAGGGTATGGTGAAAAGAGGTTATCATATATAGCTAGGCTAATAAGTGGCTAAGCAAGAAAATGACACTTAAGCTCAACGGGGTGACTAGGGATAAAAATGCATAAAGGGTAGGCGTCAAAGGCTCAAACGGTCCAAGGATGGCTTAAATCATGTCATCGGTGTGGCGTTGCCTAGGATTTTGCCTTAAGGAGAATCACTAAGTTATTCTAGAAACTTATGCTCTCACAGGAAACTAGCTCTTTCTTGGGTCACAAAATTGTTTAATCAAGCTATGCACATACTAAAAAGAAAAAAACTCTCATCAATCAAATGCTAGCAACATTCACACCCAAAGAATTGAGCTTAAAAACTCAACCAAGAAAGACATTCAGCTTTGTTATCCCCAAAAATTGGAGTTCGATGACGTGGCAATAGAGGTGAAAAGTGGCAGTACATGGTCCGTAAACGACACATTAATAGTCAATAAATATATTGGCTCCTCAGAGTTATGATAAAGTGATCTGGCTTAGGAGTGACCCGGTAGACCAATGAAGAGTTTTGACTGGCCAGTCAAGTGTCATGACCGACCAGTCAGATGATTGTCTGCCCAGGCATGACCTTGTCTGCCCAATCATGACCATGTCCGACCAGTCATGACCATGTCCGATCAGTCATGACCATGTCCGTCCGACCAGTCATGACCTGTCTGCCCAGCCAAGTGCATGTCTGCCCAGTTAAGTGCATGACTGCCCAGTAAAGGTGTGCCCGACCAAACTGAAGGTGATATATATCAACTAGATAGAGTAGGACTACGTCAAGATTCCCATAAACGGCTTCAACAAGAATCGGTCTTGGCATACGCGGGAATCTCTCATTTATCCCACGAATATAGTGTATTGTTACATTTTGAATATTAATGTAATTTAAATATAATGAGAATAATAAAATATCCTGATTATGAGGGATATCATCTGTGCGACCCTAAGCCTATAAATACAAGGCTTATGGCATCATAAAGGGGACTTTTTTGGGACTTTTGGGAAACTTTTGATCTGAATTTTCTAGAGAGAGAAAGTACTTGTATTGGAGAGAATTCTTGTATTCTTGGAATCTACACTGAAGAAACTCAGTCAACTCAGGTTCATTTGATCTTGAGTAATCATAACTCTAAGTGGATTAGGCTATTACCATCACATTGGGGCTGAACCACTATAAAATCGTCTGTGTCGTTTATTTTCTCTTGAAGGTTTTATCGTTTTTGACGTTCTCACATCGTTGGCCAAAAACGCAGTCAACATTTTGGTGCTTTCATTGAGAGCCTAAAGAGAAAGACAGACGGTCCCTGAAGTATTATGGCGCCTAAGAACACCAATGCAGCCTCCAAGAAGACAGGTTCCATTAAAGAGCCTGCTAGATCAGAAGATCCTGACCCACAAGACCGTGAGACTGAGCCTAGAGTCGTGCTCGAGGACGTGACTCCAGAAGTTGAAGAACTCCAAGAAGCCATGGGGGCCTTCCAGGAGGAGATGGCACAATTCCATGCCAGACAGAGGCATTCGCTGAAGAGATGGCCAGGCAGAAAGCCACGTTAGAGCAGCAAAGGCGCGATATGGAGGCCAGAAGCGAAGAGCTCAAACAACAACGGGAGGAGGTCAACCGGAGACATCATGAAGCAGCACTTGCTCTAGAAGCGGCTACCCAATTGGCCCAAACCAATGCTCAAGCCGCAGCACAAGTAGCCACCCAGGCAAGATCAGACCAAGACTCCTCGAGAGAAGAGGACTTCACAATTCAAAGATAGGCATGGTCGTGATGAGGTTGATCGTCATCACACCAACCAGTCAAAGGAAAAGGAGGGCAATGACCAACAAGGAAGGAAAGACTGCCCAGGACGTACCGCAAGGCCTCCACTGCACCCCAACTAGCAGCGTAGTAGGAGAGAGCAAGTCCCGCATAGTAAGCCCTCTGGGAAATCGAAGAGTACGGTGTTTGATCGAGCAGGAGAGCATGCTTCTCGGAAGGATCTAAGGGATATTATCACCAACAAGAGGAGGACCGTCCCGGTCGAAGGGAAAAATCTGGACTGCCCTGCCAGTCAAGTAGAAATACTTGACGATGGCGCGCCAGATGGTAATGCCCGACCAGGCGGTCAAGACCTTGGAACCTCATCAGTTGCACCAGCCATCCAAGCCCAGCTTGACATGCTAACAGCTGCAGTGAAAAGTTTTTCAAAACAACCTTCCGAGATAGATGCGATAGACCACCGGAGTGGCAGCCCATTTTGTGCCCGGATTAGAGCAGCCCAGCCACCGGAAAAATATAAATCACCGGTTCTGCCAGTCTATACAGAAAAGGCAGATCCCATCAGACATATTGGGAAGTTTGAGGACCAAATGGAATTGCTCGGAGTAAGTAATGATTATCGGTGTAGAGTTTTCCTGACTACATTGACGGATACTGCCCAGGAATGGTATTGGAAGTTTAAGCCAAACTCCATTACCTCTTGGGAAGCATTCAGGAAGGAGTTTTGTAGACAATTCAACACTGCCCGGACTCCACCAGTTTATGCCAACCACTTGGCAGATATCAAACAAGGAAAAGATGAGTCTCTAAAGAACTATATATAGAGGTTCATGAGAGAAGCCAATAGAGAAACTGCTGTAGGAGACGAGGGGAAGATGGTTGCCATATCTGCTGGGATAACTTATCGGAGTCCTTTGTGAGACAGTATACATAGAAATCCAATTTCAACACTTTAGCAATTTCTTGACCGGGCGGACAAGTATATGAAATTGGATGATGCAATAGAGAAAGAGGAGAATGGCATAAACAATCCGGGCGGATCAAGTGACTCTGATGGAAGGAAACGTGGAAATAACGGGTCTGACCACCATGAGGAAAAGAAAGCAAAGTTGAATTCAAATGAAAAGCCAACCAAGTATGAGCCTTAATTCACTAACTACACCACTCTCTCGACCAGCCGAGCAGAAATATATCTTGCTAGTCATGAAGAGGTTCCCTACAAGAAGCCTCCCCCCATCAGAAAAGAGATGAGGAAGAGAGACATGAATAAGTTTTGTCGTTTCCATGGAGATTATGGTCACGACACGAATGAATGCAATCACCTCAAGGACGAGATAGAATTTCTTCTCCGGTCGGGCAAGTTGAGAAAGTACCGGGCAGAGACACCCCAAGGAGAAGGAGGCAGCAGCAATCCTGGTTTCAAGCGACAAAGATCTCCACCCTTGCAGCCCGGACCTATGGACTTTACCTTAGACACTATATGTGGAGGTCCACACTTGGCTGAGGAAAGCAACAAAGCAAGGGAGAAGCATGCTGAGCGGGAGTGCTAGGACCAGAAACCACTAGAGTGGCGAGCATCGAAGGATATATTATTTTTAAATATCGCTTTCAGAGTCGTAGCTTGATTTCGAGTTGTTTGACTTGTTATTTAAGTTTGGTTTATGAGCTGGTTGTTTGCTAACCAGTCATTTTATTTTTGAACAATTTTGGTTGCTTAAGACTCGTTATTAGACATGTTTTGTCCATTTTAATTTACGAGTAATAAAAGAGACTACGCGCAGCGTGGTCGATTCTTGCTACAAATATGCATGTGTGTTAGTTATCCGAGCAGTGTTCAACTGATCGGTAAAATCGGACAGTGTTCAACTGGTCGATACGTTCAAGCAGTGTTCAACTGCTCGAATATTTTCCATATATTCTATGTGTTTCACGAGTAATTAACTGCTGGAACAAATTCGGTCAAGTAGCAAGTGACTAAGGATCTTTCAACCCTCGATCACCTGGGGGGCACATGGGGTATACTGGTATATAATTTAACACAGGCAATAAGAGCACGAGTTAATATGTCTGTTTTTAGGCTGACTTGTAAATTTTCGAAGTCCAAAAAGGCCATTAAGCTAACTTGTTTGACAAAGCTTAAGTAACTTGGAATTTTTTAAAATTTCAAGTTAGGAGCAGATATTCGTGTGACAATACACATTATGCTCATAAAATGTTAGAGCAATAAGAGTGTGAGAAAGTATACTTAGTATGGACTTATGAAATGTCTAGAATTTCTAAGTTAGAAAACTAAGTACTCATGCGAAAATATAAGGCATACATCAGAGTGACTTTACTATTCACAAAAAACTTATAACTTTTTAAGTCCAAAAAGACTTAGAATGTTTTAAGTTAACAAAGAAAAGTAAAGTATAAATGCCAACAACTCAGTTGTAAGAAAGAAATATCAAAGCTGCTAAGCAACAATTGTCTTCACAAGAATAAAGGGCAAACTACTAGTCGGGTACCAGGTTTAGCTGATCAGGAGCAAAGTTTTCCTGGTCGGGAAAGCAGATACAACTTCCCTGGTCGGCTAAGCATGTATCACCGATCAAGTAGGAAACTCTGTTGTTTAGCATAAATAACATTGATGAGTCCCTGGAGTGAATCAAACAAACACGAGTAAATGAATGCAAAGTAAAAATACTTACCACACAGTGAAAAAAATTCTTTGAGAGGAGAAGTCAATTTTTCCCCAAGATTAATTGAGAGAAATCAATCTCTCAAAATACTTTTTAGAGATTCGAACAAGGTATTTTGATGGTGTTTGAAGGGTGATGGCCGAGCGGATTGGGCATGTCCGATTGGCTGGCTGCAGGAGTGCATCCGAGCAGTGTGTGTGTGCGTCCGAGCAGATGGTGTTAGGCGTGTCCGAGCCGATTGGGCATGACCGAGTGGCTTAGGCGTGCATCTAAGCAGATTGGTGGTGAGTATCCGAGTGGATGGGGGGCATTCGTCCGAGTAGGAGGAGCTGCATCCGAGCGGCTAGAGGAGTTGCATCCGAGCAGCCAGGGTTGTGCGCGCGCGTCCGAAGGCTGCGTCCGAACGGGGTAGGTTGTGTCCGACCAGTTGGAGCGGTGTCCGAGTAGGTGTGGCTGTGTGCGAGCGGCTCAGGCTGGCATGTATGCATCCAAGGGAATGCGCATCCAAGGAGAAGCACGCCTGAGCGATTGGGGTGCATGGCCGAGTGGTTGGGTTGCATGGCCGAGCGGCTGAAGGTTGGTGTCCGAGTGGCTCGAGGAGAACGCCTAGGGGATGCATGACCAAAGAGTTAGCCATCTGAGGAGATGTGCACCCGAAGGGCTAAGTGTCCCAATAGCTGGGCATCCAAGGAGCAAGGGAACCTATGTTCTTGATTTTGAACTAAGCAAACAAGATCAAAAAGTTGAATTTCAAGGGTTCAACAAACTTCAAGATAACATCAATGATTATCCTATACCCGTAAGCCCGAAAAAGCAATGGAAATAGGAAACGGATAACTACCGTTTTTACGGACAGAAAATTTAAGTCGTGGGATTACTACAAAAGTGAAGGTTACTGACCAAATGGAAGCTTTTGGATGACCTCAAAAGCATTTTGCTAGAAGAAAAGTTTATTATGTGAGTATATCATATAATAAACTTGGGGGGCAAATGTTATCCCCAAAAATTAGAGTTTGATGACGTGGCAATAGAGGTGACAAGTGGCAGTACATGGTCCGTAAACGACACATTAATAGTCAATAAATATATTGGCTCCTCAGAGTTATGATAAAGTGATCTGGCTTAGGAGTGACCCGGTAGACCAATGAAGAGTTTTGACTGGCCAGTCAAGTGTCATGACCGACCAGGCATGACCTTGTCCGACCAGTCATATGATTGTCTGCCCAGGCATGACCTTGTCTGCCCAGTCATGACCATGTCCGACCACTCATGACCATTTCCGTCCGACCAGTCATGACCTGTCTGCCCAGCCAAGTGCATGTCTGCCCAGTCAAGTGCATGTTTGCCCAGTCAAGTGCATGTCTGCCCAGCCAAGTGCATGTCTGCCCAGTTAAGTGCGTGACTGCCCAGTAAAGGTGTGCCCGACCAAACTGAAGGTGATATATATCAACTAGATAGAGCAGGACTACGTCAAGATTCCCATAAACGGCTTCAACAAGAATCGGTCTTGGCATACGCGGGAATCTCTCATTTATCCCACGAATATAGTGTATTGTTACATTTTGAATATTAATGTAATTTAAATATAATGAGAATAATAAAATATCCTGATTATGAGGGATATCATCTGTACGACCCTAAGCCTATAAATACAAGGCTTATGGCATCATAAAGGGGACTTTTTTGGGACTTTTGGGGAACTTTTGATCTGAATTTTCTAGAGAGAGAAAGTACTTGTATTGGAGAGAATTCTTGTATTCTTGGAATCTACACTGAAGAAACTCAGTCAACTCAGGTTCATCTGATCTTGAGTGTAGATATATAATCATAACTCTAAGTGGATTAGGCTATTACCATCACATTGGGGCTGAACCACTATAAAATCGTCTGTGTCGTTTATTTTCTCTTGAAGGTTTTATCGTTTTTGATGTTCTCACGTCGTTGGCCAAAAACGTGGTCAACAAGCTTCAACTTAGATTTATTATATTTTTGTAGTTTTTCAAGATCGTCATCGAGCCCCCTAGTTAAACAGTAACAAAAACACATAATATCCTCAAGAGAACGACAAAAAAACAATGCTAAGACAACGAAAAACAATACCAAATCATGAACAAGACACTAAAACAACAATATTACAACCACAAATCAAAAGAAATAACAAAAACAACAAATTAAAAAAAATGAAAATGAGCTGAGATAAGACAACTCCCCTCTCCTATCCTTTGAGATTTTCATCAAAAAGATAGGGACTATTTAGAATAGATGGCCTTCTTTTTGGCTTGTTGTGGAGTTGAGGAGTTGGGTGCCTTTCGCTTGGAAACTTTTGTTTTAGCGGCTGCCGCTTGGGGCAAAATTTGGACAAAAGTGGTTGCGCGGGCTCACAAATCACAGCTCACCATTAACATAACAGACTCAAGCAACCACGCAATATGTCCACCTACTTATCAATTAGCAAAACATTCTCGTGATGCATCGCAAATCTCTCTGACTTGTGCTTGTCCCACATCCAAAATTTTACTCCCCATTTTGCTTCACCAAACTTTCTGCAAAAGCTTCAGACCTCAAAATTACTTCCAAAACACCATCTGCTTGCTTTCTTAACACTTGAAACACAAAACACACATAATGCCACTCCAAAAAAAAGATTACAATAAAATGAAATTAACATAACAAAAATTAAAATTAAAATAACTAAAAACACTAATATATATTTCATTTGTTTTTTTCTATTATTTTTTGCAATGCATTTTTATCCTTTCTTTCTTTGAGTTTCTTTACAAATGAATCCTCCAAAAACCATAGCAACCCAAACTTCACTTGTAACGACCCAAATTCGCTAATAAGGCTTAAGGACCTTGATTAGTGTGTCGGGAGGTCATAAATAGGATTGGGGTGAATAGTACTTATTTGAATGTGATATTATGTGATTAATAGTGCTTAAATGACATTATATGATAATTGGTGATATTATGTGATAATATGAAATAGACATGTTGTATATGTGAGAACCACATTATTATGTGGATAATCCTACAGCCGACGACTCGAGGCGATCCTAGGGCTAGATAGCGGGAAAAGTCACAACAGGGCATTATAATTGACTTTGGGCAAGTCAAGGAGTATTTTAGGTATCGGGTAGTGAATCGAACTATCGGGTGATGAAAATAAATAATTGGAGATATATTTGGGGTTAGGATGTCCAGGCGGGATTATTGGGGGATTTTACTATTTTGCCTTGGGGGTGTTTCCGGTACCCCGAGCTTTGGGTTTAGTCTAATAATCTAGGGATATACTTGGAAGACTTAGAAAATATCAGACAGAAAAGTGTAACCCGACCCTAACTCTCTTAGCAAAGGAAGAACTACTGAAACTTGAGAGGGAATTGCTGGAATTAAGCTGAAACTTGGGGAAATAGTCTGGAGGATTAGCTCAGGAACTAATCAAGGTCTGAGACAGAGCCAAGGTAAGCTTTGAATTTTCATTTCTAAGGTTGGGGAATTTAGAGAAATGGCTGAGTTTTAAATATCTGTGATTTTGGTGTTTAAGGTGGAAATTGAGGCTTGAAACTTTGAAGATAGGTCAGGGGACTCTTGGAGAATCGATTCTACAGCTGAGGTAAGGTTTAATTTAAAGTTTGATGGTTGAATTTGAGAGTTTTCATGGCTGGTTTTGAGTTCTGTGGGTTTGAAATTTCAGAAGTTGGAATTGGGGTTTTGCTGAGTCTTAGGCTGGATTGTGTTGCTTAAATCATTCTAATGTTGTTATTATTAATTGGTTTTGAGTTGGGGGCTTTGGGGTGGCTTAAGGTGAGGTTTAGAGATTGAAAATGGTGGTTTTTTTCTGGGTTCGAAGGGTCGAGCTGCGGCATGGTTCTTGGTGAGCCGCGACCCTTCGAAGTTGTTGCTCGGTGAGGAAGGAGGGCGGGCTGTGGCATGGCCCAAGCAATGCCGCGGCCCTTACCTGTTTCTGGGCCTTAGAAGGTTTTGTTTGGGAGCCATTCCGCAGCATGGGTGGCCTATGCTGCGGCGCTTAAGGGATTTTGGGATTTTGATATTTTTGGCTTGGGAATTTAACCTAGGGTGCTCGGGGTTGAGTTTTTTAGCATATTTGGTGAATTTCAATGTTCCGAGTACTAGAACTTGGCTTGGGAACTCATTTAAGATTGTTAATGGTATCCTTTATCATGGTTGTGACTAGGTGTTAAGCTAGGGCTCGAGGATCGGATCGCGCTCAAGGAGTATCGCCCGTAGCTAAGTCATCTGAAAGCTAAAGGTAAGAAAACTACACCCGGTTGAATATTTGAACGGGACTAAGGGCTCCCTGGTATATATGATTGAAAGAATGGTATTGTGCCATGTAAATTGTAAACCAATGGCCTAAGTGTGCCACGGTTAACTTGTGCAATTGGCACGGCTCGGACACTGGTATCCGAGGACAGCTTATTATATGCTGAGCTCGGTTTAAGCTGGGCCGGAGTCAGTGGGTTAAGCAAAGGGTGTGACCTAAGGTTTTGACCCTAGTATTTATGTTAATTGATTATTATATTAGGCTATGAGTGTGATTAATGAGAGTTCTGAATAACCTGAGTATAGTAGAGGTTACTTGTACCTTGAAGTGTGCTTATATGTTGTGGACTGAATATCTGAACATGCTTACTCGAATGTCTGTTTGATAATGTTGTTTATATTGTGTATGATGTTTTCTTGTTGGGCCTTGGCTCACAGGTGCTGCGTGGTGCAGGTAAAGGCAAGGGCAAGAACGGTCAACCTTGATTGGAGAGCTCTGCAGGGTGAATGTACATATCAGGCCGCTCAACCGCCACGATTGAGGAGGTTACAGGGACGAGAGGACCAGAACCTTGTATTTTGCCTTAGTATGGCTGATGTTTACTCTTAACTGTTGAATTTTGTAGACCAGCTTTTAAACACTGTTGATTTTGGGGATCCCTTCTGTAAACTGTTTATAACTTATAAAGTGTATCTTTTGAGGCCAAAATGTCTTTTAGCCCTAGAACTCCTTAGTTAATGACATGTTTTGATTAAATGACTTGATTAGCAAGTCTCACATCTTTATAAATACACAGTGTAGCAGTCTTGGCTATCCAGGGCGTTACATTACTTTTTTTTCTAAGGATATTTCAAGGAAACAAAGGTTTGGTATTGCTCAACCTCGCTTCCCCCAAACTTTGCTCCTTTCCTTGTCACCTTAAATGCTCTTCCCAAATGCTCATCATATAATTCCACCACATCATTGGGAAACACCTTGCTCACTAAGAACCCACCATCACACCTTGATTTCACTAAAGACTTTGAGAAAAACACTCACTTCCCAACTTCCAACATTTGTGATTGAGGTTTTCCTCTATGCTTCTTTTTCTTCTTCTTTTTCTTTGGTAGCTTTGGAGGATGAGATGGTTCTTCTTCCTTACTTATCCATGGCTCCCCATCTTTCTCAATTTCTTCAAAAGGGACCTTTTTCTTCACTCCATTGCTATGCTTTTCATGCATCTTTTCAATCAACTTGAAGTTAGAAGAACTTGTGGCCAAACAAGCTTCAACTTCATTAGGAGGGCATATAGGATTAAAAACCTTGAATGTTACTTGTTCATCTTGAGCTCGAATGGTGAGTTCTCCTTTTTCAACATCTATCAATGTCCTCCCGATGGCAAGAAATGGTCTCCCCAAGATGATCGGTACATCCCTATCTTCCCATAGTCAAGAATAATAAAATCTGCCGGAAAAATAAACTTGTCAACTTGTACTAGGACGTCTTCAATCTTTCCCTCCAGATACACTATAGAAGGGTAAGCTAATTGCAAGGTGAGTGTAGTTGGCCTTGCTTCTCCAATTCCAAACTTCTTAAAAATGGACATGGGCATCAAATTAATGCTAGCTCCCAAATCACAAACAGCTTTACCAACTTCTCGTCCCCCAATAGAAATTGGAATTGTGAAACTGCCTGAATCCTTCAACTTTGGAGGAATTTTATTCTTCAAAATAGCAATACAACCCTCAGTCAAATCAATCGTTTCAAATTCACCAAGCCTCCTCTTCTTTGTCAAAATATCCTTCAAGAACTTCACATAGTTAGGCATTTGTTCAAAAGCTTCCACCAGAGGTATGCTAATGTGGAGTTGCTTCAAAAAATCCAAAAATCTTCGAAATTGGCTATCTCGCTACTGCTTTTGAAATCGCTGAGGAAATGGTGGAGGTGGCTTGCTCATTTGCTTCTCTGATGCATTTTGCAGAGGAATTACTGCATCATTTGCTTCAGGATCAGTATTGGACATATTCCAACTCCCAACTCTTTTTTCCTTTTCCATACTACTTTGGATTGAAGTGGGCTCATTTTTGCTCTTAGGATTGTCCTCATTCAACTCCATATTTTTACCACTCCTCAAAGTGATCACCTTGCATTGCTCATTACCATCTCTCCTTGGATTTTCGGTATCACTAGGCAAGGTGCCTAGTGGTCTATTCCTCAACTCATTAGCTAGTTGTCCCATTTGAATCTCTAAGTTCCTCATAGATGCTGCTTAGCTCTAAATCACTGCATCATTCTTGGCCATATAGTCTTTCATCAAATTCTCCAAAGAGCTTGTTTGAGAAATTTGTGGAGGAGGAGGTTGAGCTCTTGGTTGTTGTTGAGAAAAACCCGGTAGATAAGTAGGCTTGTTTGGCATGGTTACTCCTCTTGAACTAGCCCCTTGACCTCCCTAAGAAAAGTTTGGATGATTCCTCCAATCCAAACTGTAAGAATTAGAATATGGATTGTTGTGATTGTCATTTTGATTTCTCAAGTAACAAACCGAAGTGGGATTAAAATGGAAACTATCAAATGTGTGCCCTCCTCCACAATAAATACAAGAAACATTTGCTACTTGGCCAATAGGAGTTGGTTGCAAGTTACCCCCCATACTCATGGTCTTCAAAATATTGGTCATAGATCAAACTTGAGCGGACAAAGTTATCAAAGCACCAACCTCATGAATACCCATTACTTTCCTTCCCGTTGGGGCTCTAGCATTAGGCCATTGGTAATTGTTGTTGGCAATCCGCTCCAAAATCTCATATGCTTCATTGTAGGATTTAGAGAGAATAGCCCCATTTGTTGAAGCGTCTAACACCATGCGTGTGGAAGCATTAAGACAATTATAAAGTGTTATAAATTTATAATTAAGACATAGAGTTCATTAATGATCCAAGCCTCAAAGGTTCTAGTTCATAGCTAAAACAATAAACAAAAATACAAAATTAAATCTATCTATGAGAGTTTAAACACCAAATACAAAGAGGCAATAGGAAAGAAATGGCAAGGGAGAAGAAATAGCCCAAAAGATGATGATGGAAGCAAGCTTCTCTTCTTTCCTCTTCTTCCTTCTTCTCTCTCCTTCTTTATACTGCAGAAAACTCTTATATTTGGTGGTTATCTCTCTAGAAATATGGCTGAATTGGGTAGTGGAGGTTGTCTTATTTCTCCTCTTTTGCTAGGGTAAAAAAACCTCTTTTCTCTCTTGCCAAAAATGCCCTCCAAGCAGTCCACGTGAGCCTCCTCCTTTTTCTCTAGAATCTTCCTTCTAAAATGCAGCTGATATTCTGATTTGTTGCCACCTTACCATCCTTTGACAAGTCAATTAATGAAATGCCACTTGTCTTTCCCTTATATGCTGACTTTTCATCTCTGATTCCTACTAAAAATGCTCCAGCAAAACTTATTTTGCTCTAGCAAACCTAATATTTCAGCACATAATAAACGAATAAGAGGCTTTTCACTTTTCATTATTTTCTTTGGACAATTTTATACCTAAATTCCTTAATTTATACCTTCAGCTCTAAAACACCAAAAAGGACACAAGACCACAAAAAGGAAAAGAATTGACTAAAAATATCAAAGTACACAAACATCACTCAACCTAATTCTAAAATTTTATGCTCAAAAGTATGAAAAATAACTCATTATTCAAGAGCTATCAGGAACCTTCAAACTAGCTCGATTAAGTGGAGAATTGGTCCCACGAACCCGAAACGCTCTACATCTCAACAAAATACTATCAGTATTAGGATGATTTTGTTAGTTTTTAATATTTTTCCATGTAAGGCTTATTTATAAAAGTTGTTTCAGGATTGCTGCGTAATTCAAATGTGGAATCAATATTTTATCTTATTTTTGTGATGCATCATTTTGTAATAGAGATCTAGAATATTCATAAATTCTAATTGCTTGGGAGCATATAACCCTCAAAGATTCTTTGAAGTAATCAAAAAATTTAGAAAAAATACGCAACTTAGAATTTTGAAAATTGATTGTTCTACGACTTTTTAAAGCTCGAAATTTCCAAAGAAATTTTGAATATGAACTAAGTTAAGAAATTTCAAAGTAAAGCAAAACCTAGAAATCAACTAGGAAAACTCCTATATATAACTAAGTCTGAGGCCTAATTCCTAACAAGTATAACGCTATTAGGCGAGCAAACTCCTAGATATAACTAGATCATCGACCAAAATTAACTAGTCGAGCCATCAAGCATTTATCTCGATCTAAAGATAACCCCTTCTGACTGCAAATGTACAAGGACTTAAAGTTCATAAACATGGCAAGATAATAGGTTAAGGGGAATGAAAATAGATTACAAATTAATGAACGTGTACTAACGCAAGTATATGAATAACTCGAGGAAAAATAACCTCGAACTAAGCCCGAAGGTGATTATCTCAGCTTTTGAAAGCTTAACTACAATGGGCTCAAAGAACCTGCAAATATAAAATAAAAATAAAAATAAAAGGATGAGGACATCTTAAACATCACTGAGCTCCAGTAACTTGCCCATGTATTGTCACTTCATCATTTTCCCCTTCAGCAGCTCCAAAAGCCTCCACGGTCTCGAAGGGCTCTTGTGAGAGTCGGCTCTGGAACTTGGCGAGGTAACGCCCCCAAAGCCCCGCATCTAGAAATGAGAAATCTCCTTCCTAGTTGTATGCCCAACACCAATATAGCATCTCCTCCAAGGTGTTCATTGCCTCGGCAACATCCTGATGCGCCTTCTCGGCATCCTGCTTAGCTTTCTCGTTGACCGCGTACAGTTTCTTTTTTAGCACGTCGCCTTCTTCAAGTTTCTTGTTGAGGCTATCGACCTCGACCTGCAGCTGGTCTCGATGCTAGCTCTCCTTGATTACATGTCCCTTGGCGATTCGCTCGTTGTCTTAGGATGCCACCAGAGCATCCCTGATCTCATTCCTTTGAGGTCGGATTCGGGCGATGTCATGGATTTTAGCTAAGCAAGACTGCAAAAGAAAAATACATAGCAGGATTAGCTCGCAAGAAGAAAAAAAAAGAGGATGTAAGGAAAAAAGGGATAACTTACAGTCATATTCATTCCCAAGGTCAACTCCAGGACATTCTCCAGGGAATGCTAATCTATGGCCATCAGATCCTTGACGTTCACCTGGTTGGCGTGACCCACCAGATGATTTTCCATGTCATGGATGAGTCCAGTGCTTCCGGTAATCTTGCAACCTCGAGCAGCATAATCGGTTGCTGCGTGTCTAGGAGTTGAGCAAATGGGGCCTCGCCCTAAATAACTTGAGGAATCAGAGCAGATTCACAAAGACGAGGAGGAGGAACTTCATGAATGGTAACTGCAGTTACCTGATTTGGCGATTGCTTTTGCTGCTGATATTTTTGGGTGGAGCTGACACCTTTATCCTTTGCAGGGGATCCAATGGAAACTCTGGCTCTGGAGGTGATTTTCTTTGATATTCTCTCCTTCTTAATGACCGATCCAATTCCGGCCCCACCAGCTTTGAAGGTGCTCTTCAGGTCCATTTCTTCATCTGCAAAAGGGCGAGCAGAAGTGTCAGATCCAAGAAATGATTAGTCAGGATAACACAAAGTAAAGAATAGAACAAGAACCATACCGTCCAAGCTAGAGGAGGAAACTACTATGATCGACTCTAGATTATGAACCGAGCTAAGTAAAACTTCTTCTTGAATTATCGAAGGGGGGAGACTAGTATTATTACATGCTGAGGCCTACAGGGTTCAGGCTCTTTGTCTAGAGTAGACTCATGCTTGGCCTGCCTAATACCTGGGGTAAAGACACCATGACACAGGGAAGGCCGTGAAAAAAGGTTTGTACTGTATTCTTCAAAAATGGTGGACTTAAACTGTAAGGTATTATACCACTGTGGTACATTTGGGGTACCTATGATCATGGCATATGACCAATTGGTTAATGCACTAGAGAAGGTTCACGTTCAAGTCTGGATCTTCCGAATGTCGACTCACAAGCTGCCTCGAGTTGAATCGGACTAGCCTAAAATTGGCTGCATCTCAGTTCATTTCTCTATATGGATTACCTTGACCGGAGGTGCCAGCTGCTGTCCCTGATTCAGCTCGGCCTCGGCCAGGAACTTATCTATCCTCGATAACCCTTCTTTTGCACACCAACTGCACGACCTCCTCTTCTTCATCAACCTCCACAGCAAATAGGAGGCGCTCTTGTGGAGGAGGGAGCTCAGGGAGGGGGCCTCATGTCTTGATAACCAGCATCTGATCTTTTCAAATCAGCTTACAAGCCACCATGGTGGCATCATTGGCCACCATCCGTAACTCTTTCTCTCTAGTAGGGGCACGAGCCAGAGTCTCATATTGACCTTCGAGGGTCTTCGACCGCTCCATTCTCTTATATATAGCTGCACAAGATAACAACTCGATCATAATACGTTTAAACTTGGTTAAGAAAGAATTCAAGTGCAAATTTCAAGAAGCTAAGAAACTGACAAGGACGGTTGAAATATCGATGGGTGCAATTCTTAAACATGTTTGACATAAAGAATCGATCATTGTAGTCATTTGGGTGGCTAGGGAGGTCGATGATGGAGGTTGTGCTGGGGAATCTGGTGAGGTAGTTGTTGTTGGGAAAACTTATACAGGATCTTTATTTATTTTCATGTAGATCTAATATTAAACAAATTAATATGAGATAACCTAGTACATGTTTCTAAAATTGAATTCAAAGAGAAATAATGATAAGAATACTTACATTATACGCAGCGGAATAATAGAGTATTTCCTTCAGTTTCTCTAACCCTTGTATCCTTTCTGTCGCGGAGTATTACCAAGAAACTGAACCGATCTTCAATTTTCTTCACAGCCTTCCAAAGTATCTTTAGGATCGCCGAGACTAGAGTGGGCATTTCTCAACACATGAGATAGATATAGAGAGAAGAAGAGAAAATAACAATAAGGCTTAGAAAAGGACTTATGTTTATAAAGAATATAAAACTTATCACAGACTTGTGAATTGACTTGTGTTTTCAACTATCTCTTAAAATTATTTTTATAGACTCAATTAGGTCATTTATTTAATTTAAAAATCAATAAAATAATAGCAAATTAACAGCCCTAGGTCAAAATTAATACGGCTTTAGGCCCGTGAAATTTCTCATTTGATTATAAGCCCATTGGACTTAAAATCAAGGACTGTATTGCTTTCAATGGATTTAATTAATTAAATAATTATTTAAATCCTTTATCAAATTAATTTTTTATAATTTGAACCTTGATTTAAAATTATTTATTAATTTAGATACCAATTTATCTTAATTAATAAATCTGCCCTAATTTCTCTTTTATTCTCTAAATTACATAACTCTGTGAAACTATCCAAAATTGACCTGGTCAACTTTGATAATTCTAATTGATAATTAGATCAATTAATTGAGACTATATAGATAATTTTATCCAAGGTACAGTGGGGACCATGGGCCTATAAAATCAAGCTCTAATAAGTTATCATAAATCTAACAAATAAATTTACTAACTTATTAACTCCTCGTGACTCCACTAAAGACTTGGAATTGCACTCTTGAATTCATAGAACGCTCTATAACAAATATAGATACTCTATTAATTATCCATTGTTACAACCATAATTGTCACTCAATCCTCTATAGACGGTCTACAATGAGATGGGACTAAAATACTATTTTACCCCTCATTGCATTTTATCCTTAAAACACTTAATTCCTTATAAATGATATTTCACTAAACAAATATTAATTACTGAAATGAAGTCCCTATCACTTAGCACCTTGAACCAAACTAAAATGAAACCATCATTTCACTTCTTCATCAAAAGTTATAGATGTTCATATCTATGATTAACACTCCCACTCAATTATACTATCGGATTCCCAAGATGTAAGTATGGGCTAGTCCGTAGGGTAAGTTAGTAACGAACAAGTCAAAGAACTCAAATAATACAATCAGTTAGAATACTAACCACTCATAATTGAGATTGAATTGACCTATGGTCAACTATATGATATGACTAGAATAGATAATAACGGTATGTTTACTTATCCTATCAATTGTCAATATCATTCCTATCTGATGTAACAAATACATCTGATCTTATCTCTTTTGCTAATGTTCTGGAAAGAACATGACACTACAATGTGTAAGTAGATCATATCGTAGATTGCAAGTCAGTGTAAATCCTGTGCACTGACTAATCTTAGGACTAACTTATTTTGAACATATAATCATATTTATATTCCACTGTGATTACGTCACTATAAATATGATTAGCTATATGCTCGGGACTTAATAGAAATTTATATTAAACAAATAATCATGAAAATAAAACATGTGAGCAAAGTGATTGACTAAGTCAAAAAATGATTTCTGTTATTTTATTGATAATAAATGAGATTACAAAGAAATTGGGTTTTAATTAGGGCATAAAACCCCAACAAACTCCTACTTGCACTGATTGAAACTAATGCCTTAATTCTACTAATCTTATTTCCTTGATATGCTTATCAAATGTAGCTTCTGGTAGTGTCTTTGTAAATGGATCTACAAGATTGTCTTCAGATGCAATCTTCATAACCTTCACATCTCCCCTGGCCACATATTCTCAAATAATATGATACTTCCTTTCTATATGCTTACTCCTCTTGTGACTACGAGGTTCTTTCTAGTTGGCTATCGCTCATGTATTGTCACAAAACAACACAAGCAGTTTATCCATTTCTGGAATAACACCAAGATCCGAATAAAAGTTCTTTAGCCAGACTATTTCCTTAGTTGCTTCTAACGCGACTATGTACTTAGCCTCCATGGTGGAATTTGGATTGCAGACTGCTTTACGCTTCTCCATATCACAGCTCCACCCCCAAAAGTAAACACCATTCCAGAAGTAGACTTCCTGTCGTCGACATCTATCTGAAAATCTAAATCGGTGTAGCCTATAGGGTTCAGAACACCATCCTTGTAGACTAACATATAATCCCTAGTCCATCTTAAAAACTTTAGGATATGCTTAAATGATATCCAATGTTCCGGTCCTGGGTTTGACTAAGACATGCTCACTACTTCCACTACATAGCATATATCTGGTCTAGTACACTACATGGCATACATCAGACTTCCAGCTGCAGATGCGTAAGGAACTTTTCTCATTGCATCTTCCTCTTTAGGAGCCTGGGGAGACTGCTTCTTTGAAAGATGAATTTCATGGCGGTGGTAAACGTCATTTCTTGGAAATTGTCATTGAGAAACGTTCAAGCACTTTATCTATGTAAGTTGCTTTAGATAGAGCTAAGAGTTTGTTCTTTCTATCCCTGATGATTTGGATACCTTGAACATAACTTGCTTCACCCAAATCCTTCATCTGGAATTGAGTGCTCAGCCAATTCTTCACATCTGATAATTTATTATAATTGTTTCCAATGAGTAAGATATCATTACATAAAGAACCAGGAACACCACTATTTGATTTGCCTTTAGTTGGTAAACACAAGGCTCATCAATATTTTGTTCAAAGCCATAGGTTTTGATTATTTCATCAAACATAAGATTCCAGGAACGAGAAGCTTGCTTAAGTCAATAAATGGACCTATTCAACTTGCGAACTTTTCCCTCTTGTCCAGCTACTTTAAAACATTCTGGCTTATCCATATAAATGACTTTGTCAAGCTTCCCATTAAGAAAAGTTGTCTTGACGTCCATTTTCCAGATCTCATAGTTGAGAGTAGCTGCTATGGATAGGAGGATGCGTATGGACTTGAGCATGGCTACCAGACTAAAACTATCCTCATAGTCCACGCCTTCTCTTTGGGTATAACCCTTTGCCACTAATTGAGCATTATAAGTCTCGATATTTCCATCAACACCTTGTTTCTTCTTGTAGATCCACTTACACCCAATGGCCCTAAAGCCACTGCGTGCTTCCACAAGATTCCAGACAGAATTTGAGTACATGGACTCCATTTCCTGTTTCATGGCTTCGAGCCATAGTTCCTTTTCAAGGTTAGCCATTGCCTGTTTGAAAGACAACAGATCATCATCACTAGTGTCACCAACATCCATATCAGTTTTGCCATCCAAACCATAGCGAACTGGGTTCCTTGAAACCCTCCCACTACGATGAGGCTCCATGACTATTTGCTCAGGAACAGTGGCACTCTCTTCATTTAAATTGACTTGCATCGGTTGGACATGAAGAGTGGGAATTTCATCATCAACTTGAGTTGATGACAATGGAACATTGGTGGAGTCAAGTCTTTAACCATCTCCTCTAAAACTACTTTGCTGTGTGGTTTGAAGTTTTGGACATAGTCATTTTCTAGAAAAATAGCATTCGTAGAAGTAAACACTTCTTTTTTTAATAACTATAGAAAATTCCACCCCGTGTACCTTTAGGATAGCCAACAAACATGCAAACTTCAGTTTGTGGTTCTAGTTTTCCTTCCTTTTTCCTCAGGACGTGGGCGGGACACCCCCAGATTCTATAATGGCGTAAAGTAGGTTCACGTCCATTCCAGTGTTCTAAAGGTGTTTTGGGGATTGATTTAGACGACACGACATTGAGAATGTCATTCGTGGTTTCAATTGCATGTCCCCATAACGAAGTTGGTAGAGTTGAGTAACTATGCATGCATAGAACAATTTCCAATAAAGTTTTGTTCCGGCGTTCCGCTACACCATTTTGTTGCGGAGTACCTGGGGCAGTAAGTTGTGATAAAATCTCCAGTTTAGTTAAATGATCTTGGAACTGCATATCCAAATATTCTCCACCCCTATCAGATCACAAGATCTTTAACGTTTTACCTAATTGGTTCTGAGCCATCGCTAGGAATTCCTGAAACTTTGAAAATGTTTCTGATTTCCTATGCATTAGGTAAAGACATGAGCATCTAGAGTAATTGTCAATGAAAGTGACAAAAAACTCAAAACCACCCCTATCTTGTACATTCAAAGGTCCACGAACATCTGAATGCACAAGTCCAAGTGGTTCTTTGCCCCTAACACCATTTGCAAAGAATGGACGCTTGGTCAGTTTGCCTTCTAGACAAGATTCACAGACAGGTAATTCAGCTAAGGTGAGTTCCCTCAAAGGCCCGTACTTTGTAAGTCTTTGAATCTTATTGTTGTACCCTATTTTTAGCCCGAGTTCATTCACTCAACTCGGGTACATCTTGCAAGTAAATATACAAAGAAATAACTAAGGGAATGATATCTGCTTATTATCCACGTGGACAACTTGAGTTTCATGTGGTCACGTGTGGTGTTAGGCGTCCTGGGTTTAACCTGAGCTAGGGATACGAAGGCTGTGAACCGCAAGCTCAGAATATTAAAATAGTTGTCGAAGTATGAGCTTGGAGGAGATATCCAGCTCGTGGTAGTTCTAGTATATTGCATAACCGCGGATCCCTTGAGACTCGGGATCCCTTTATACGTATATTTATGACCAGGTTGTCATATTTATATCCCAGATATTAGGAGTATGTGATCAAATCATATCCTAATATAAATGGGAATGATTTGTATTAAATGTAATAATTATGTAAATGTATGGCTCACAAAGACAAAATGTTCCAACAAACCCTCCTACGTCATGATGGAACCGTCTGGCACAAAAGAACTAGAGACAATGGAGTAGAACATAGGTGGGCTAATTTAGTCCACCCTGATGGAACAAGGATTGCCTCACCAATAAGGCATCCCCCATCACCTACAAGACATATGACACCACCTCATCCTACAGGGACATTCCAGCTTATGGAGACAGTAGGAGAAATCCTCCCCCATTTGCCCATACTTACATTCCACAGACACGTGCTGAAACCCAGATCCTCGACCCTAACCTCGAGTTGTAAGCTTCGCAAATGGGAGTTACTAGACCGAAAGTCATCGTAGTGGTAGGTCCGAGGGTGACCTAAAAAATCAGTTGAGTTCAGCACAAAGCCATTGGCACGAGTCACAACCCAATTTGCGAGATCGCCTGAATTCGCAGAGAAGGAATCCAGCTCGGAATGAAGATGTTAGTTATACTTGATAAGAGGGAGGTATGTCCATAGTACGCGATAATAGGAATGCCCCACAATACCAAGCTTGAGCTTGGAGGGACAATAACCCATCAAACGCATATGATAGGATGGGAGCTATCGAACAGTCCCCAAGTAACCTAGGGACCAGAGACCAAACCCTCGAAAGGCTAGCTATGATGGAAGAGCAAATGAAGAGGCTTTTATCTGGAAAATACAAAGACGATTAGGACTCAGAGGATGAGCTCGAGCCTTTCACTCCAAATATTGCAGCAGCCTCATATTCGGTAGGCTTCAGAATGTCACACTTTTCAAAATTTGATGGAGATGGAGATCCGTCAGACCACCTTGGAATGTTTAACACCATAATGATGGCCCACAATATCGAACTCGATCTAAGGTGTATTTTATTCCTTGCAACTCTGGTCGGGCCAGCCAGGCAGTGGTTTAAGCAATACAAGAGACATTCCATAATCTCGTGGAAGAAGTTTTCCTCCGAGTTCAAAAAAGCATTCTGAGCTTCACAGGCAGCTTAGGTTGATATCGATTCATTGGCCAATGTAAAGCAGCAACCTGGTGAGACATTGAAGGCATATCTAAGTTGGTTTTCCAATGTTGTTGCACGAGCTAAGGATGCTGATGACAGCTCCAAGCTCATGGCACTGAGGATAGGAATCCTCGTCGGGGGCGACATGTGGCAAGAACTCCAAAGGAAAAGAGTTAAGAGTGAGGATGAATTCTTGGCCCAAGCTCAAGAGTGGATTAATATAGAAGAGGCACAAGCTTCCATCGCGGGAACCAAGCAAAGCCCTGTCCAGCCCGTTGGTGCAATAACAGACGTTCTAGCTACAGCTCAAACCGTTACCCAGAATAACCAAGGGGGAAATAACAAAAGGAAGGGAAATGGTGAGGGTGACCAAAGCAGAATGAAGAAAAATAAATCTGTGGAGAAATTCAAGTCTGTTTACGCCACTTACACCGACCTAACGGATACTAGAGAGCGCATCTTCCAAGAAAATTCTACTCGCCTTCCATGGAAGAAGCCAGAGCAGTTGAAGAACCAAAGGGCGAAGAGAGATTCTTCAAAGTTTTATCAATTCCATAATGATATCAGTCATAACACTAATGAATGTCGACAGTTGAAGGATGAGATCGAAACTCTCATTAGAGCAGGACCTTTGGCCCAGTATGCTCGAAATCGGGTGGTTCCTAATCAGCCCACTGGACCAAATCCTCCGTCAGTCCCCAAAGCTCCAGTAAGTCAAACTGGAGCTCAAGCGAATCAGAATGACCCTCCTCCGATAGTAGGGGGAGATATAGCCACCATTTTGGGAGGACCGCATCTGGCATGTGCGAGCAGCGGGGCACAAAAGAGGTACATTAATGAACTGAAATCCCATAACGGAGTGGAGTTCATCCCGGAACAGCGATTATCGAAACAACAACGATTGGAATAACAACCAATCATTTTTATGGAAGAGGATGCTAGCCACGACCAATTCCCACATAATGATCCCTTGGTCATAACCGTTCAGCTCACCAATCGGAGGGTTCGGAGGACACTAGTAGATAACGGGAGTTCTGTGAATCTACTTTTCAAGTCCACCTTGGAAAAATTGGGGTTGTCTATAACAGACTTGAAGGCGACCTCAATGACTCTGTACGAGTTTTCTGGTGAAGGGTCAGCAGCCATCGGGACGATCGAATTAGTGGTAAGATTGGGAGAAGGCTCACGAACTATTTCCAAGTTACTTGAGTTTGTCGTAATTGATTGTCCAGCTGCATACAATGCAATTTTGGGACGACCTGCGCTAATGGCGTTTGAAGCCATAACCTCTATCCACCACCTAGCAATAAAATTCCCCTCAGCTGCGGGAATATGCACCATCAGATGTGATCAGCTCACTGCCAGAGAATGCTATAGCATTTCTATGAAGGGAAAATCACAACCTGGTCAGCAAGCTATGGTCATAATGACGGAGGTGAGGAATCCCGGGAAGTAGAAGTTACTTGCGGGACAGAAGAACCTCAACAAAAAGAGGACAGTAATGATGCCCAACGCGATGACATTGACCCACGGATAGGCGAAGACAGGTCAAAACTCCAAGCTATAGAGGAGCTCTATGAGGTAAACATTCACCCCAATGAAGCTTCAAGAGTCGTAAAGAGTGGGAAGAATCTTAATGATAAAAGGAAGAAGGAGTTGGTCAATTTCTTACAAGAGAATCTGGACGTTTTCGCTTGGTCACATGAAGATATGGTGGGAATAAGCTCGAGTGCAATCATGCACACTTTAAATTTGGACAGGAACGTGCCTTCAAAATCACAAAAATGGAGACGCTTAGGAATAGTCTGAGCTAAGGCTCTTGAGGAAGAAGTAGCTCGACTACTAAAGTGCGGGTTTATCCATGAAGCAAAATACCCAATCTAGGTCGCCAATCCTGTGCTAGTCCCAAAGCCAAATGGGAAATGGAGGACCTGCATCGACTTCTTCGACCTAAACAAAGCTTGTCCCAAGGATTGCTTTCCATTACCGGGGATTGATTAGTTGGTAGATGCCACGACAGGTCACGAGTTCATGTCCTTCATGGATGCGTATTCTGGATATAACCAGATCGCGATGAATCCTGTGGACCAGAAACATACTCGCTTCATGACCCCAAATAACATATATTGTTATAAAGCCATGCCCTTCGGGCTGAAGATTGCCGAAACTACATATCAATGCTTAGTCAACAAAATGTTCACTGATCAGATCGGGAGAAGTATGGAAGTGTATATCGATGATATGCTTTTCAAATCAAAGACTGTCGATAATCATGTATCTGATCTAGAAGAATGTTTTGGAATCTTAAGGAGGTATGACATGAATTTGAATCCTCAGAAGTGCACGTTCGGAGTGGCATCTGGAAAATTTATGGGTTTCATAGTCAACACGAGGGGAATAGAAGCAAACCCTAAGAAAAATAGATCATTGTTAGAAATGCCATCGCCCAAGTCGCGTAAAGAGGTTCAAAGCCTAACTGGAAAGGTGGCAGCTTTGAATCATTTTATTTCAAAATCCATTGACAAGTGCCTGCCATTCTACAACTTGCTCAGGGGAAACAAAAAATTTGAGTGGACTGAGGAGTGTGAACAGGCATTACTTGACCTAAAAATGCACCTGGCCAAGCCCCCAGTGTTATCTAAGCCTATGTATGGAGAACCTCTGTTCCTTTATTTGGTCGTGACAGAAAATGCAGTCAGTGTCGTATTAGTTCGAGAAGAAGACCATTCTCAAAAACCAGTATATTATATAAGCAAGAGACTTCTTGGAGTTGAATCACGATATCCATTGATAGAGAAACTGGCATTCTGTCTGATTTTTCTAGTCCCATTCAATCAACGTCATGACCGACCAACCTTTAAGGCAAGTTTTGCAAAAACCTGAAACGTTGAGACGTCTGTTAAAATGGGCTATCGAACTTAGCCAGTTTGAGATATTGTACGTACCACGGACCTCAATCAAAAGTCAGGCCCTTGCTGATTTTATGGCTGAATGCACCAGATTTCAAAAGAAGCTCTCGAAGGAGCCGGTGCAGGAGTTATGGAAAATCTTCGTGGATGGATCTTCAAATGAGAACGGATCGGGAGCTGGAATCATCTTAATCTCCCCAGAAGGGCATCAATTTCATACAGCTCTGAGATTCAGATTCGAGGCATCCAACAACAAAGCCGAATATGAGGCTTTACTAGCTGGGTTGAGAGTGGCAAGGGAGCTCAAGGAAAAAGTCATCCAATGTTATAGCGATTCTTAGCTCGTGATCAATCAGGTATTGGGATAATATCAAGCTTGAGGTACCAAGATGGTGGCCAACCTAGCTAAGGTGAATGGAGAACTGTCTGAATTTGAGTACAGTTATGGTGAACAGATACCTCGCGAGAAAAATTCAAATGCTGACGCCTTGGCACGACTTGCCACCACAAAAGAAGCTGAGACATTGAATGTAGTGCCAGTAAAGTTCTTGGAGAATCCGAGTATGACAAAAATGATCGACACAAGACCGACCTGGATGACTCCCATAATAGAATACCTCACAACAGGAAGGCTACCTGACGATAGAAAGGACGCAAGAAAAATACTTTATCAAGCTCCGCAGTATGTGATAGAGGATGGGACCTTGTACCGACGTGGTCATTCATTGCCTCTCCTATGATGTGTTCTGCCCAAGGAAGCTAAAACCATTTTGCAAGAAGTGCACGAAGGATTTTGTGGAGATCATGCTGGGGGGTGGCAAAATCTAGCCCTGAAAATACTGAGGCAGGGCTATTTTTGTCCCACTCTAACAAAAAACTCAATCTCGTATGTTCAAAAGTGCAAAAAATGTCAGCGTTTCGCCATAATTTCCCTAGCTGCTCCAGTTGAGCTTACGATGATCTCATCCCCATGGCCATTCACTATGGGTAATCGACCTAATAAGGTCCCTACCTATGGGAAAGGGAGGAGTTCACTACGCGGTGGTGGCGATCGACTATTTCACAAAGTGGGTAGAAGCCAAACCTCTAGCAACCATCACTTCAAAAAGAGTCCTATACTTCGTGGTGAAGATTATTATATGTTGATTTGGGCTTCCTAAAAATATCGTGTCAGACAATGGGACACAATTCGACGGCGATCTCTTACTTTTTTTTGTGAAAAATATGGCATTATGAAGAGTTTCTCCTCAGTAGCATATCCGCAGGCCAACGGGTAGGTCGAGGCTGTGAACAAAACCTTAAAGGCAAGCCTGAAGAAGAGGTTAGATGAATCCAAAGGACTATGGCCCGAACAGCTCCCGCAAGTGCTGTGCGCCTACCGAACTTCTCACAGAACCTCCACGAGGCATCCTCCTTTTTCCTTAACTTTTGGAAGCGAGGTCGTGCTTCCAGTCAATGCCATGGTAGCCACTCACAGGAAAAGGACATTCAACCAAGAGCAGAATGATGGATTACTTAACGCATCTCTCAATCTGATTGAAGAAAAACGAGAAGAGTCACAGTTACAACTTGCCCATTATAACCAAAAAATCACTCGCTATTTTAATTCTAAAGTTAAGCACGTAGATTTGGATTGGGCGATCTGGTTCTGAAGGGTATTTCTATCAAATAAGGATCTCAAGGACGGTGTTGTAGGCCCGAATTTGGAGGGACAAAATCAGGTCGTTGAGGTTTTACGTGAAGGAACTTCCAAGATAGCTCGGCTAAATAGGGAAGTAGTCCCACGGACCTGGAACGCCCTACATTTGAAAAAATATTATCAGTAGTACCACCATCAATGTAAGGATTATTTATAAAATCCATTTGATTAAATAATAGATGGATTATTAAATAATTTCCTTTTAAGATTGTATTAGTTCGTGTTCTAATGTTTGTAAAAGCAACCAAGAAAGTTTCTACATTCTGGTTACTTGGGGGCACATAACCTGAGGTTGGAAAAATTAAGCCTACTCAATAAGATTAACAAACTTAGAGCTTGGAAAAATTGATTATTCGATGGCTTTTTAAGAGCTCGAGTTTTCAGTAAACCTAGCGTGAACTAAGTATGAATCATTTAAAATCTTGGCATAACCAGGTCTGAAACTTAGAAGTTTGAACAAATTGATTATTCAAAGGCCTCTTAAAACTCGAGTATTCAATAAACCTAGTGTGAACTAAGTTTAAATCATTTAAAACCCTAGTCTTGTAAAAAAACTTAGAAATTTGGGAAATTGACTATTCAAGGGTTCTTTAAAGCTCAAGTTTTCAATAAACCTAAACCAAACTAAGCTTAAATCACTAAAAAATCCTTGATCTAACCAGGTTCGAGAACTAATTCTTAACAGGTATGATGCAAATAATCAAACAAAAACTTGGATATAACCAAGCTCGATAAAATCTATCTCGATCTAAAAATCGATTCCTAAAATCTCGAATGTACAAGTCTAAGGATTCACAAGCATGAGAGATAATAAAGGAAAGATAAGTGGGTCAAAATATGTATATATATCGAAATAAAGCCAATAAATTACACGAGGAGAAAAAACCTCGAACTGAGCCCAAAGGAAATTGTTTAATATAAAAATAAATTGTTGAATAATTACAAAGAAAAACAAATACAAAGGAGATTAGTGGGTTCCATCAGCTCACCCCAAAGATGTAACCTCCTTGCCATCTCCCTCCGCCATTCTGAATGCATCACCAGTCTCCAACGGTTCTTGCAAGAGCCGAACCTTAAATTTTGCAAGGTACGGATCCCACAACCCGAGTCCCATGAAAGAGAAGTTTCCATCCAGATTGAAGGACCAGCAATGTTACACCATCTCTTCCATGGTCGACGATGAGGCTGCCTTTTCTTCTTTGATTGCGACCTCGGCCTCGAGCATTTTTCCTTTGGCTTCATCAACCTCAGCTTGAAGTTGTGCAATTTGAGCCTAGGAGGCAGACAATGTAGTCTTTGCAGCTTGTTCGCTTTCTTTGGACGAGGCGAGAGTAGCCTTGGCATCAAGCTCATTCTTTTGAGCAGTCGCCAAGGTAGGTTTGGCGATCTACTCGCCTTCTTGAGCCGCAGTCATGGAAGTTTTGGCAACGTTCAGTTTAGCTCGGAGCTCATCATTTCTATCCCTAGCACAGGCTATGCTGCGATACTGGGCCAGGGTAGACTGCAAAATAACAAAACAAGTCAGAGATATACACCCAGTCACAATAAAAAGAAATTTTCCACTAAGGAAAGAGAACTTACAGTGAGGTTCATCCCCATAGCTGATTCCATAACGTTCTTCGAGCTGCGCTCTTCGATGTTCCTCAGGTCCCTCACGCTGGCCTTGTAGGCGTGCCCCACCATGTGAGTCACGGTTTCGTAACCAATACCCCAAAAGGCTTCAGGGAACTTCTCTAGGTCTTGAGGGTCTATTGGTATTCGGATGGTGGGGGTTGGGGCCTCGGTCTGTATAACTTGAGGGGCCATGAAGCAAGGTGGGGGAGGGGAAAGTTGCTCGATAGTGACCGTAGCCACCAAAGCTAGCTCCCGAGTCGAGCTCGTCTCCTTATTTTTGGCGGAGGATTTTGAGGTGTTCCCCGTTGCAGGGGTGGCCTTCTTCATAAACCTGGGCCTTTTCACAATGGGGCCCGAACCAGCCTTCTTAGTTTGGAAAGCAGTTCGAAGGTCAGGAACTCTGGGTTGTTCCATCTCTTCGCCTAAAAAGCACAAAGGGAGTTAGTTCACAAAATAAAGTTGTCAAAAACATATATAAAGAAAGAAAATAAATATCCTACCCTCTGGGCTAGGGGAGGAGTCTATTATCACCAGCTCAGGTGTTTTGACTGGGATAGGCACGATCTCTGGCCTTGGAACTAATGGAGGAGAAGAGAAGTCTACAGTTAATATTTCTGGGATCCTAAGGGGTTTAGGTTCAGGTCCTTCCTCGAGGTTGGATTCCTCTATATACTGTCTAAATCTAGGGGCAAATGCACCCTGGAGCAGAGAAGTCCAGGTCCTACGGTTGGTCCTATATTCCTCAAAAATGGCGGATCTAAAGTTCAAGGTGTGATCAACTACAACTGTGCCCTTAGGATAACTACTGTCATGGCGTACCACTAGGTGGTCTACGCATTGGAGCAGGGTTATATTTCGATCCAGGTTATAAGGATGACGGTGGACGATCTGATTTGGATTAAAACGAACTAACCTAAAATTGGCAATAGCCCTATCTAATTCCCTAAAGGGGTATGGGTTACCTTGGCCAAAGGGGCCGGCTGCTGCCCCTGACACAACTCTTTCTAGATCAGGTTCCCGGTCAGCCTCGGGAGCCCGCCTTTTTGCACTAGAGGCACTTCGTCCTCTTCATCCTCCTCATCCTCAATGACTAGCAAGGCCTCTTGAGAGGATGGGAGCTCGGGGATCGCTGGAAGGGTAGCCCGGGTCCTCAAGGCCAGTGTTTGACCTTCGCCAATTAACTGGCAAGCCAGCATCACGGCATCATTCACGACCGGGAGGTAGTCCTTCTCACTGGGGGAAGCCCAGATAACTTTTCATACTAACCCCCGAGGGCCACTGACTTTTCCGTCCTCACAAATATGGCTGCATGAGAAACAAATTCAGTTAAGACATGTAAATATATATATATCTTCAGGAATAAAAATTCACAAGCTAAATTCATACGGATGGAAGACTTACGAGGTCGGTTGAAGTATCAGTGTTCACAGTTTCGAAATCCATTCGACATAAAGAACAAGTCTTTGTAGTCGTTTGGATGATTGGAAGCTCAATGACGGAGGCCGAGTTAGGGAATCGCGTGAGGTAGTAGAATCCATCACCGCGTCCCCTCTAGTCGGAGCTCACCTTAAGGCAAAAGAAATAAAGAATGTCTGCCAGTGTAGTGACCTCCCACTCGTGTTTCAAGAGCATATACTTCAGTGCCGCCAAAAGTCTATACGAATTTGGAGGGAGCTAAAATGGAGCCAGCTTCACGTAATTTAAAATTTTCGCAAAGTACTGGTCCAGAGGGAAGAAGGCCCCAGCCTTCAAATGCTCGTCACTTCAAGCCGCAAAGTCATCTTGGAGAGGGGAGTAGCTCTGTTCCCCTTCGAATGAAGGTCGAACGAGGAGAGTTCCAGTTCTAACCTCTATATTGTGGTTCAACATGATCTTGTTTACTCTCCCCTGAGTCGTGATCTTTGAAATGATACGCTCAGCCTCGAAGTATACGTTGGGATCTACCACGATCTCCATCTCCACCACCGGACTGAAGTGCGGGATGGGAGATTATGGGGCGATCTACTTCCCTTTGTTCTTCTATTGAGAGGACAAGCTCGAGGCATTCTTCTTTTGAGGAGCCATCAGATCACCTAATGACAAAATGGCCTAGTTAGCAAGCGACCTAAGAGTATCTAATACTATGACGTAAGAGTACGAAGGAAACGGTTTACTTTTAATATACGATCTAAGGTTAGCCTCAGCCCCATCGCGTGACGCCACGCGATATCCTAAGCTACGCGCCTCAGTTTCCTAACAGACCCCTGATATTTAGGGATTCATGTGTCAAAATGTCAAACCACTACTTTCCTTGGGAGGCGGTTTAGTGCAAAACCACCCAAGAAAATGTAACCTCTAAGCTATCTGGTTCTAAACCTAAAAACCTTTCATTTCCTTTACCCTGAATGGGTATTCTTTAAATTAA
This sequence comes from Humulus lupulus, assembly GCF_963169125.1. Classification (NCBI taxonomy): domain Eukaryota; kingdom Viridiplantae; phylum Streptophyta; class Magnoliopsida; order Rosales; family Cannabaceae; genus Humulus; species Humulus lupulus. The sequence continues at coordinate 266,286,310 of NC_084794.1, read as the reverse complement.
TTACCCATTAGAGTTACCCAGATTTACCCAGAAATTTCCCAGTTTTATGAACATCTTATTTCTAAAATATTTTTGGACTCACCCGCTGAACCTAAGTCAAAACCTAATCCCTAAGAACATTTAGAAATAGCCTAACAGTAACTATAATGAATGTTGCAGATGAGCATGGTGAACAACAGAAATTCCATTGGATAAGAAAAAAAAAACTTTTAAAACCAAAGGGTGAGATACTTACAGGAAAGTACGATTCGTAGACTGGAAGGAATAGACTCAGCGACGGGAAGCTCCTAGAAAGCTTCTGAATATATGGGCACGATGAATGGTTTTTGGGATTTCTGTGAGAGAAGAAAGGCTTGGAAGTGCAGAAAAGGAAAAATTTTAAAGAAAGGTAGTGCAGTTTGAAGTTGGGCCATCCTACTTATACGTAAATTGTGTAAATTAATTTGGGCCATCCAATTGGATTAGTTCAAGATCCAAGGTCTAAGATTAAATAGACCAAACGGCGGCAAAAAGGTGACAAGACAATTATGGTAATCCTCGAAACCCGAACAGACGCCAATTGCGGTACACCACATGTCCAGTACTCAAGTAGTAGGCAAGCGTGTTTTATGTAACAAAAGTCTAAAAGGCCCTACTGTGTAGGTCAGAAAGTGACGACGTTATACACGAGCAGGAGCTTGGGGGGCAAATATTGTACCCTATTTTTAGCCTGAGTTCATTCACTCAGCTCGGGTACAGCTGGCAAGTAAATATACGGAGAAATAACCAAGGGAATGATATCTGCTTATTATCCACGTGGACAACTCGAGTTTCATGTGGTCATGCATCCTGGGTTTAACTCGAGCTAGGGATACGAAGGCTGTGTAGCGCGAGCTCAGAATATTAAAACAGTTGTCGAAGTATGAGCTTGGAGGAGATATCCAACTCATGGTAGTTCTAGTATATTGCATACCCGCGAATCCCCAGAGACTCAGGATCCCTTTATACGTATATTTATGACATGGCTGTCATATTTATATCCCAGATATTAGGACTACATTTACCTTGTGATCAAATCATATCCCAATATAAATTGGAATTATTTGTATTAAATTTAATAATTATGTAAATGCGTGATTGACTCACACGATTACCCAAACATGTCCATGAAATTCCCTTATAAATACCAGGAATATTGGACAGGAAAAGGGACCATTATTCTGTAATACTATAACTCTGCCAAAATAGAGAGAGAAACAGCAATAATATAGACTCGTGGACTATGTGGATTTTAACCACTGAACCACGTAAAAATTCTATGTTCTTGAGTGAATTCATTTATTTTTCATTACGGTTTATTAAGCACTAATCTACCTTATTATTTCTTAATACACTGTTGGCGAAAAACTGCATCAACACCTATCATAGCCAATGTGACCAAGTCTCAAGTGCCATAAATATGTCATATTATCGTTATCGGTCTTTTGACGTTTATTGGTCCTAGGTTTAGCTACTATGAATAAATCATTGTTAAGAGCGAGGGGTTCGTTAGGTCGCAGAATACAAAGCCCATTTTCCAAACATGCAATACACAATTGTGATCCATTGAAAGAAATAAATATATTAGAACTTGTGAAAGTCATAACAAATCGTTCTAATTGCAACATGGAAACTGAAATTAAATTTCAACTAAAATTTGGAATAAAAAATACATCATATAAGATTAAAAATTTATTTCTGAACTTCAGACGAGCTCTTCCTCTAGCTTGGACCGCAACGAACGCTTCGTTCCCAACTCTAAGCTTTAAGCCGCCTTCGTCCACTTCCTCCCACGATTCAAGAAGTTGTAAAGAGTTACAAACATGGTTGGTAAATCCAGAATCTATAATCCAAACGGATTTATCATTCTCTAAAACACATGTTTCTAAGATTAATGAACTATAATCATTACCGTTGTTTTTCGCTGCTAGAAACTTAGGGCAATCTCGTTTCCAATGCCCCTTCTCTTTGCAGTGAAAGCACTTATCTTTACTTTCTTGTTTTTCTTGTTCTTCCCCTTAGGTGTGTGTGGATTTGGTTGTGCAGTCATTTTTGTAGCCTTTGCAGGCTTGGAGTTGTTGTTTTGTCCACCTTTCTTCTTATTTCCAACTTTCGAAGACGAAGCTTGGTTAGCTTCATCCTTAGCTGGATCAGCAGCAACAACAGTATTCTTATTTTCTTCTCCTTTACTAGGTCCACCCATGATAGGCTCAAAAATCTGAAGCTCGTTCATGAGCTGCGTTAGACCATAGTTGAGTTGATCACGAACGTGCGGACACGGTGTCGTCCGAGCATTTACGGTGCCATCATGAACGTGCGGAGACGGTGCTATCCAAGCATTTACAGTGTCATCATGAGAATTGACGGTGCCATCACAAATGTGCGAACACGGTGCTCGTTCTGGGGATTCCTCAGTCACGACGAATTCAGAGTTGTCACCAATCAACACAATGTTGATGTTTTGCTTCCATTTAAGGAAGTTTTCTCCAGTGAGTTTCTCCATCGAAAGTTGAGAAAGGATGGTAGTAGACACAGCCATACTAAAAACTACCAATCATCAATAAAATAGAAATCAATCACTTTTGCTCAATAAACCTCCTATTCACACAAATTTCAAGAAATAGCACAACATATATCAAAAATATGTGAGATATGAGAAAAAAAAATACCAAAATAATCATATCTCTATTTATTTAGGTTTTTAACAAATCTATGATACCCTGTCCCGGTTGGCGAGAGTAAAAAATATCACTAGTTAAATAAAGTTGTAAACTTATTTAATAATGGACACCATTATTAACAACCCACTATTTGATCAAAATAAGAAAACAAAATCTCTTATTTTATGAGCTAGACCCGCGATTTCGATAATCAATAGATTTAGTCCTAGTAGTCACCATAGGGGTGAGTCTAGTAGAATTTGACATATAATTATCTATCTTTCGAAATTTAACATTGTTAAAATAACTAATGAACACCTTTCATGGGGGGACGAATCAAAGTGTCTTGAAGCCCCATTCAGTTATTGACTTTGTTAAACCAACGGTGGAGATCGAATATAATTCTTAAAATAAGCTCATGATAAAATTAAAAATAGTATTTTTATTCTTTTTCGAAAATTAATGACTGGTTCTCCAAAAAATTGTAAGATTAGAATTTTTAAAACCAAAGTCTTATAATTTCCTATTAATTCTAAAGTGTCACATTGAAACAGATTCAATTAATTTAGAATTAATTTGTTGCTAATCAATATTTAGGTTTAACTAATATAATGAACCTATACAATTAAGTCCAACTCAGGTAAATGGGTCTTAACAATTGGGCTTGTATGGAAGAGGGCTGGGTCTAGTATGTCGTTCCCACTACAAAGGCCCCCATACTTCCATACAAGGTCCAAAAGACTGGATTTTAAACCTTCATTTTATTAATTGTTATTAATTGATTATGCTCACTATAGTCATGTAAAGCAAATGGGCATTCACAAGTGGAATCATCCATAAGAGAGGAATTTAAACTTTACATTTTCTAATGAGCCAAAATAAAATCTATCATTTTATAAATATTTTATTTGGCAAAATCCATATATCTAACAAATATATGGGCCACTATATGCATCTAAGCTCAATTGCAAAAATATCACATATAATGCAAACAGACATGTTATAATTGGATGGGCCTAATCATGTTACTATATGAGCAATTCTATGAATTTATGCAAAAATATCACAATTCATTTTCTAGAATTTATCAAAAAAATCGAATTAATTAAATTTTTATTCAAAAACTAAGTCAATTTAAATTAAATTTATCAGCAATTAACAATAATTAATTTAAATTTCATTTATCAATAGTCAACTTGGTTTAGGTTAATATGAAAGAAAAAAATATCAATTTAATTTAAATAGGATTTATCAACAATTAACCAAAGTTAATTTAAATCTCATTTATTAAAAAAATATGTTATTAATTGGTTGAAAAAAAATGATATTTTTTAAAATTTAAACAATTTTAAAATCAATATCTTAATTCTTTTTCAAAAATATCTTGTGTTGTTACAACAATAAGCTAATATTTTAACCATTTACAAAAATTTATATTATAAGTTATAACAACCCTAAAATATTTTAAAACAGTTAAACAAATTCAAATATCCATGAAAATATCCAACTAACAAATTTCAAATTTTAAATAATTTAAATATTAAAAATTGTAGAATAAACAGATATTTATATTTTCAAATAAATATTTAATAAAAATATCAATCATTTAAAAGAAATTATCTTAAATATCTGATATCTTAATTCTAATATATTAAAAGATTTAAAATTAAGTTGTTAGTCTATTTTTAAATTTGAATTTAAATCTTTGTAGAAAATATCTAATTATTTAAATCTCAACCAACAAAAATATCTTATTTTAAAAAATATTTTTAAATACAAAAACAAATATGATATTTTTGGCTTTGATTATAAATAGTTTATTTTCACAAGATGAACAATACCTGTTTCGGGTACTGTTCACCGTGGCCTAGCAGCAGGTGTGTGCGCGCGTGGATGGTGTGGCTGCCAAGGAGAAGCACACAGGTGGGGGCTGGCTGCCGAGGAGAGGCGCATGCAGCTGGGGGGACGCGCATAGGAGGGTGCTGGGGTGTGCGCGCACACATGGGCAATCAGGCCAAAAAATTTCGGAAAAAAAATTTTGTGCAATTTTTAAAACCAAAATTATTTTCTAATTAATTTTTAACATGTTTTACACAAAATAAAGCATATATAAAAATTAATGGCATCGAAAACACAACAAAATAAGCTAAAAAATGCTAATAATCACATAAAATTCAATATGCTTCATAAAACCATGAAATCCATCCAATTATTCAAGCACATCAAATAATTCAATTTTTAATATGTTCATGCATGAAAATAAAGATTATCAAAGGCTCTGATACCAGTTGTTGGGAAAACTTATACAGGATCTTTATTTATTTTTATGTAGATGTAATATTAAACAAATTAATATTAGATAACCTAGAACATGTTTCTAAAAATTGAGTTCAAATAGATATAATGATAAGAATACTTACATTATACGCAACGGAATAATAGAGTTCTTCCTTCAGTTTCTCTAACCCTTGTATCATTTCTGTCGCAGAGTATTACCAAGAAATTGAACTAATCTTCAATGTTCTTCACAGCCTTTCAAAGTATCCTTAAGATCGCCTAGACTAGGGTGGGAAATTCTCAACACATGAGATAGATACAGAGAAAAGAACAATAAGGCTTAGAAAATGACTTATGTTTAGAGAGAATCTAAAACCTATCAGAAACTTGTGTTCCAACTTATGACTTGACTTGTGTTTTCAACTCTCTCTTAACATTCCTTTTATAGACTCAATTAGGTCATTTAAATCAATAAAATAATAGTCAATTAACAGCCCTAGGTCGAAATTATCATGGGCTTTAGGCCCATGAAATTTCCCATTTGATTATAAGCATGTTGCACTTAAAATCAAGGCCTGTATCATTTTCTATTGATTTAATTAATTAAATAATTATTTAAATCCTTTATCAAATTAATTATTTATTAATTTGGATACCAATTTATCTTAATTAATAACTCTGCCCCAATTTCTCTTTTCTTCTCTAAATTACATAACTCTGTGAAACTATCCAAAATTGACGTCAATTTTGATCATTCTAATTGATAATTAAATTAATTAATTGAGACTATACATATGATTTTATCCAAGGTACAGTGGGGACCATGGGTTTATGAAATCAAGCTCTAATAAGTTATCATAAATCTAACAAATAAATTTACTAACTTATTAATTCCCCGTGAATCCACTAAAGACTCGGAATTGCACTCTTGAATTCATAGAATGCTCTATAAAAAATATAGATACGATATTAATAATCCATTGTTACAACCATAATTGTCACTCAATCCTCTATAGACGGACTACAATGAGATGGGACTAAAATAATGTTTTACCCCTCATTATATTTTATCCTTAAAACACTTAGTTCCTTATAAATGATATTTCAATAAACTAATATTAATTACAGAAATGAGATCTCTATCATTTAGAATCTTTAACCAAACTAAAAGGAAACCATCATTTCACTTCTTCATCAAAAGCTATAGATGTCCATATCTATGATTAACACTCCCACTCAATTATACTACCGAGTTCCCAAGAAGTAAGTATGGGCTAGTCCGTAGGGTAAGCTGGTTGCGAACAAGTCAAAGAACTCAAATAATACAATCATTTAGAATAATAACCACTCAGAATTCAGATTGAATTGACCTATGGTCAACTATATGATATGACTAGAATAGATAATAACGGTATGTTTACTTATCCTATCAACTGTCAATATCGATCATGTTCGATGTAACAAATACATCTGGTCTTATCTACTTTGCTAATGTTCTAGAAAGAACATAACACTACAATGTGTAAGGAGAACATATCGTAGATTGGCAAGTCAATGTAAATTATGTGCACTGACTAATCTTAGGACTAACTTATTTTGAACATATAATCATATTTATATTCCACTGTGATTACATCACTATAAATACGATTAGCTATATGCTCGAGATTTAATAGAAGTTTATATTAAACAAATAATCATGAAAATAAAACATGTGAGCAAAGTGATTGACCAAGTCAAAAAATGATTTATATTCTCTTATTGTTAATAAATGAGATTACAAAGAAATTGGGTTTTAATTAGGGCATAAAACCCCAACAGTTGTTAGGTATGTTTTAGTAATGTTTTATGGTAGGTTTTAAGGGTGTGCTTTTAATCTTTTAAGTTGTTTTGGTGCAAAATTATGCTTGTGTTTTGTGTGTTTTCATATTTTAGTGATTACTCAAGAGTTGGTGTGGAAGTGGTGTAACTAAGGGCTACTTCGAAGATAAATGGCGAATTGCTTGCGCTAAATGGTGTTTGGTTGTGTCAGGGAAAATTAGAAGAAAACGAAGGTCGAAATGAATCTTAAAATGTTGATTTTTAAGATGGAGCTATTTTGAATCGCGGGTCTTGAAGTCAAGCTGCGACGCATGCGAAGTCAAAGAGGATGCTAAATTCTAGAAATGGAAAGGCTGCGACGCAAGAATGTTGGGTCGCAAAACCATCGAAGACAGAGGCTCCTTGACTAGGGATTATCGTGCTAGGGTCGTGGCGCTTGATGGTTTGGCCGTGGTGCTTGAGTCCATACAGCGTATGGAAATCGTATTTTATGGGGGCAAGATAGTCTTTACACAGGGAATTGCTAGGGTTATTATAAAAATATAATTATGAGCGATTAAATTGACTACTGGCTGCTGAAGAACAAGAGAAACTTGGAGATCAAGATTGAGGAATTCACCAAGAGTTTTTCTTCTTTAATTTCTTTTTCTATGTTACTTTCTGAATCAATGGATGTTATGAATTTAGTTATGAACTAATTTTATTTTCTAGGATTTTAATGTAGTCTCTTGATACTTTATTATTATGTAATGCAATTTCTATAATTTCTTCTTCTTCATTGTGATCTATTCAATTTGTGCTTAATTAATGTGAGTAATTTGACGTCGTTATATTGCTTATGAATTTGATTCAAAATCTGAGAGGTGAGAGTTAAATATCTTGTTGACGCCATTTTTCGTCAACTTAAAACGTAGAGAAATTAAACAATAAGAATTATGGCGCAGGTAAATAATACAGAATAACAACGAGAATTTTACGTGGTTCAGCAGTTAACTCTGCTTAGTCCACGAGTCAATTTTATTAAGATTTTAGATATTTCAGGAAATTCTTCAGGGATGAATTCTCCAGAAATTCTCTCAAGATATCAAAAATATGTCCCCTCTAAGTGTCCATGATCTATCTATTTATAGAGGGTTCTCAGAGTTCGTTCCCACATATTTTGGGAAGATACTCCTCTTCATTAATGGGAATAATGACATTAAACTATGTAACTCCTATGTATAAAGAAACGTCTCTTGAAGGCCAGGAGGCAAATAACAGACTAGTTAATATCCCTTTAATATAGGGAAGTTACAACAATAAATGTCTTAAAACGCATGGAACGCGTCTCATTAGATGACCCATTACGTCATTCGAAATCGGTAATCAGTATCATGTCGGACTAGTTATTTAGATAAATTATGAGCTAACCACCTTACCCCAAGACCAGCTCGGAGCGGGCAAATACCACCGAGGCCGTTACATTCCGAGCTTATACCCATGCCAAGCTCGGGCTACTTGACCCGACAATGGATATACTCCGATGCTATGTCTTTCGAGCTTACATAGCTTCGAGGTTGCCACCTTGCTTCGAGGGTTTGACATCTGGACCACGATGTGCTTTAGGTATCTTGAGCTCACACTTGACGAGTCCAGCTTTCGAGGTCACAATCTCAGATCTCGAAATCTAGGCATAACATTTTGCCCCCTCAAAAGTATTGGTTCGAATCCCATGATAAGGAAACTTTTGAACTACTTTCTTCGGGAACCGTTCCATCACACACTCGAGTATGGACACGCGTCAGTTGGGTATTGCTTATTCAAGGTACTTGAGTGCCTTGAAACTCTTCCCATGTCCATCCGCCTGACCTCCTTTTGGGTACCATCACTTCATTGTTCCCTGACCGTCAGATTTGATACAGAATCTGGCCAATGGCCCAGATTAGTTCTCTTTTCGTCCCCGTTGGCCTATAAATAAGTTTCTGGTTGTCTTCTTCATTTTTCCTTTACATTCAAACTTTTAGAGGGAAAAAAACCAGAATCATTCTTGTCTGATTCTTGCATGTTCTCCAAGCCGAGAAGAAAAAATATGGTTGGACTTTTTGAATCAGTGAGATCGTACTTGCAATCGCTCGTTCAATCATCCATTTCTCTGTTTCCACCGATTACATTGTGTAAGTTTTCGTTTTATGGTTTCTTTGCATTATATATATACACACATTTTTTTTATGCATGCTTATGCTTCTGTTACACCATAGGCATTAGGATTTACTCTCGTCCCATTTATCCATTCACTAGTTTAACGCACTAGGATTAGGGTGCTTCGACTGATGGACATTAGGTTCAAACCTAGTTTCTGTAAAAAAAGGGTCCAAAAATGGTTCCTTTTTTGGGTTTTCAAATTTAAGGAACCGTATCTTGCACACCAAGATATCGGGTACAAAATTAGGGTGTGTCTTTAAGGAATGCACGATTCCCAAAAATATCACCTTTTTAATAACCACCACCTTTCTTCCCTAATATTTCGGGATTTCCCATGACATATCCACCTTCCTTCTCTTCGGTGGAATACACGCTCTGGGACTGGTCTCTTCCTTTGGATCGAGCTTGCCTTGTAGCCTCGATCATTCGAGCTTAGGTATTATTTATCTCTATACTTCTTGTTCTCTTGACCCTCACCCTTTTACTTTCTTGTTAGATGTCGCAGAATTCAGGAAAGTGGCGGGGGTCAAAGCTCGCAATTCCCTACTCACCAGTAACTCTGAGCCCGGAATCTCCTTTCACCCGGAATCAACGTTTAATTCGGAAGCACGAACTGAGGCATGAGCAAGAGGACACTCGAGATCACTTCCGACGTCAGATAAACGAGGTTGAAGAAGGGAAAAGGAAAAGACTAAGGGTCGCTCTTCATCCAGATCTGAATACCGAGCCTAGACCGATTCCACTTGACCCTTCGCTGAAAGTGACGATTGCTTTCAAGCCAGGTGATCTTTAGTTTTCACTGATGGGGGAACCCTCTACCTCGCAGCCGAGGAGGGAATTTTTCGAGGCCAAGCTTTATTGGAGCTCGGTTACGTCACTAGGCCAGATAACTAATATCCTGGCCTTTCACGGTATAGGATTATCAGCCTTGCTAAGGTGTCGAGCCCCGACCTCCCACGAGCGAAGCTACCGCACTCTAGGAGATGGAAATCCTAACAGCAAGCTGAGATACGCAGCTTGGAGCCAGGAGCACATGAAGGCAGGGACGGTACTGCCCTTGAAGTCTTTTTTCAAGGACTTCACTGATTTTGTTGGGCTGGCCCCTTTCTAGCTCAACACTAATTCTTACAGGGTATTGTCTGCCCTGAGGTCGCTGTATCACGAGTTGAAGTGGGCAGGACCTTCACCAGGAGAGATTTTATATCTCTTCTGTTTGAAAAGCAATCCCTCCCGAGCTCGGGGAGGAGACGGCTTCTACTATCTTTCGAGCTATCCGAAGGAGAAGAAGGTGTTCGAGGATCTTCCCAATCATCCTCTTGACTTCAAGAAGGCCTTCTTCTAGACGGATGGCCTAGCCCCGTCTCGACTCTACTCGTTCAGACGGACTCGTAAGTATCTCAACCTCCTTCTTTTCTGTGCTCAAACTTTGTTTTTAGGTCCGTACTTAGTTGAAATGCGTTTGATTTTCCAGCCAACTATCATCACCTTACCCCTACCAAGGAGAAGAGGGAGTGCAAAGAGACTCTACTCCAACTTCCTTATGGCAGGATATCCCTTTCATATCTCCTGCATGAAGACAAGCTCCGGGCGTGTGGGCTCTTAGGTGAGGATCAGTCTACATCGGACTGGTCCAATAAGAAATACAACCGTTGGGAGCTCGTACCTCTACCAAACGGCAACCTCCCCCCGAGGAGAGATGCGAGGCCTCCACCTCCAGTCCGTCATAGGAGTCCACAATCGAGGAATGAGGCCTCAAGCTCAGGCTCGGATGATCAAGGTACAATCATCCTTAGCTCGAATATGTGGTCCCCCTCCCTATTAAAGCATAAACCCGATAGGTTAGTATTATGTAAGGATGATAGGGACCATTTCTATGTATGGTCTTGGGTAGATGATAGGGTACATAGGTTTGATAGCTGGCTCGGGAAATATGACACCATGTATAGCCTAAACGAGGTATGTAAGTATTATGTAAGCTACACAAATCATATAGGTACTCTCGGGGGGATCTGGAACATTGCCTGTTCCACGTAGTTTAAAAAATCTATGAAGTACTGGTCCAAGGGAAGAAAGGCACCTGCCTTCAAGTGCTCATTACTCCAAGCCCCAAAGTCATCCTAGAGAGGGTGCAGCTCCGCTCTCCCTCCAATGGAGGGCGGGCAACAAGTACCTCAGAGCCCGTCTCGATCCCGTGACTCAATAAAATTTCATTCACCTTGTCCTGAGTTATTATCTGAGATTCGATATGCTCGACCTCAAAAAAGGAGTTGGGGTCAACCACAACCTCCCTATCAACTATTGGGCCAAGATGGTGAATGGGGGTCTCAAAGGAGATTTGCTTACCTTTATTCATATTTTGAGAAGAGGAGCTCGCCACTGATTTCTTCTGGTTGGCCATAATTTAATTAGCCTGGCGACAAAGCAGCCTGTTAGAGGCAACCTAAGATATAACATCACTACGATAATAGAAGTGAGGCAACCCGGAGTTTTGGATTTAACTCAGATTTGCAAAAAAGAATGAGATTCCTAAAACTACAGTCAATTGCATAAGATAGAAATGCATACCCAACGAAGCGAACAAGCGTGGTGACAGCGACAGAAGCTCTTCTCCTCCAGCGACGTTAGCTTCACTCCAGCCAACCTGCGATTTCTTCTTCTCCCACAGCGTGAGAATCTTCTTAGGACAAAGGATGACGGCGGCGGCTTATTCTTGCAACCCTGTCTACTCTCTAAGTGGACAACATGACTTTGGGCTTTAAACAATGGGGCTAAGAATCTTGCAAAATAATGGGCTTATTCCTCATTTGTTAAGGAGTGCAAGTGTAAACAAGCCCAAAAGGTTGTTGTCAAAGAGAATTCCTTTGGAACGATTAGGTAAGTCATCGTTTGGATACCGAAGAAAATGGGAAAATTGTTCACATAGCTAAGTCTGAATTGTGCAGAGCACGAAAACTGACTTGGGAGCAAATGTTCTACCCATTTTTTGGGGCATTTATGAAATTTCAAAAAATATCAATTAGAAAGGGATGATGAATAGAACTAATTGCATTCATGTTCTCACAATGCACAAAGCAAACTACCAAACGCTATCAGGAGGGGTTTGGTCGCCTAGCCACATTTTTCAACTCTTGTTCGCTCAAGAAGGTGGTAATTTGCTAACAAATACATGTGTTTGTGTCTCTTGTTTGTTTTATGCATGTTCATTCAAGAGAGTCTATCTACGCTAACAGGATTAGCAACGTATGACAAAATCGTCATTTATCAAAATACAATTATATTTATGTTATTATAATGTGGTAATGTATCATTTACGAGCCAAGCCCATTAGCTTAAGCTCATGATTTAAATGTAACCATAAACTCCTCACTATAAATAAGAAGAGATGGGATAAAAATAGGGCAGGCAATTCATGATGCAAAAACTCCATTCATGTATAAACAGTCCTTATGTAATGTAAAATTGAAGGAGGACTATAGAACAACTGGCAACGTAAGTTCGCCGGAAACTATGGTTCTTTAAACTCAAATATCAATAAAAATGACTATGTGGACGTATGTCATCTTTTTGGGGCTGAACCACTATAAAATATGATGTTATTTCTTTTATTATCACTCAATTCTTGAATCCATGCTCTTATGTTCTCAAGTTGACGAAAAACAATGTCAACAGAATTAATTAAAAATAATACTTTATTTTTAATCTCACAAATTAATATTATTTGTGAAAATATTATATATGGAATAATATTTAATAGAAAATTAAATTATATTGATAATTTTTTGGGATTAATTTTTATTTGAAAAATTAATTTAATCATATTCTATTTTGTGGTATAATTATATATTACATAAAATACTACAAGAGAAGTTTACATAAATAAGGGAAAAATATATATAGTTTCTAAATTTATGGGAAAAAAAATAATTGTACAAAATATGGTAAGTTTTGGAAAAAAAAGTTTAAAATATGGTAAAAAATTACAATAAACTTAATTCTCTTATTTTCTCTTCTCTCCTCACGATCTCTCTCTCTTCTCATTTCTTTCTTTCTCCTCCCCCATTCAGTGTCCATCTCTGATTTCTTCCGGCGATGCTACCTCCGCCGCTACCGACAACGACGACGAACTGGTTTTCTTCTTCTTCTTCTTCTTCTTCTTCTTCTTCTTCTTCTTCTTCTTCTTCTTCTTCTTCTTCTTCTTCTTCTTCTTTCTCTCTTTCTTTCTTTCTTTCTTCTTTTTCTTCTTCTTCTTTCTTTCTTCTCATTCTTCTTCTTCTTCTTCTTCTTCTTCTTCTTCTTCTTCTTCTTCTTATTCGGTCTTTCTTATTCTTCTTTTTCTTTCTTCAAATCTAGTTTTATTATTTTTCTTCTTTTTCACATTTGATTTTGAACTTCATATTTGATTTTTCTGGGTTTTTTTTTTCTAAATCTGTTTAAGTAACCAGGTACTTGATTTCATATTTGATTTGATTTAATAAATGTACTTAAGAAAAGTTGACTGCTATTATTTAGTGTAGACTAGAGTAGTATAAGAAGCTAGGTAGTTGAATATTTTAGGGTACTTTTAACATATGAAAGCTTAGGTTAGCTGATTAGTTTTTTTGGTTGAAAAGGGCAAAAGTTGTCAAAAGGTTCTTCCCTGTGATGTTTAGATCAATTGGATATAGGTTTAGCAGCCAAACGTTTATCAAATAAGGTTCTAACATAAATATTTATGTGTTTATTAATTATTTAAAGAAATAGAACTAGAACGTTTGCTCAAAAAATGTATCGATAGGTTTACAAAATTTATTCAGAATACAAGTACAAGAAATAAAAAAAAACAAGCAAACAAAACTTTTGATTTTTCTGGGTTTTTTTTTTCCAAATCTGTTTAAGTAACCAGGTACCATGACGCCTGATTCATTTTATTCATATCAGATTTTTTTTAGACCTAGGTGTAATCAGTTACAATAGCGATTAATTTAGATTCTTTTGTTTAGATTTGATTTTTTTTCACACCTAACTAAGCAACCAGGTACCATAGCAATTGGTTATTTTTTTTAGATTTGATTTTTTTTTTCAAACCTCGCTGTGTCCAGTTACGATTATGATTAGTTTAGATTTTTTTGTTTGAATCTTATTTTTTTCCAAGTCTGGCTAAGTAACCGGTTACCATCGCAATTGTCTTTGATTTTTTTCATTTTTTTTTCAGACCTAGTTGTAACCAGTTACCTTCACCATCAATTTAGTTTATTTTTTTCATATAATTTTTTTTTCTTCCAAATCTCACTAAGTAACAGATTACAATTCAATTGATATTTTGATAATGGTACATTACTTAAAAAAATAAAAATTATTTTTATAGTTGTAACCAGTTACTACAACACCTCTCAAATAATAAAACTGATTTTTATAGTTGTAACCGGTTACCACACATCATTAAAAAAAAAAAGACAGTAGCATACGATTATTATTACAAAAAAAATCAAAATTGTTTTGATAGTGGTAACCAATTACTCTGGATATAATGTTGATTAAAGAAGATAACAAATGGAAGAAAAGAAGAAGAAATGAGAATAAAAAGTAACTGGTTACACCTAGGTCTAAAAAAAATCAGATATGAATAAAATGAATCAGGCATCAAGGTACCTGGTTACTCAAACAAATTTGGAAGAAAAAAAACCCAGAAAAATCAAATATGAAGGTCGATTCATTTGGGTTTCTTACATACCAAAAGAGTGGTTTTCGGATGAGCAGCTAAATGATTGCAGTGTCATAGATGCTTCCTTTGTGAGTGACAGTACAAGAAGATTGCATATGGAAAAGTGTGGCCTCCGCCTTTTATTTCAGCATGATGAAGATGAGTTTAGCTATCTCACTTGTTTTCATCCCTTAATTTCATTCTACTGCAAAATAAGATTCAGTGGTCAACCCACGTTTAGTTACAAAATCAAACATGTTTGAATTTTTTTTTTTTTTTTTTGTGGGAGGCAGCACTATGGACTTGTGGATATTGATTGAGCCAAGAAAAGGAATCCTTACTAAAGAATGCTGGGTGATCTCGTACGCAGTACAACACATGGAGCCATAGTTGTATTAATTTTATTTTATCCATTTATATTATTATTTTTTACTTTTTTTTAATTCAAAGTTAATCAATCAAACATATGACCTCATTGATAGTTGGATACTGCTTTAATTTCATTTTCTTTTATACTAATATATTTATTTTTATGCTTTATCAAATCTGATTTGATAAAAAAAAATATTTTATCAAATATAAATTGTAAAAATTAACACAAATAAATTAAAATTATAAAAAATAATCTCAAAATAATAAAAAATAGGTACTAAAAAAAGTATAAAAGATAAAATATAGTCTACAAATAAAGTTTTACAAATATATGGGAAAAAAGCTCCCATAAAAATGTAAATAAAAAAAAATATGCCATAAAAAACTTTTAAAAACAAACTGCCATATTTTTCAAAGTTTATAAAAAAAATCTCATATTTGGTGTAATTTTCTCATACTACAAGGTCCAAAGCCATGTAGTTGGTGCCAATCACAATCCAAATGGATTGTGGCCCATGCATAAGCCCAATGAGATTATGTCTTAGGTCTACTTTTGATTGTTCTATAATTAGAACATAACACCAATTGGAGAGACAACATATAATTTCACATTATTTTGCCCAGAAGAAAAATAGAATTTTATTGTCTATGTTTTGTGAGAAGAATATTCTCTTGTGTGTTGAGATTCAAAGTTCCAAGACGCAGTACTCAAAGAGATTAATTTGAATTTAATGGTTCTAAATATATTTTCAGTATATATATAAAAAAAAAAGTCTAAAACACTCTCTAGGGCCCCACTTTGTAAAGTTAGTGAGCATATAAATAAATGACTCACTTAGATTAAGGCATACTTTTATGCACAAAAATTTCTTTAATCTTCTAAACATTTCTTAAGCCTTGGTTGGCAAGGCTTTTAAAAGTCATTTTGGGCTTTAAAATTGCTTTTTAAAGTTAAATCCATTTTAATGTAATGTTTGGATGTACACATGGTTTTCGCTTTTAATTTTAAAAGGTTCATTGGGAAGAAGTCACTCTATTGAGCTTTTTGAAGAATAGCTTTTGAAAAACTCAAAGCCCAAAGTTAAAAGCTTGGCCAACCAGGCCCTAATAATCTCAGTTGAATTAAGTTTATTATCTCATCTTGAATTTGAGTTGAGTTATTCACCAAACATGTTAAGTGGATGTAGATCACTACCAATAGATGGGGCTGAACCACTATAATTTATTTTGTTCTTACTTATAATTATTCAGTTTCTCAAATATATCTATTATTTTTTTCCAATTTAACCTTATTTTTTAGGTTTTTATTTAATTGATTGTTTTGTTTGTTGGTGGAGAGTCCGGAAAAATATAAGTTGTTTATATTGGCAATATAGTTACATGTTTGTTTTTTTTTTCTTCATAAATATGAGATTTTGTGGTGTAGGTGATATTGAGTTTGTTGGAAAAAAAAAAGACATAGAAGTTTAATAGAATATTAAGTTCAAAATCTCTTCTGTATAAAAAGTGTGTATTTAACAGTTTTAACAATTTTTTTTTTGTTAACTTTAACAGAATAGGCTATTAAAGTCAATTAAAATTAATATTTAATAATTATATTAATATAAATTCAAATTTTATAAAATATCATTATTATAATAATATATAATACAAAACTAGATATTTAATAATTATATTAAGAGATATTTGCAGCAAAATACCCTATTCTTTTACAAAATCTACGACAAACCCCCTAATAAAAACTTTTGATAACAAAACCTCCTTCTGTCAATGGTTTGTTGCAAGTTAACCCCTTTAGCTATTAAATGTCACGTGAGCACATTAAGTACCAACTAAAATACATGTGACAACATTTTATAAAGTCACATGTAAGAAAATTAATTAATTATTTTAAAAAAATTAAAAAATAAATTTAATATATAAAAAAATAAATTAAAAAACTTTTTTCAATTTGAAGTTTTGTTTAATTTTAATTATCTGTTATTGTTTTAAAACATTAAAGTAATAGAAAAAATAATTAAAATATTTTTTAAGTTTTGTTTCAATGTTTTAATTATTTTTTCTATTATTATAATGTTTTAAAATAATAATACATAATTAAAATTAAATAAAACTTAAATATGATTGTTTGTGATCTAAAACGTTATCATATTATTATTATTATTATTTAAAAAATAATAATAACCATAGACAATGTTTTGGTTTAATTTTTATTTTAATATGTTTATGTCATTCTTTTATATATAATATTGTTTATTTATTTAAAATTTATATAACAATCATAAAAACTTAATAAAATTATTAATAATTTTTTTTAAAAAAAATAAAACTAAGCAAACGTGTGATGGACCCAAAACGAGTATGTTTTGAATATTTATAAATCACAAGCGCACGAATCGTTTATATAGAATAGTGATCGTGTAAGCAAGGATGTCGAACCCAAAAGAGTTGTCTAAAATCGAAAAGAAAACTATTTTAAACCAAATTAATAAATTCTAACCTAGCTCCAAAGATTGATGAGATTTTTGTATAATGAAAATAAAATAAAAGATAATATTAAAGAAATTAGAGACAATATATAAACATAAATTAATAATAAAAATCAAGATGGTAAAAGAAGATTATTAAGGTATTAGAATCTACAAAATATAAGTAATATTTATAAGTACATTGATTCCCAAGTTTTAGTGATAGTTAAAATAAATCAAACTATCATTTTCCAAATAGATTTATAATTTTAAGCACAAATTACTTCTAAAAAGATAAGATTTTTCTTCACTTTTCAAAAAGTATAATTTCAAAGTATTTAATGTGAATCAACCTAATGAAACAACAAAAAATCAAATAACATTATTTATAAGGCAAAACATAATATTTTTGTTCTAAGCATTGGATGTGTATAATTTAATGACACATCTTACACAAAGAATATTATGTTTTTGTACTAATGAAGAACAAAGTGTAAATATGTGCTAACAATAAAAAAATACATGATATTTAAGATGAAAGAAGATATTTGAAAAAGAAAAATCCATAAACTTGGTTGCACAAAATGGGAAATCACATACAAAATAAATACTATCTAGTTACATATTATTTCATCATCACCTTAATAATCTTAAAAATATTAGAAACTCATAACTAGAATATAAATACAAACAAGAAAATTACAAACATAACTTAGGAAAATTTGAAGGAAAACCCCCAAATTGTTCCTCTAAAAATACATAGAAAATTAACCAAAAAGAAGAAGAAGATGAAGACAATAGAGAGGTCTTGAAATGTGGTAAGTGTGTAGTGTAAACTCTCTCAAAATATAAGCACTAAAGTCCCTTATTTATAGCAAAAAAAAGTATTAAAATAATCAATTTAAATTGATTAAATTAATTTAATTAATTATAATATGGAAAATAGGGGTAAATTGTAGGGAGTAATGATAATTTTTGGATAAAATGTGTAGAAAATGTGGTAAAAATGTGGCATTTTTAGACAAATGGGACAAAGGAGACAAGGTGTAATTTATGGGCTCAAGGCAAAACAAAGCAGCTAGGCAAAGGCTGTGTGGGGTGCTGGTGGTGTACAGGCCCAGGCGTGGAGACTTGGAGGAGGTGCACGGCTGGTGAGGAAAGCTGGCATTGGCTTGTTGCTGAGTTAAGGCACGGCTAGGAAGTCCTCGGCTGGCTGTGTGGAGAGGAACCAGGCGGGCCTGGTGTGAATTGGGCTGGCTGAAGGGAACGGGCCAGGTGGCCGGCTGGGCTGGTGGGTTTTGGTATTTCAACAATACCATTTTTCTCCTTTCTTTTCTCTCAAAAATACTATTTTTCCTTCATTTTTCTTGCTTTTCTAAAGCCCAAAAATACAACATATCTCCCATAAAAAAACATAAATTAAATTAAAACTAGATATTTTCAATAATCAAATATACAACATAAGTTCCATGAAAATATTAATTAAAACTTAATTTATATTTAACATTTAAGTTCAATAATACAACATTTTTCCTTCAAATTAAACAACAATAATTCAAATAATTAACTACAACATTTTACAACAAAATAACTATAAAAACACACAAAAATATATAAAATCAAAATAAGACTAATAAATTCAAAATTACATAAAAACTTAATAAATTAATTAAAAACTCAAGAATTAAGCAACAATTAGTACATAAAAAGTGGTCAAATAACTCTATTTTGTAGAGTTATCAACGTGTAATGTCTGCACTTAGTATATATGTAAAGTGTGTATCTAACAGATTCTTAGTTTAACGGTTTTTACTTTTTTTCCGTTAACTTTAACAGTTTGTTGGTTTTTTTTTATTATTTAAATTTTTTTTAAATATCTCATTTAAAATAAATTTTCAAATAATTAGAATTTATATAATAACTAAATATGTATAATTTAGTTTTTTGAAATATCTCGTTTAAATTAGTTATTAAAAAATACCTCATTTAAAACAAAAAAAATTATTAATTAGAGTTTATATAATAATTAGATATATCTATATAATTATGAATTAAGAAATGCAAAATAAATAAATAAAAACATATAATAAAATGTTGTTATTTTCTTATTTATTAAAAGTATATGTACAATATAAATTAAATTAAATTAAAAAAATATGCAAGGTTAAGATTTTAGGTACTATTTTGAAAATGAATGGCTTAATAAATATGAGATATGAGATTGTAAAGAGTTTGATATAATTCTGAAGAAAAAATTATAAAATTAAAGTAATGTGTGGTACAAGTTGATTATTATTAATTTAACTGCTATGCATGTATGTCTGTTAAGGTGCATCGGTTTATTAGTGTGAAAACATCAAGTTTTTTTTTTATTATTATTACTATATTTAAACATTGTGATATAGTTAAAAATTCATTATCATTAATAATAGAAAAAATGGAATTTACTCATTTGGTACATTTTATATTTGCAAAGTATCGTTCTGGTACCCTCTATTTTCAATAATGCTCATATGGTACCCCATATTTTAAAAACATAGATATTTGATATCCGAATTGATAAAATTTTATCAATTTGACCAAACTGTCAGCAGTTATATATAATGTATAGCTCGTATGATTGAGAGCAATTTAATTAAATTGGTAAAATTTTATTAATTAAATTTTAGTTTAGGGTACCAAATATGTACAATTTTAAAATACAGGGTATCAAATATGTACGCTTTCAAAATGCAGGGTACCAAATGAGCATTATTTGTAAACACAAAGTTCAAAGATGATACTTTGCAAAAACACAGAGTACCAAATGATTACCCACCCTAGAAAAAAAAATAAAAAGATAATATGAAAAACAAAATATTAATCAAAACACAATAGATAGTTTCATCAAAATTCATTCTCGCTCTCAAGTAGAACCCTATATTTGATAGTATTTGACTGACATAAGATGAAAGTTGTTGACCCTGATTTTGGCCAACTGACACGGAGTCAAATTTTGGCCAACTGACGCCGTTTTTCGTCAACAGTGAAAGAATAGCACGTAAACAATAATTAGTAATGGCCAATAAAAATATGATAATACAAACACGATTTTTTACGTGGTTCAGTAGTTAAATCTGCCTAGTCCACGAGTCTTTGTTATTAAACTCAAGATGATCTCTGAAAATTCTTCAAGGATGAATTCTTCAGAGTTTTCTCTCCAGATCACAAAAATTCGGTCCTTTACAATGGTGCATGTCTTCTCTATTTATAGAGAAGATTTCATAATACTATCCCACATATTTCGGGTAGTTACTCTTTATATGCAAATAAATTAAATGGCATTATATGCCTGTAATCCGATATAAAAGGAAACGTCCCCTGAAGACCAGGGGGCGTATAACTGATCAAATAATATCCCTTGATTGTAGGGGATTTACAGTAATAAATTTAGACCGCGTCTCTTATAGATGACTCATTAGGATATTCCAAGTTATTATCCTATATCACCAAGACCCTATTCCCCCAGGTTTCCTATTAGCTTTCGAACTACAACATCTCCCGAGGCCACACGACTTCGAGCTCGTACTCGCGTCAGGCTCGGAGCCCCTGACCCGAGGTCATCCCAGAGAACAGATGCACCTTGGGGCCTACCCTTCGAGCTTGTGAGGATTTCAAGGTTACCATCTTCGAAGTCGTCTTTGCTTCGCAGGCTCGTTATTTAGATTTCGAACATATTCCATACTTTACGAGTTCATTCATTATGAATCCAGCTTTCGAGGTCACAATCCTCATGGCTCGAAATCTGGGTATAACAAGTACCAAATATGTACAATTTTAAAATGTAGGGTATCAAATATGTACGATTTCAAAATGAAGGGTACCAAATGAGCATTATTTGTAAACACAAGGTTCAAAGATGATACTTTGCAAAAACAAAGAGTAACAAATGATTACCCACCCAAGAAAAAAAATAAAAAGATAATATGAAAAACAAAATAGTAATCAAAACACAATAGATAGTTTCATCAAAATTCATTCTCGCTCTCAAGTAGAACCCTATATTTGATAGTATTTGACTGACATAAGATGAAAGTTGTTGACCCTGATTTTGGCCAACTGATACGGAGTCAAATTTGCTTGATGTGGACAAACACGTTGGAAAGAATGTGATGGCGAAATAATAAAGAACACAAGGGTTTATAGTGGTTCAGCCCCAGAATCTAGTAATAACCTACGTCCACTTGAATTGTTATTGATATAGAATTCAAGGGAGTGATCAAAGAACTAGGGTTCAATGAGTTTCACCAACCTCTGAAGAACAATACAATATATCAAGGATAACTCTAATCTCTAGTGATCAGAAAGCAAGAAAGAAGAAGAAGATCCCTTTCCCTTGAGCCCTCCTTCTCTATTTATAGGCTCAATGAGGATTTACATTAATTTGTTATAGATATCTTTTCCTAAATAATCGGATACTCAGGAAATCATGGGAGATAATTTCAGATACTATCATAACTGCATAAGATCTTTTCCGCGTATAGCATTCGTACGACCAGGCTGGTCGTATGAAGAGATCGAACGTCGTGACACTAGATGTCTTCCTGGTCGATAGTCGAGCACAAATTCTGCCAGATGTTAGCCACATGTACTAAATGTTTGCCATGTCATCCATGCTTGTTTTTTGGATAACAAAAGTCATACATCGTCGTCCAATTTTTTTTTTTTAAAGGTGACGCAACTTTTTTTTTTTTTTTAATTATTGGTTTAATTTTTTTTTAAAATGTGTTTAACTCATACATTATATTAAGCATCTTTTATTTATTTTTTATGACATTATATATATGACAATTAAAAAACATAATAAAAATAATTTGAGGTGCCATCGAGTAACCATTCGATGGGGACTTCAAAATCAAGATTTTCATGAAAAAAACAACTTTGTTCGATGGTGGTTCAATGGTGGCTCGATGATGCTCGATGGTGTTCAATGTGATTCTTGTGAGAGACATAATTTTTCACTCGGGAGTCTGTTTGGGGTGATTTTTTATTTTGGATATTTTTTCAAGAGTACAAGTTTGACATGCTCATATGCACATTTGGGAAGTTTAAAAACTTGAAAACATACAAAAACATGTCTTAAACATGAGTTATGTTTGTATTTTTGTATTTTTTTTTCAAGTGTTACACTTCAAAAATGTGCACATGAGCATGTCAAATGTGTAGATCTTGAAAAAATACTCAAAATTGGAAGAAAAAAAACCACCCCAAACGGACACCCGAGTGAAAAATTATGTATCTTGCAAGAATTGCATCCAGCACCATCGAGTCACCATCGAGCAAAGTCTTTTTTTCATGAAAAATCATGATTTTGAAGGCCCCATCGAGCTGGCATCGAGTACCATCGAACCACCATCTAGAAATGTCAATAATCTGCAAATTTAGAGTTTCAGATTTGAAAAAAAATGCACAAATATGTTCGAAATGCAGTATTTAGTGTGGTGGTGGTGTTGTGAGGTGAGATAGAGTAAACCGAGAGAGAGAGAGAGAGAGAGAGAGAGAGGGGAGAGATAAGAGAGAAGTGAGAATTGATAAGTGAGGGGGAAAATGGCAAGGGTATTCTGAATAAAGTGTCATAAAGTAATATTATTTTGAAGAGATTTTTTCATAAATATGGCTTTTTAGCCATTAATGTACAAAATATGGTAATTAAACTTTTCTTAGTTTGTATGGAAAAATATAATTTAAAAAAATCAGATTGTGGGGAAATTTATCCCATATTGGAAAAAAAATAAACAAAAACACACCAGCCAAAAAGAAGGGTACTATGGTAATTAAAGTTGCAAATACTCCTTTGTTGAAATTTGAGTCGATCAAAAACATCACCAACATAAATTTTTTCTTCAGCAACGACACCCATCTTCAGCAACACATTTCACCTCCGGCAACAACTTCAAATATTTGAAGAGATCCTCAAGATCCGATCAAAATCAACAATCAACAATCAATTCCATCCACATTCACGAACCTCCAGCAAGAATCAGCAACATACAATCGGTTATGTTGCACTCTTCCACAACTCCGGCAACGTGCATCTCTGGCGACGTGTTTCTCCAACGTCCAAAGCATCCAAGAAACAAAGGTTTGTAAAATCTTGCTCTGTCAATTACTATTTTAATCTCATTTTCTTCAACTTCAAATCTATTAAATTCCTAATTCTTGTACATATTCTAGAACCATTAATTTCATAGTTTTCTCATAGCTATTTTACTGATTATAATGATAATGATGAAGTTCATGATGTGCATTTTTAAAAAAAAATTATTAACTTGAAATTTGAAAAAAATTATTTAAAACTACTAATAAGGTTACATTTATTGACCAAAAATAGACAAAAAAACAAGAACTATGATTATTTTAGATTCTACTTTGTCTTTTCAATAAAAAATCATTTGATATTGGTGTGAATTCTAAATGTCAAAACATTCAGTAACAACAAAGTAACCAGTTACCTTGAAAAACTGTCATTTTTTTCAATTAAGTTTTTCAGTAAGGTATGTAATTGCAGACTAAAGTAACCAGTTACCTTCACTAGTTACAAATAATTAACTCCTTAAAAATTTGCAAAATTTTACAGGTATGGAAAATACTACTTCTTTGGTTCAATTTGGAAGCAAGTGGAATGAAAAAAACGAGTACGAAGGGTACACAATGACTAGGATATTGATTCCACCAAATTGTTCTCTTGACAACTTGGTGAATTTGATCAAAGAGGAGATAAAGGAAACAAGAGCAACCATTGAAGTTTATTATCAAGTAACCAAAGGAACACCACCAATGAAGAATGAAACAGACAAATCAGTGTTGTTCTACATAGAAATAAAGAAAAAACTTGCTGCAAAAATAACAGACTTACCATTGTGTGTAACTATAGTTCAAGAATCAAGTGATGAAAATAACCTTCTTCAACTAGCAAATCAGAAAGCTACAACAGAAGAAGTAGAGGTGGAAACATTATTAATGCAAGCAAACAAAGCTTCCATCAATGAACATATGTTAGTTGAAGAGGAATGTCAAGCACAACAAATGAGGGCATCAATGTGGCATGCATACCTTGCCTTGCTGAAGAAGTAGCTGATTTTATAATTGAAGACAATACAAAAAGAAAAAATAAATTGGAGGAAATCCAAATAGTAATAACTGATTGCAGAGTGAACAAAATAGAGCAATGACAAATTTACAAGGACAAGAACACAATCAAATCAGTTCTTAGCTACTATGCCATGCTACATAACTTCTAGTTCAAAACAAAAAGATCAGAACCGAGAGAGTACATGGTTACCTGCGCAGATGACACATGCAGCTGGTTTGTGAGATCATCTAAATACATAAATCAAGATTTATTCAAGGTACGAAAATGCATTCCAAATCATACTTGTTTTGTTGAAATTGTTATGGAGGATCATAGGCAAGCAAAAAGCATCATAATTGGGGAATTAATAAAGAATAAGTACAAGTCAATCAAAAGAAATTATACTCCAAATGACATCATGAATGACATGAATGATGACTTTGGAGTAACCATGGGATACACAAAAGCATGGAGATCAAGAGAAAAAGCTTTGCTTCTAGTAAAATGAAGATAGATTCAAATACCTATACATAGCTTTCTCTAACTCAATCAAAGGTTGGAGATACTTGAGGCCTATAATAGTTGTTGATGGAACTTTCTTAAAAGATGCACATGGCGGCACCCTATTTTCAGCATCAACATTAGATTCAAACAATAACATTTTTGTCTTGGCTTTTGGAATAGCAGACTCAAAAAATGATAACTCTTGGCTTTGGTTCTTCTCCAAACTGAGAGACACGTATGGAGAACCCGAAGGTATGATAGATTTAATTATATATTCTGGTTTACATAGAAAAAGGAACTGGTTACCCAAATCCAATACACAAATACATGCTATTTCTTTTAGTATCTTATAAAAGTAACTGGTTACCTTCATAGGATTGGCTATTGTTTCCGACAGACATAAGAGCATAGACAATGCAGTTCATATAGTGTACCCAAATGCGTTCCATGGAGCTTGCATGTATCACTTGCTCAATAATTTGAAAAGCAAGTATGGAAACCATGGAGAAGAGCTACAAATGAATTTCATTGCAGCGGCAAAAGCATACACAAAAACAGAATGTGAACACTACATGAGAGGCCTTGATTGACTTGACAGACGCATTAGACCCTATTTAGAGAAAGACAAGTATGAAACTTGGGCAAGATCATACTCACTGTAATGCCCCGAATTTCCTAATAAGGTTTAGGACCTTGATTAGGAGGCCGGGAGGGCCATAATTGATTTATTATGATATTTAATGATTATATGCATGTTTATGTGAATTATATTATTATATGATCGTGAATGCATGCATATGGGCTTATGTTTTAAATGCAAGGGCATTTTGGTAATTTGGCCACTGTGGGCATAATTGTATAATTTGGGTGCATGGTTGAGATTAATTATAATTTTACCACATTTTATGTGGATTGGTTCGAGCTTTTCGACATGAGACGATCATGAGATGTAAGTGTTCGGTCTAGTCATAACGGGCTTACGTTCGGGGCTCGGGGTGAGGCTCGGGGTGATATTAATGATTAGAGCATTACCGGGAATTAAAGGGTAATGGGATGTGATTTATTGGTATTTGAGAATATGGAGATTAGTGGGAATCGGGAAGCGTTAACTATGATTAACGGGATAGGCGGAAAGTACCAATTTTACCCTTGAAATGGTTTAGAGGCTTTTGTTGGCTTAAGGGTATTTTGGTCATTTTGGGTTTTGGATATATATAACATAGGAAAGTTGTGGAAAACAGAACAGAAACAGAGTTTATCTTCATCCTTCTCCCTTCCTTCCCGTACAAGTCTTCCTCCACCCTTTTCTTTGAGTTTTGAGAGCCTATCTTGAGGAAGCAAGCTAGGGAGTCAAGCTTGGGGAGGTTTAGCCTGAGTACAGCCATTGGGAAGGATTCAAATCGTGTTGGGGGTAAGTTTCTATCATTAATTTCTGGTGCATACCCTGTTTTGGTACTAGTTTTCAGCTTGTGTTTTTATGGAGGGTTGTTGGAATTGATGGAAGTTTTAGTTGGGGTTTGTCTTGGGTTTTGCTAAGGGTGTGGTATAGAACAAGTTTATGGATTCTATTGGGGTTTGAGTGGTGTTTAAACTGGGCTTGATGGATTGGTTCCAAGAGAAATCGTAGGGGAAGAAAAACAAGGGTTTTGGCTGAATTGGGGGTTGCGCCGCGGCATGGCCAGGGAGAGCCGCGGCCCTTGGTGTAAACTGGGTTTGGGCACCTCTGTCTGAGGGGCGGGCTGCGGCATGTCCAAGGAGGGCCGCGGCCCTTAAGGTCATTTTTTTCCAGAATGGGGTTTTTAGCTTGGGGATTCAAGCCTTAGGCCTCGGGGTTGAACCTACTACCCGGTTGAGTAGTATTTGAGGTCCCGGAGGTTAGGTTTTGGTTTGGGGACATTTTATTATTCATTTTATTAATGGTATCCCATATGTTTGGTTATGACTAGGTGACCGCTAAAGGACTAAAAGCTGATCGTTCTCAAAGGTCGTTTCTTTTATTAATTCTCGCTCGAACCCAAGGTAAGAAAACTGCACCCCGTGTGTGACATGCATGGCTATGGGTGATGCATGTTGGATGTTTAAATGTAAACATGGATAGCATAATGAATGCTTGGCAATCTTGCCCATTTGCATATGATTGTTGAGGCATGCTGGATGATTAAGTGTGATGCATGTAATGCACGAGAAACATGTGATTAGGGCATGCCATGAATGATGAATATGAGATTGGTCAGAGCTTGAGTCTCTGAGTTTGTGCATGATCATGATTATGCTAGAAACTGTTTAGTAAGCATGCTGAATGCCTTATTCTTGGATAACTGGCATATGGTACATATTGATAGCATTGCTTACTTGTGTATGGTACTGACTAATTAGTCAGATCGACAAAAGTGTTAGTATCAGCTGTGAAGCTGTGACTCATTAGTTAGGTTCGGCAGTGATTATTCAGGAAGCATTGACTCATTTGTCAGAACGGCCTTAGCGTAAATCACGCAAGCCAACAGAGATTAGATCTAATCGACTACTAGCATTGAATGACTCAAGAAGCATTAATGCCTGACCGACCCTGAGGGTCGATGAACAAAACAGAGCTTGGAGGCTGGTGGCTTACCTATCAGCCACTCTCCTGCTACAAAACTGAGCTTGAAGGCTAGTGGCTTACCTATCAGCCACTCTCTCGCTAGAAAAGAGAGCTTGGAGGCTAGTGGCTTATTTAACAGCCACTCTCCCGCTAGAATCATGTGATGTGCACCCATTGGTTTGAAAGCTTTATGTTCAGTGTGATTATAATGATAATCATGTGATAATGTTTATGAAAAGTGTTATGTTTTCTTGCTAGGATTCGGCTCACGGGTGCTATGTGGTGCAGGTAAAGGCAAGAGGAAGCTGGACCACCCTTGAGTTGGAGAGCTTAGGTGATGACGTGTACATATGCAGCTGCTCGACCGCCACGACCGAGGTTTAAAGTGGAACTAGGGTTGAATCCTGTTTTGCCGCTTAGAACGGTTTGTAGTAAATATTTTCTGTAATAAACTCTGAAATTTATATTTTTGGGATCCCAATGTATATATTAAATGTTCTAGTGAAACGTTACATCATAACCAAAATGTTCAAATCCTAAACCGCTAATCATACTTAGATCACGTTTTGGCCAAATGACTCGGTTAGCGAGTTTAGCACTGTTTACAAGGCACACCGTAACGGTCCCAGGAGTTGGGGCGTTACACTCACCAACAAAAAGATACACCATGATGACATCCAACATCGCAGAGTCGCTCAACGCTGCACTAAAAGCTGCAAGAAATCTCCCTATTGATATCTTGCTTGAATGTCTTAGAAGTTTGGTTCAAAAGTGGGTTTGGAACAACTTATAATGCAAACAGAACATTCACAAAAGTGTCTACAGCAATAGAAAATGAGTTGAGACATGACATTATTTCAAAAATGAAGTATAAGGTAAGCAACTAAACTTATTCTTACTATTCTTTAATTTGTCAGTGGATGGTAACCAGTTACCTTGCGTAATAGCGAAAAAAAAAAAATCAATAAACTATACAGAGGGGGGACAGGATACCTTCAAAATTAATTGTACATAAAATGTTTATTATTTTATTCTAATTCATGACAAAAGTATTTTCAGGTCTTGCCTTTCAACATAATAGAATATCAAGTCCGTGATGAAAAGGGGACCAATTTCACAGTAAATATACACAATAGAACATGTACTTGTAATAGGTTTCAAGAAGATGAAATGCCTTGTGGGCATGCAGTAGCTGTAATCGCAAAGAGAAACTTGGGAGTGTATGATTACTGTGCAAAGTTTTACAAAACAGAAACTTTGAAAGCATTGTATGAAGAAAATGTTCATCATTTGCCCCATAAAAATGAATGGAATCTCCCACAACACTTAGACATAGTGGTGCTCCCTCCAAAGGCAACAATCCCTGCAGGAAGACCAAGAAAGAAAAGAATAAGATCAAAAGGGGAACCAAAAGTAATAATCACCTGTGGAAAATGTGGCCAACCAAGACATAACAGGAAGACTTGCAGGAATCCACCAATTGACAAGGAAAACAAGCAGAAAAAGCAAAAGGCATAGCTTGATATATTACAGCAAAACTACTCTATCATAGCTTCATTCATTAAATCAGTGACTTTCATATTCATACATTGTTATTGAGTATTATAATAACTCTGTTACAAATTCAAATACATTGAATGATTACACAACGCATATAAAATTCCTTTTAGAATAAATTGTTGGTTTTTTTTATTGTCTGTTAAATATTTATGCAACCAACACCAGAAAAACATGGTTTTTAAATATTAAACATAACATTTTGGATTAGTGGTTACCAAAGGCAACCAGTTACCACTTTGTATATAACATGATGACCCAGCTGAGTACCTGGTTATTATAGCCCAATTGCTTTGTATATACCAGTAGCTTTAAAAAAGTCATCAAGCAACAAAAGTAACCAGTTACCCCTTGAATATAAGATGAAAACCAAACTAAGTACCTAGTTACCATTAAAATATCTCAGATGCTTTAAAATTAGAATATGTATAAAATATAATTTTAAAACGTGAAATAAAAAAAAAAACAAACAAGAAACTGGGTACGTTGCTCTAACAATTGTCACAAAAATAAAATACCAAAAACATCAAGCACCAAAAGGTAACCAGCTACACTTTCGTATATAATATGTAGATCAAACAAAGTACCTGGTTACCATTAAAATATCCCTGAAAAACTAACTAAATATGTACAGATAAATAACACAAAAAAAAAATCAAAAGATATATAAGATATTCTTAAGTAACCAAAGTCTTACAATAGTAGCAATTTAACATATACAAGAATCCAACTAACTATTGGTCATCATTTCCAAAAGTCAAATATCATTTTCAAAAGCTTATCTGGTCTAGAGTATAGAAAAAATAAAAAAAATATAATATCCTTTCCTAAAGCTTCCTAAATAACCTATGCAGTTGTCTTAAGTAAACCTATGCAGCAGTCTTCCTCCTCTTCTGCCTCCTATCCAAAAGCTTTTCACGAAACTCATCGTTAGTCAAATATCCATCTTTTTGTTTATTCTTCCCATGAAAATACAAGCTAACAGTAATGTCTTGGCAAAGCAACTAAGCATCAAGATCTTTTGGCATCTCTTTTTCCTTTCCAAGAATTAATTGTTCGGCAAAATAAGCTGTAAAAATCCCACAATCGCTGCAATATTGCAAAAACAAAAAAAAACTAAGAACATAAAAACAAAATCAGAAACAAACAAGATAAATAAACTTTAAAAAAAAAAAAAACTCACCACTCCACTTGTTGAGGAACGCCTTTAGCAATAGTCAATTACAAAGCATCATTCTCAGCGACATCATAAGGACTAAGATCAATATTTATATCAGGACGATCATAAAAACCAATCTTTTCCAATGGAAGAGGAATCATTACAGCCAATGCTTCAATTACAGGTAAACTCAAATTTTCATGCCTTGACCCTGACATAGAATCATAAATAATGAGAAACCTCATTTTTATGTCAAAATGCAACAAAAGCCAATGAGAAAGATCCTTCACATTAACAGGAATAAGAACATGATCAAGTAGATTCCAGTGAGTGCTGCAAAACAATGACTTGCTCCTCATAATCTTCAAAGGAACACAACTGTCATCAATGTTAAATGTACCACTGCCTGATTTCATAAACTTCTCAAACATGAACACAATATTTTGGCCAAAACAACTATCAGTATTAGAGAGTCTCATCTTCAAACCTTTGCCTAACATAACATTTATCCTCAAATAATACATCATGACATTAATATGCTGCATTTTAAAAAATAAATGCTTATAAGACCACTATGAAGAAACTTGTTACCACTTACAACATAACATAATAAAAAAACAAAGAGTAACCAGTTCCAATCAGCTGGATAACAAAATAAAAAGTTTGGGCAACAAGTTACTGTCAGCTAAACATCAAAATTATACATTTGGGTAACCAGTTACACAAAGCATCAACACAAAAAATGATTGTGGTAACTAGTTACCCCAGCTAAACTACTAGATTATACATTTGGGTAACTAGTTACAGATATAGTTGAAACACAAAAAATGACAGTGGGAACTAGTTACCCCATCAAAACACAGTAATATAGAATTGAAGCACATCAATGATTTTTTTTTAAAAAAAGATAAACACAACATAAAAAAGAAAGAAACTCACAGATGAATCAACAAACTGCCCAGGAAAATACAAACAGTAGAACCACGTCTTCTCGTCAATAAAAATGAAAGTGAAATCGATCAATGGCTAAACCTTGTTATCATCATATTTCTTAAACCTAAAAAAAACCAAACAGTTTTTAGAAAATGAAACAAACAATTTCACACAAACCCAAAAAAATTTAAAAAAAAAAACAAATTGTACATACTTGTTATTGTGCTTGACTTTAGTTTCAATCCAACTATGAAACTCAGAAGCTTGTTCTTCAGTGTGATTATGACCAAGGTCATTAGAAAAAGGACATATATTATCCAATACAGTCTTCTTTCTTTTGTGTTTACCTTCATCTTCAGAAGACCCAAACTTTGTCATGGAAGGAGACCCAAACTTTGTCATGGAAGGAGACTTGACCACAGCACTTGGCTTCGCCTCTCTTTTCTTAGACAAAATAACCACAAGATCGGACACCCTTTAAGAATCATAAACAACAATTGACCAATTTCTCTTATCCTCCATATTACTGCTATCTTTTAATGGTCTCTTAGTAGACTCATTTATAATCTTCCACATTTCATTTGACACGTGAAATGTAGGAGTTGAAGGAGTCGAGCATAGCAATGAGGCTTCATTAGATTGACTCTGCAAAAACAAAAGAGAAAAAATTTATAATTTATAACAAATATAAAAAACAAACTACTTCCTTAGACAATATATGATTAAAACAATATACATTAACAGGAGTAACAAAATCTGAAACAATCCTCGTTCCAAATCAGCCCACAACTTTTCACCAACTTCAACATCTTGGTACCCCCCCCCCCCCCCCCCAACACACACACACACACACAAACATCATCAATATAATCCTGGAGAAAGCAATGAAATATTTAATCAAGATATACAACAAATAATATAGGAAAAGACAATTACACAAGAAACTGGTTACCTGAGAAACATGGTCAAAGTCTTTGATTTTGAGAATCTAAATCTCCACCATCAGTTTTGACAGACACAACAGACTTAATATCTACAACCAAACCGATAGCTGTAGCAAAATCAACTTCAAAACTTTTCTTGAAAGAACCAAGTTCACCAATAATCAACTTTTGGAAAGCTTGAGCTTCAGTCAGCTTTACATGTAACTCCCTGATTTGATCTTGGAGCCCCTTGTTATATTGATCCTACATAAAATTAAACAAGAATACAAAAACATTAAAACATAATCACATATAAAAAAGGGTTTTAAAAAAAATGAAAAATGAAAAAAACAAAAACAAAACAAACCTCCAAACGCTTCTTTGGAAGAAAGAGCCCAAGCCTCAACAAAGGCATCTCCGATAGTGGAATGTCCTCACCTATAGGTGGTGGTGTTGGACAGAATACACTTTCAAATGATTAATTTTTCAAGATACTCAATTTCTTTTCCTCCGCATTAGGAACGACAATATTGACATCAAACTGCATTAAA
Source organism: Humulus lupulus (assembly GCF_963169125.1). Taxonomy (NCBI): domain Eukaryota; kingdom Viridiplantae; phylum Streptophyta; class Magnoliopsida; order Rosales; family Cannabaceae; genus Humulus; species Humulus lupulus. The sequence goes on along the minus strand of NC_084794.1, from coordinate 266,253,514 downwards.
TTAAAAAAAACAAAGAGAATCAAATAAAAAGAACATGAATAGCAACAAAAAGCTTCAATAATTAAATATGAATTTTAAAAAAAAAACTATAAAAATGAGAAGTGACTTGTTACTTACAAATATAAAACATATATAACAGATACAAAAATACAACACAAATATAAAGAGGAAAAAAATACCTTCTATTCTATAAAGACTTTCTCAAGAAATTCTTGATAACTCACATTATCCTTGCTATGCCAATTCAATATCCTTAGAAATGAAGAACCAATCCTCCGACATAAAAACGATGAACAAATTGGAAGTGTCTCGTAAATCCATATAAGGAATGCAAGAGGAAAACCAAAACACTTGTAACTCCAATTATCAAGAGACCCATCTGCTTTTCTAGGAATCTTGCTAACTTTGTCATTCGCTTTAACACCAGGGAAAAATTCTTTCCTAAGACATTTTTTACCATCAGGAAACATACTTAAATCAACACTACCAGCACAATCTAGCCCAGTAATTAATCCAAACTCACTAATAGAAAGTACTTGGCAAAACCAAAAAATGACCAAAAGGAGTTCTTCTAAACATAGCATTCTGCTTCTTGGTAAAGACTTTTTTTCAAAACAGCTATAACTTCTTGTTTATTCCATTGCTGAACCTTACTTCCAAACTGAAACTCTGGTTTGATCATATAATGCACAGCCTGAATAAAATAGAACACAAATACCACAAAGGAAAATTAAAATAAATAATAACTACAACATTAAAAAAACCATACACATCTAAGGAAACAAGTTACTTTAAAAGTTAACCAGCTACATTACAACCTATACAATTAAAAAAATCAAAAGAAAAACAAGAACAATAAAAAATCACAAATAAAAATGATTATGTAGCAGAATTATAAACAACTAATAAAAAAAATCAGTTACATCCAAAAAGTAACCAATTACCTTGAACATTAAACAGTACATGAAAAAGCATACATGTAACGACCCGATTTCCCGAGACGTCACTTATGAAAGTCCATTTAAATCAATAAATAAAATAACCATTTAAAATACTATTTTATTGAAATAAACAAGGCATGAGATCTCTCTAGTTTTTCAAAATAAAACATTTTTCAAGTCTTAAAACTTAATCTAACAAAAAAAAAACATAGTCCAAAAGTGATAAAATTTCATAAGTCTTTAAAACATTAAAACGTTGGGAACCCGCCACTAACATGTAACATCCACGCCTCGAGCCCGCTTCACTCACTATGTTGCTTTGCCTTTACCTGCACACAGAGTACCCGTGAGCTAAAGCCCAGTAAGAAGAGCTATGTAGGACATACCCCCCTCTAACCAGATAATACAACTTAGCTTAATCAAAACCTTAAGCAATAATAATTCATATAATACTGTTTCTATATTTTATTACACGCAAGTGCACGTATCATACAAGTAGTAACTCACACAGGTGAGGTCGAACCCAAGGGAATTGCAGCTAAGTACTAACCAAATTGGATTTATATTTCTATTTGGCAACAATAAAAATTGGTTTTTAAAATTAAATTGCAGAAAACACAACAAGCAAAACAACAAATAAAAAGGGTTTAACAATGGATGTGAAGTTAGGAATATGATTTTAATTGCTTCGATTACCCAATTGTTAACACTAGTCAACTATTCTTCTTCCTCCAATGAGATGACAGATTATAAATTCACCTAAACTCTTTTTAGATCATTTAGGTACTAAATTGCATTGTCAACTATTGCATTTCTAAGATAGTACAACAAACAATTCGCATTAAGCAATAATCTACAAGTCACATAAGCTATGCGAATACTTTCGTTTCACATCAAAACCTATGTTCATTCATTTAGAGCATTCCTAATATTCACTTTTCAAATTTCATATTAGGATCATGAATCATGCTTAAGGTGATCAATCTCAAACATGCATTAAGCACAAAGATGAACAAATCACATAAACAAGGAAGAAGGAATAATCAAATAGCATTAATCCATGGGATAATCTCAGTCAATATCCATCAAATCCATAAATAAGAGTTTAGCTCATAATCTCATTATTCATATCCATAATCAAACTAAACATAAACAATAACATAGAGAATTAAAGAAAAAGAGAATGAAACTAGATTGGGAATTGTCACAGATCGCCCACGCTCGCTCCAAGCTTCGTCTTCTCTTGTTTTTCCCCTTTTTGTTTTCTGTCTCCCTTTCCAAAATCGCGATCCCCTTTTTAAAAAATGAAGACCTCATTCTATATCTTTCCAAAAATGACGAAATTGCCCTTAAAATTCTGAGGTATACGGACGCCAGCGCCGCGGCCCTACTCTGAAATTGCAAAATCTTGAGTTTCTGGAAAAGGGCTCGCCGCGGCTCTAATACGCATTAGCGCCGCGGCGCCAATTCTTGCGCCGCGGCCCTAATACAATTTCAGCAAAAACTTGAATAACCCTTCAGTTTAGCATATTTTCTCCACAATCCACTCCAAATACCCAAAACATATGCTTAACCTGAAATCAAGCAAAACAAGCATAAATCCGCTCCAAAAACACATAAACCATTAAAAAGACACTTAAAAAGGTAGGCTAAAATTAGCCTAACAAACTCCCCCAAACTTGCTTCTTACTCGTCCTCGAGAGGGAACGACACATTAAACTAAAACAAATAGACATGACAAGTTAAGCCTCCAGTATTATTTAAACCACGCCGTCATCACTCACAAAACTTCAACTGTTGATCAACCAGAATTTCAATTCAAAAACTCCAACAATTAATCTGAATGCCTCAATTGGAAATTAGATTATACCTTGCAAATAATAAATGAATAACTAGATAACACCATACATGCCTCACTCATTCCAACAATCCACTAGCCGAAATTCAATATGCTTGCACACTTACCTTTCTCCACTAATGTCAACAACACATGTTATGGAATCAAAAGGACTTCAAAGGTTCATAACGTTTTGGCTTAGGTAAAGGTGGATAAAAAAAGACATTTAGGCTTCATTATACCATAAGCACATCAAAAACCAATCAAACAGCCCACCTTGCATTCAATTACCATCCCCTTTTTCACCCACTTATTATCGATTGAGGACTCATACTCAATGCTCCAACATCACTTTATTTAATTATTCATCACTCAAAAAAATATTTATTTATTATTTTTTTTTTAACAAGGAAGAAATCAAAATTTAGTGATGTTGCAAGCACTTTTACATTTCACACTTGTCTCAATCGAAAAATTACATCGTTCATCCACTCACACCAATACCCTTTTTTTTTACCCAATTATAATTCGTTCCCCCAAACTTATTTCTAAGCTTATGGCATAATTCACAGGACAAGGAAAAATAATAATTGGTACATTTTTGGTTTAATGACGTGGTTATACAATCAATCAAACAAGTTAAGGCACAAATAGGCAAACTAGGGATAATAATGATAAGGGTAAGCTTGAAAGTCCCAAACGTTCCAAAAGATTGCCTAAATCATATTCCAAAACACATGTCATCAAGGATTTCGTCTCAAAAGGCAAGCAATGCAAGTTCTATCTTTTTCATCAATTCATACCTCAAACCCAAGTGACACATGTATAGCATAATCCACTTATTCACATTTGCAACATATACTAAAATTTCCAAAAGGCATCAAAATTAATCCAAAGAGTGATCAAATCAAGCACACGATTAAACACAATTTCCGTGTGACAAGTGACAACAACGGCATTTATACGTATCATCGGCTTAACTTTTGACACACACAACAACGATGATAACAAAAGTAAACAACAAAATTTTAACTAAACTAAACTAAAACAGAAAAGTAAGCCCCTCCCCCAAACTTTATTTCACATTGTCCCCAATGTGAACATGACAACTGAAAGGAGAGAAACTTACCTGACAACCCTTCAAAATGGGTTGGGTGGCGGTGGTAGTGCAAAGTAATTCTAATCTTCTTCATCCAAAGACCACCGAGATACCAAATTATTCAGCTGCTGAATATGGTTCGCATCATGAGCACTCCGCTGCCCCATATAAGTCTGCATATGCATGTTTTGCTGAATAAGGTAATTCAACTGAGCATGAGTGTACTGCATAGCAGGATCCATGTGACCACCTAAAAGTTCAGGCTCAACCTAACCATCATCGGTCCTTTGTCGGCGGCGACCTCTTCCTCTCGGAACTTGCGGGGCATCATAGGGATGCGGCAGAATGAGGCGATTCACCATGGCCAATCCGACTGGCTTTTGCGGAGGCACCTTCATGTCAGTTAAGGATTGAGGTGCGCCATACGCAACGCAAAGTTCAGTAATGAAAGTGCCATATCCCAACCCGCCAGTAGTGGTACCCTGAATTATATGATTGATACTTTCCCGAACATACCTCCCAATGTTTAAGTTGTACCCTTTTATAATAGCATATGTCACCTTGAGCCGGTCAATAGGGATGTCAGCCAAATGATTGTTGGGAATCAATGGGGCACTCACAAAATAGCACCAAGCACGAGCCACTTGGTTAAGTTCACAGCGATACATACAGTTTGGCTCACCATCCTTCAAATGAATTATTGCTCCAGGAAAACCCAATGTTTCCGCAATGTTAACATAATCTAGATTATCGGCCCCCAGTACCCGCAGCTCTTCTTCTTCTATGGGAAAGTCAGGTACCTCATACAACTGATTAAATGCTGCAAGAGTAACTGGTTTCTTCTTGCCCCGCACCATGACAGCATTATTTTCTCTTTCTGGCCAATTAGCAAGGAATTCATATGTCATAGTGTGATTAGCCTTGCCATTACAGTCAACAAATTGGTCCCACTATTGCCGAGCAATCTCAGCTCGAATAGGCTCATACAGTGGCTGGTTTTCCAGGGGTTCTGAACTAAATTCCATACCTATTTCTTCAAGAATAGGTTTCCTTGACAACACCACAAACCGCTCTTGAGCCTCTTTGCTCACAAATCTTGAGGTGTCATAATCCGCCCTTGTGGAGACACGAGGAGGGCGGGACGATGATGCACCTGAAGCATTTACAGTACCTTTCTTTGGACCCATTGAGCAAAATAACTCCCAAAATACAAAGTTGTAAGATCACTAGAATTTTTGGCAGCACCTCCCCTTGTTTTTAGCACTTCCCAAAATCAAAAAATTTCTTCACAAACAACAATTCTCCAATCCAATTTTTCAGAATATCAAAAATATCCAAAATGCACCACTTAATCCATAATAAAACCCAATTAACACTAGATTTTCCAATAACCAAAGGAATCTCATTAAATTGAAAAGATGAGAGACAAGATCACTTACATTAATGAGAAACCCATTGATAATCCACCATTGTTGTCCAAAGCTTGGAGAAATGAACAATATTGAGGAAGAGAATGGGATTTTCGGATTAGGGTTAAAATGAGTGGGGAAAATGGTATTCTTGAAGAAATTAGGTGAAAAGGAACAAAGAAAATGATGGGGGAAGTGATTTTTATGGAAAGGAATGAAGAAATTATGAAAGATGAGTGAAATATTGGTGGTTATGGAGGTTGTATGGTGATTTGGGCGGAGGAGAGGCGGAGAAGTTGAAGGGAGTCGGATGGGGTATTTTGGAGGGTCTAAAAAGAAATAGGGAAAATTTTTGGCTTTAAGTGGTGGCCCGTGATAGCGCCGCGGCGCAACCCACTAGCGCCGCGGCGCTAATGCATTTTTTCTCTCCCAGGAGCCGCGGCGCAGGAACAGGGTCTGCGGCGCTAATCCGACTCCAAATTTTTGTTGCTCTCTGTCAAGCACCTCGCCACGGCGCTAATGCCCCTAAGCGTCGCGGCGCCACAAGATGCTCCGCGGCCCTAATTAAAAAAACAATTTTTTTCAACTTTTCACGCTTTTCACGGTTTTCTCTTTACACAGAATACAATAAAAAATACGAAATAAAAACACTTAAAAATACTAATTGTTCCAAACCAAAGATTAAAATGCAAAACAAAATACAATTTGGGATGCCTCCCAATGGCGATGTCGTTAACGTCATATAGTCGGACGTTGGTTTCCTCTTTACTGCGGCGCCAAGAGGATGACGGACTTGGCTTGATCAAACTGACCACCCAAGTAGAGCTTTAATTGCTGACCATTTACTTTAAACTTGCCAGTCTTTTCACTTGTTACTTCGACGGAGCCATAAGGAAACACTTGTAATATCGTGAAAGGACCAAACCATCTCGATTTTAACTTGCCCGGAAAAAGTTTCAATCTTGAATTAAAGAGTAATACATGTTGACTTGGTTGAAATTCCTTCCTGACAAGGTTCTGGTCATGCCACTCCTTAGTCCTCTCCTTGTAAATCTTGGCGTTCTCATAGGCTTTGTTTCTAAACTCCTCCAACTCGTTCAATTGCAAAAGCCTCTTCTCACCAGTTGCTACTAAGTCCATGTTCAAGGTCTTCATGGCCCAAAATGCTCTATGCTCAAGTTCCACTGGAAGATGACACGCTTTCCCAAAGACCAACCTATATGGTGACATACCAATAGGTGTTTTGAAAGCTGTTCAGTATGCCCACAAAGCATCATCGAGCTTCTTAGACCAGTCTTTCCTCGAACTCTGTACCGTCTTCTCCAAGATGAACTTAATTTCCCGGTTGGAAATCTCAGCTTGTCCATTACTCTGAGGGTGATAAGGTAATGCTTTTCTATGTCTAACTCCATATTTTGCAAGTAACACTTCAAATTGCTTGTTACAGAAATGACTTCCTTCATCACTAATAATAGCTCTAGGAGTACCAAACCGGGTGAAAATGTACTTTTGGCGAAAAGCAAGAACTGTTTTACCGTCATTAGCATGAGTTGCAGCCGCTTCCACCCACTTAGAAACGTAGTCCACAGCTAGCAAAATAAACAAATTGTTGTATGATGACGGAAAAGGACCCATGAAGTCAATACCCCACACATCAAACAGTTCCACTTCTAAAATACCAGTCAAAGGCATCTCGTTCCTTCTTGAAATATTACCAGTCCTCTGACAACGATCACATGCCTTAACAAACTCATGAGCATCCTTAAAGAGAGTTGGCCAGAAGAACCCACTTTGTAGAACCTTTGCAGCAGTCCTTGTCCCACCAAAGTGACCTCCACACTGCAGACTATGACAATGATTCAGGATAGAATACATCTCCTCTTCAAGCACACATCTTCTAATTATCTGATCGGCACAGTGCTTATAAAGGATTGGCTCTTCCCAATAATAGTGCTTTACCTCAAAAAAGAATTTCTTCAATTGTTGTCTTGTCATGTCAGGAGGTGTGATGTTTGCAGCTAGAAAGTTGACATAATCAGCAAACCATGGAACCATCAAACTTTCCTTTAAAGCAAACAACTGCTCATCAGGGAACTCATCATTTATCTAGACTTCCTTCATATTCTGACTCTCTTCTGACTCCAATCTTGACAAATGATCTGCTACTAGGTTCTCGGTACCCTTCTTGTCTCTGATTTCTAACTCAAACTCCTGGAGGAGAAGGACCCATCGGATTAGTCTTGGCTTGGCATCCTTCTTGGTCATAAGGTATTTGATCGCCGAATGGTCTGTGTACACAATAACCTTATTCCCGATTAAATATGGTCTGAACTTGTCACAAGCGAAGACTATGGCCAACATCTCCTTTTCAGTAGTAGCATAATTCAACTGAGCATCATTCAAGGTCCTACTAGCATAGTAGATGGTGCGAAAAACCTTGTCAACTCGTTGACCCAACACAGCCCCGACAGCATAATCACTTGCATCACACATCAACTCGAACAGAAGCTCCCAATTCGGTGCAATGACTATAGGTACCGAAATCAATTTTTCCTTAAGAGTTTGAAAAGCCTCCATACACTCCTTTCCAAACTCAAAGGGCACTCCATTAACAAGAAAATTAGACAATGGCTTGGAGATCTTTGAGAAATCCTTTATAAACCGTCTGTAGAAACCAGCATGACCCAAAAAACTAAGAATCCCCTTTATCGAAACTGGAGGGGGAAAATTCTCAATAGTAGACACCTTGGCTTTGTCTACCTCAATGCCTTCCTGTGAGATCTTGTGTCCCAAAACAATCCCCTCTCTAACCATGAAATGGCACTTCTCCCAATTAAGCACCAAATTGGATTCTTCACATCGAATCAATATCAGCTCCAAGTTCCTCAAACAATGGTCAAACGACGAGCCAAACACTGAGAAATCATCCATGAAAATTTCTATACAATTCTCAACCAAGTCAGAAAAAATAGCCATCATACACCGTTGGAAAGTTGCTGGTGCGTTACATAGCCCAAATGGCATTCGTCGGAAAGCAAATGTGCCATAAGGACATGTAAATGTCGTTTTCTCTTGGTCCTCTGGTGCAATGACTATTTCATGATACCCGGAGTAACCATCCAAAAAGGAATAATACTCCTTTCCTACCAATCTGTCTAACATCTGATCAATGAATGGAAGGGGAAAATGGTATTTCCTTGTTGCCTTGTTGAGCTTGCGGTAGTCAATGCATATTCTCCATCCAGTAACAGTTCTTGTTGGAATTAACACGTTCTTTTCATTCTTCACTACCGTCATTCCCCCCTTTTTAGGTACTACCTGAACTGGACTCACCCACTCACTGTCAGAAATTGGGTAAGCCACCCCTGCATCTAACCACTTCACCACTTCCTTTCTCACAATTTCCTTCATTGGCGGATTGAGTCTTCTTTGGGCATCTATGGTTGGTTTGACTTCGTCCTCCATTAAAATCCGGTGCATAACAGTAGAGGGGCTGATCCCCTTGATGTCTGCCAAAGTCCACCCAATGGCCTTCATGTGCTCTCTCAAAATTCTCAACAATTTTTCAGTCTCCACATCAGAAAGTGAAGCTGAAACTATAACCGGAAGTGTCTTGTTTTCACCCAAAAACTCATACCTCAGATGGTTAGGAAGTACCTTCAGTTCTAACTCTAGGGGTTTCGCAACTGAAGGCAATGACCTTTTTGGTACTGCCCCAAGCTCTATAAAGTATTTCCTCTTCAATGGCCCATAAGAATTAAGCCATTTTGCGTACTCCATAGCTTCCTTTCCATCTTGATCACTAATCTCATCTTCAACCAAACTTAACTCAAGAGGATCATTTATCAGTTTTCTCTCTTCCACTAAATTACCCATTACATCCACCAAAAAGCAATTGTCACTAGCTTCAGGATAAGTCATGGCCTTGAGCACATTGAATACAACTTTTTCCCTTTGCACTCTCAACTTCAACTCACCCTTCTGAACATCTATAACTGCTTGGCTTGTTGCCAAGAAGGGTCTCCCAAGGATAATGGGAACAATGCTATCCTCTTCCATGTCAAGAACTATAAAATCGGCAGGAAAAATAAACTTGTCTACTTTGACAAGGACATCTTCAATTACCCCTCTTGGATGTGCCAACGAACGATCAGCTAGTTGCAAAGTTACAGTTGTGGGCTTGGCTTCTCCAAGTTGCAATCTCTTGAAAACTGAAAATGGCATCAGGTTGATACTAGCCCCCAAATCACAAAGAGCATTTATTCCCTCAATTCTCCCAATAGTGCACGGTATTGTGAAACTCCCAAGATCTCTCAGTTTAGGAGGGAGCTTCTTTTGCAGTATAGCACTACACTCTTCTGTCAATGCCAATGTTTCAAAGTCCTCCATCTTCCTCTTCTTGGACAAGATGTCCTTCATGAACTTGACATAGCTCGGCATTTGCTCGAAGGCCTCCGCAAATGGAATGTTGATGTGCAGTTTCTTGAATACTTCCAAGAATTTAGTAAACTGCTTGTCCATGTTGTTCTTACGGAGCCTTTAGAGGTAGGGAATCTTTATGTGATGCTCAATACTAATTGGTGGCGAAGCTTCTTTTATTGGTATGCCTTCAGTAGCCTTCTTCTCACTGTGCTTCTTTTCCTCTTATGTCGGTGCCTGTGCCTATTGATCCTGACCCACTTCTTCAACTGGCCGCTTCTCACTTGGTCCCTCATAATTCTTCCCACTTCTTAACGTGATTGCCTTGCAATTCTCTTTCGGATTGACTTCAGTGGTGCTAGGCAAGTTACCTTGGACACGATTAGCCATGAGAGTAGCCAATTGTCCCATTTGGGTCTCCAGATTTCTAATAGAAGACCAAGTTTCAGCCATGAATTGGTTTAACACATCTGACTAGGCATTAGAATTTCCACCAGAATTTTGTTGTTGCTGATGATGAGTGGGCGGTTGAGGTTGTTGCTGCTGCCTAAATCTCGGCTGAAAGAATCCCTGTGGTTGTTGTTGGAATGACTGTTGTTGGTTTGAAGATTGGCCTTGCTGATCATTCTTCCAAGAAAAGTTGGGATGATTCCTCCACCCTTGATTAAAGGAATTGGATTAAGGGTTATTGTTGCTTTGTCGAGGAAAATTCCCAATAGCCTGAGCTTGCTCCATAGGCATGTTGTTTACATCAGCATACTGACACTGTTCATAGGCATGAGGGCCCCCACATATTTCACACAGAGTCTGGGCCTGTTGCACTGGAGCTGTTATTATATTGCCTTACAATTGCTTAGTCAAGGCTTCAACTTGAGCAGTCAATTTCGAAATTGCATCCACTTCATACATACCAGCCACTTTCCTTGAAGAGCTTCTTTCACTTGGCCACTGCTGATTATTCATTGCCATTTCTTCCAACAAGTCATATGCCTCATTGGCACTCTTTCTCATAAACGCACCACCAGCTGCTGCATCAATGATTGTGCGAGTAGTACCACACAACCCATTATAAAAATTATGGACTAACATCCATTTCTCTATTCCGTGATGCGGGCACTTTCTTATCAATTCTTTGAATCTCTCCCAAGCTTCATAAAGAGACTCATTATCCAACTGAGAAAAATTACTGATCTCTCCTCTCAACTTAGCTGCTTTAGCTGGAGGGAAGAACTTGGAGAGGAACTTCAGTGCTAGATCATTCCATGTATTGATTGAGTTAGGTGGCAAAGATACCAACCAACTCTTAGCTCGCTCCCTCCGAGAAAATGGGAACAATCTAAGTCTGATAGCATCATCACTAACTCCATTCATCTTAAATGTCTAACAGAGCTCCATGAAGTTAGAGAGATGCATATTTGGGTCTTCAGTGGGTAGTCCCCCAAACTGGACTGTGGATTGAACCATCTGAAGTATGGCTTGCTTTATCTCAAAATTGTTTGCATCTACGGCAGGTGGTCTTATACAAGACTGGACCCCTGTCATTATTGGCAACACATAGTCCCTCAGCATACGGTCGGGTGGATTCTGACCATTAGCCGGGTCTTCTATGGCACCCCCATTATTACCGTTGTTGGCCATAACTTCCTCTCGCTCAATCCTTTGTACAACTCTTTCCAACCTTTTGTTTCTTCTGTTATGCCAGCAAGTCTTCTCTGTCTCAGGATCAACAGGCACTCTTGCAGCTGGTCCTTGACGTCGCATAAACCAATGGTACCTGAGATGAGATAAGAAGAATTTGACACAAACAAGTTAGCAAAAAGTGAAAAGAAAACCAAATTAGAATTTAATCCAATTAATGTAATATTAACTAAACAATTCCCGGCAACGGCGCCAAAAACTTGTTGCTATATTTTATTACATGCAAGTGCACGTATCATACAAGTAGTAACTCACACAGGTGAGGTCGAACCCAAGGGAATTGCAGCTAAGTACTAACCAAATTGGATTTATATTTCTATTTGGCAACAATAAAAATTGGTTTTTAAAATTAAATTGCAGAAAACACAACAAGCAAAACAACAAATAAAAAGGGTTTAACAATGGATGTGAAGTTAGGAATATGATTTCAATTGCTTCGATTACCCAATTGTTAACACTAGTCAACTATTCTTCTTCCTCCAATGAGATGACAGATTATAAAATCACCTAAACTCTTTTCAGAACATTTAGGTACTAAATTGCATTGTCAACTATTGCATTTCTAAGATAGTACAACAAACAATTCGCATTAAGCAATAATCTACAAGTCACATAAGCTATGCGAATACTTTCGTTTCACATCAAAACCTATGTTCATTCATTTAGAGCATTCCTAATATTCACTTTTTAGATTTCATATTGGCGATCAATCTCAAACATGCATTAAGCACAAAGATGAACAAATCACATAAACAAGGAAGAAGGAATAATCAAATAACATTAATCCATGGGATAATCTCAGTCAATATCCATCAAATCCCTAAATAAGAGTTTAGCTCATAATCTCATTATTCATATCTGTTATCCCCAAAAATTGGAGATCGATGACGTGGCAATAGAGGTGACAAGTGGCAGTAAAAGACACATTAATAGTCAATAAAACCCGGTAGACTGATGAAGAGTTTTGACTGCTTGAGAGGTGTCATGTCCAAGCAAGTGCACAAGTGCACCCGAGGAGAGTACTTGGGCTAGGGTGTGCCCGGTCGGATTTTGGTCCGAAGAAAGCCCAAGGTGTGATCGGACCTTGGTCCGAGGAGAGCCAAAAGGTGTGGTCGGACCTTGGTCCGAGGAGACCCCAAGAATTTGGTCCGAGGAGACCCCAAGGGTGTGGTCCGAGGAGACCCCAAGGGTGTGGTCCGAGGAGAGCCCAAGAATTTGGTCCGAGGAGAGTCCAAAAGGTCTGGTCCTTATGCATATGTCTAGGAAGTGCATGGTTGTCCAAAGAGAGACATGGCATGCTAGAGGAGAGTGCCATGTTAGAGGAGAGACATGGCATGCTAGAGGAGAGTGCCATGTTAGACGAGAGGAGTGCATGTCCTACCACCATGCACATATCCGACTAGCACTTGCATGAATGGTCAGTAGGAGATATGGGTCGACCAGATAGAGGAGGACTAAGTCAAGATTCCCATAAACGGCTTCAACAAGAACCGGTCTTGGCACACGCGGGAATCTCTCATTCTTCCCACAAATTTGGGGTTTCGTTACATTTTGAATGTTTTTTGTAATTTAAATATAATAAATATAATGAAATATCCCGATTCTAGGGGATATCAGATGTATGATCCTAAGCCTATAAATATATGGCTTATGGGATCAGAAAGAGGCTTCTTGGGGCTTCTTTTTAGACTTTTGGGGAAATTTTGGGTCTGAGTTTTCTAGAGAGAGAAAGTGTTGGTATCATAAAGAATTCTTGTATCTTTGCAATCTGTACTGAAGAAACTCAGTTGGCTCAGTTTATCTGATCTTGAGTACTGATCTATAATCACAACTCTAAGTGGATTAGGCTATTACCAACATATTGGGGCTGAACCACTATAAAAATTGCTGTGTTATTTACTTTCTGTTCAAAATCGTCTGTGTCGTTTAAATTCTCTTGAAGGTTTTATCATTTTTGACGTTCTCACGTCGTTGGCCAAAAACGTGGTCAACAATATCCATAATCAAACTAAACATAAACAATAACATAGAGAATTAAAGAAAAAGAGAATGAAACTAGATTGGGAATTGTCACAGATCGCCCATGCTCGCTCTAAGCTTCGTCTTCTCTTGTTTTTCCCCTTTTTGTTTTCTGTCTCCCCTTCCAAAATCGCAATCCCCTTTTTAAAAAATGAAGACCTCATTCTATATCTTTCCCAAAATGACGAAATTGCCCTTAAAATTCTGAGGTGTACGGACGCCAGCACCGCGGCCCTACTCTGAAATTGCAAAATCTTGAGTTTATAGAAAAGGGCACGCCGCGACTCTAATACGCATTAGCGTCGCAGCCCTAATACAATTTCAGCAAAAACTTGAATAACCCTTCAGTTTAGCATATTTTCTCCACAATCCACTCCAAATACCCAAAACATATGCTTAACTTGAAATCAAGCAAAACAAACATAAATCCTCTCCAAAAACACATACACCATTAAAAAGACACTTAAAAAGGTAGGCTAAAATTAGCCTAACAAATACTGATACAATGCATGTTATACTCACACACATAACAAACAAAGTCTCATACCGCACATTATGCTCACATACGATAATCAACCATACATTCATGTTGATCAGACATGAAATGTAATATGCCCTGCCTCGTGTTATTCTCACACTTGGCATCCAATGGGGCATTCACTTACCACAAGTTGTACTCACCAATGATAAGCTCTTAGTGTACCAACAAGTGTTATGCTCACACAAGCAGCGAAAACCCTAGCATTATTCTCATGCTAACAATACTAAGTGTATACAGTAATCAACCACAATACATAACATAAATAAATACAAACCAAGAAACAAGGTTGTATGCTTAAACATACACCCTGCGCACAGATGTCCACTCTTCTTACCTCAATTGCAAAAACTATTATTTTGTTCTACCTCGAACCCCTCGTTGAGTGTCCTTGTTGAGAACTAGATCCTAAACACCCAACAATACAATGACACACTCAAAACACAATTATGAACCACATCAAGGTTTCACTACAAAATTACAACCTACAATACTAATCATCACATTTCTTATCATCTTTATGCACAAAACAAATAGATCATAATCAAATAAATTACCACAATTTACTAAATCAGATTCTAAGTTTATTTTTACGCCTATAAAGTAGGATTAAACTAACTATTTCCTTATAATTATTTATTTTCAATAATTATCATTTTAATTACACATAATTCCCAAAATAATTGGATACTCAAGAAAATTACCCAAACCAGAAACTAACATGCTTCCTAACCATTTATACAGATTATGAAACATGATTAAACAACTTAGAAACTTATACAAATTATTGTAATTATTTATGCATAAATTACCCCTTTTTTACATGCATAAAATACCAAATAATTAACCAAAAATAACAAATCAACCTAACATAGTTCTAAATCAGTACCAGACACTAAGATACCATTTTAACTTCATAAGAACAGTGCCCAAACAGTAAACAATAATTTTACCAACACCAAGTTATTTTCTATAATTTATCTACGTAGATAACCCATTTTAATTCAAATACTTCAAAATAAATAATAAAACAGTAAATAATTATCCCAAATTTCACAGAATAGCTTCTAACCCTTAAATATGCTTACAATAATTATTCTGAGTCATTTATATTAGCGTAGGTATTTTCTATAATTATTTAAGAAATAACCAAATAAATTCATGAAAATTACAAAAAAAAAAACGTTTAAATCTTCAATCTAAACATATAGAGCAATTTGGTATCAATCATAGATCATATAAAAATTATCTAAGAATTTTCTGAACAGTTTAAGTATTTTTCATAATTATTTCCTAAGAAAATTTAAATAATTCATAATAAATCAAGGATTTATCAAAAAAATATCAAACTTCACCAAACACTCTAAATTATCACGTAGAATCTAAAACAAGAAAAAAAAATTAAAAAAAACTCTGGAAATGCCCAGATCGAGTTTGCCGGAGATATCGCCAGATTTATCTTCTTCTCCGGCGACGGGGACTTTAGGGCTAAGTTTTGCTGCGTTCCAACCCTTCTCTTGCTTGGAAAATGATCCCCTTGTGTCCCAAAAAAATACACTTTGCGTTCTAAGCCTTTAAACTCCAATTCTTTACGTCCAAATTAATCATTGGAGTCCCCTAAGCTTGTACACACGCCTCCATACACTCAGAATTCATCTAAACACTCTCAAATCTGAAACTATGCAAAAACCCTAACTTTAATGGTGAAAAATGGTGGATTTCGAAAACAACACTTCTAGGTCCTTTTATCACATCAAAAACCTTCCTTAGATCATAAATAATGTATCTAAAATGATCAAAAAAACCCAAATTTTCCCTAAGCTTCCCAAACCCAAAATTATACCTTCTCTCTCTAGGTATTGTGAAGAAAAAAAACTGTTATTTCTCTCTCTTAGCTTGCTTCCCACGATTTCTCTCCCTTTGAACTCTCTTGATCGTGATATAACAATAAATAAATGAGTAAAACATAACTTGTTGATATTAGAACGATTCTTCCTCTAATTCCCACAAAACTGGAGATTTTTCATTTATTTTAAAACTGGGATATTATTTATCATAAAATGTCCTCAAAATACCCCTCAACAATCCCAAAAATGGGGACATTATAGTCATTTCATAATTGCTTATAATTACTATTATTTAATCCATTTAAATAATAATAATATAATAACTCAAAAAAATAAAAAATAGCTCATACCATATTATTATTATTATACTCATAATAAAAATAATATTCATAAAATAAATAATAACTTTAACCCGAGTCATTATTTATTTATTTGGCATTATGCACATGTCGGGATTTTACAATCATTTCCAAGATATTTAAACATAAGAAACCATGAATTTTATCGCCATTGGAAATCATGCATATCCAATATTCCATCAAAGGAAAAGAAAAAAAATGACAAGGATGCACATAGTGGAAAAAATTACGAAATTGTCCTTCTGGGAAAATGGATATTACAAATTATCCCCCCCTAAAAAAAATTTCGTCCCGAAATTTCACTTAAACAATTCTGGATACTAATGTAGCATATCTGATTCGAGTTCCCAGATTGCTTCCTCAACAACATTATTCCTCCACATCACTTTCACTAAGGAAATAGTCTTATTCCTTAGGACATTGTCCTTTCGATCGAGTATTTTCACTGGACGCTCATTGAATGACAAATCCTCCTGCAAACCCAAGGTCTCGTAGCTCAGCACATGCGATGGGTCGGATACATATTTTTGAAGTTGTGACACATGAATACATTGTGCACCCCGGACAATGATGGTGGTAAAGCTACCTTGTAAGCCACATTGCCAACTCTATCCAAAATCTCAAAAGGTCCGACATATCTGAGACTTAGCTTTCCCTTCTTGCCAAACCTCTTCACTGAGATTCCTTTCCTTGGAGTCACACGCAGAAATACATGATCACCAACTACAAACTCAACATGCTTGCACTTTAGGTCTGCATAAGACTTCTGTCTGCTCTGAGTTGTGACCATTATAGCCCTGATTTTCTGAATAGCCTCATTGGTGTGTTGCACTGCATCGGGTCCAAGTAATTTTCTCTCTCCCATTTCATCCCAGTGAAGTAGAGACCTACACTTTCTTCCATACAACATTTCATACAGTGCTACCCCGATGGTAGATCGGTAGCTGTTGTTGTACAAAAACTAAATCAGTGGCAAGTATCTACTCCAGGATCCCTGAAAGTCAATGACACACACTCTGAGCATATCCTCTAAGATCTAATTTGTTCTCTCGGTCTGACCATCTGTTTCTGGGTGATAAGTTGTACTGAACTTCAACCGAGTTCCCATTGCTCTCTGCAAACTCTCCCAGAATGATGATGTAAACTGAGCATCCCGATCGCACACAATGAGTACGGTGTCCCATGTAGCCGTACTATCTCATTCATGTACAACTCGGCGAACTGATCCATAGAATAAGTCATGTGCATCAGTAGGAAGTGAGCCGACTTGGTATACCTATCCATAATTACCCAAATTGCATCGTGTTGTTTTGTGGTCCTAGGTAACCCCGTCACAAAATCCATAGATATGTCATCCCACTTCCACTCAGGAATATTCAACGGTTGCAGTAGCCCCGCTTGTCTTTGATGTTCTGCCTTAACCTGCTGACAGGTTAAGCATTTTGCTACATATTACACTACAACCTTTTTCATTCCCGACCACCAATACAATACCTTAAGGTCATGGTACATCTAAGTGGTCCCGGGGTGAACTGAATATGGGGTAGTATGAGCTTCCGCTAGAATCTCTTTCCTCGACTCATCACTATCTAGAACACAAATACGCCCCTTGAATCTAATTAGTCTGGTATCTAACATAGTGATATCCTTGGCATTCCCATTATGCATCTCTTGCTTTAGGTCACTTAACTTCTTGTCTGCATTCTGCCCTTCCGTGATCTTTTCTAATAAGGTGGACTGAAGTGTAACCTTTGCAAGGTTTCTTGTGATCAGTTCTATACCAGCTCGTTCCATGTCTTCTAGGATCTTCCTTGATACTCCTTGTAAAAAAGAAACCATTCCCGACCCTCTGCGGCTAAGTGCATCTGCCACAACATTGGCTTTACCGGGGTGGTATAGTATGTCGCAGTCATAATCCTTGACTAACTTCAACCATCTCTTCTGCCTCATATTTAACTCCTTCTGGGTGAAGAAGTATTTGAGGCTTTTGTGATTGGTGTAAATCTCACATTTCACCCCATAGAGATAGTGACGCCAAATCTTCAGCGCAAAGACAACCGCTGCTAATTCCAGGTCGTGTGTCGGAAACCTCTTCTCATAATCTTTCAGTTGCCTAGAAGCATAGGCTATCACCTTAACAGACTACATCAATACATATCCCAACCCCTCTTTTGACGCATCACAGTAAACCAAAAATTGCTCGTCCTCTGAGGGTAAGCTGAGTACAGGTGCTGATATAAGCTGACTCTTCAATTCCTGGAAGCTCTGCTCGCATTTATCTGACCAGGTGAACTTCAGATTCTTTCTTGTCAATTCCTTCATCGGTGCGGCTATCTTCGAAAACCCTTCGACGAACCTCCTATAATAGCCCGCCAAACCCAGAAAACTTCTTACTTCTGAGGCATTCTTTGGTCTTGGTCATTCTTTCACTGTAGCAATCTTTGTAGGATCTACTTTCACTCCTCCATCGGTGACAAAATGACCCATAAAACCAACCTCAGATAGCCAGAACTCACACTTATTGTATTTGGCATATAGCTGATGTTGTCTCAATCGTTGCAAGGTCAGACGTAAATGCTCCTCATGTTCTTCTTCTATCTTGGAGTAGACCAATATATCATCTATGAACACAATGACAAACTGATAAGTACTCCTTAAAAACCCTGTTCATGAGGTCCATAAAAGCTGCTGGGGCATTTGTGAGTCCAAACGACATCACCAGAAATTCGTAATGCCCGTACCTGGTTCTGAAGGCTGTCTTCGGTATATCATCATTCTTGATCCTCAACTGATGGTATCCCGACCGAAGATCGATTTTTGAAAACACCTTGGTCCCTTGAAGCTGGTCGAACAGATCATCAATTCTCGGCAAAGGATATGTGTTCTTTATTGTGACTTTATTCAGCTCCCGATAATCAATACACATCCTCATAGACCCGTCTTTCTTCTTGACAAAAAGAACTGGTGCACCCCAAGGAGAATAGCTCGGTCTTATGAATCCCAACTTAAGTAATTCCTCCAATTGAGTTTTGAGCTCTTTCAATTCTACTGGCGCCATTATGTATGGTGCTTGAGATACAAGCGTTGTCTCGGGCATCAGATCGATTACAAATTCTATCTCCCTGTACGGAGGTAAACCTGGCAGTTCTTCTGGAAAAATATCGAGGAATCAGCTACAACTCTTGTCTCTTCAGGTCTCCTTTCTGTCTCTTCAGTTTCATTGACCATATTCACGAGATAACCCAAACATCCGTGTTGCACCATTTCTCTAGCTTTCATCACTGATATGATAGGAGTTCTGGGTTTCTTGCTTATGCCTTCGAACTCAAATGGATCTCCGCCTTCCGGTGCAAAGACCACTTTTTTGCGTTTGCAGTCGATAGATGCTCCGTATTTGGAAAGAAAATCCATCCCTAGAATTACATCAAAATCATATAAATCTAATACAATCAGGTCTACATACAATTCTCTCCCATCTATCCATAAAAGTACAGCTTTAACCCAATTTTTAGATATTGCAATTTCCCCGGATGGTAGCATAGTCCCAAAACCCACATTAAACAATTTTATAGGTACATTTACATGATTTACAAGGCTACTTGAAATAAATGAATGAGATGCACCTTAATCAAATAAAACTTTACATGTGGTATTGGCCATAGGAATCTGACCTGATATGACTGAAGGGCTAGCGTCAGCTTCTGCCTGAGTGATTGCAAAGACTCTGGCTGGAACATATTTATCATCCTTCTTTGGCTCTTCTTTGTTTCCAGCCTGATTCCACAATGGACAGTTGCGCTTGATATGCCCTTCTTTTCCACATTTATAGCATGCCTTGGCCCAACATTCCTCAAAGTCACGCTTAGTGCATTTAGGGCATTCTGGAATGTTTCTACCCCCATTTGAACGGTTTTCATTACTAGGCTTGGGTCGTTTGTCTTGTCCCGACTGTTCATGCCCTCTCTTTTTGTGATCATTCGAAGTGGTTGCCCCACCCTTCTTTGCATCTCTTCTGGCGGCATTCTCTTTCCAGATTCTTTCCTCGCTCCTCTCAGCAATAAGAGCCATTTCTATAAATTGGGCGTATGTGAACGCACCCCACGAAAAAATCTCCACATTCCGAGCGATCATCGGTTTCAATCCTCTCACAAAATGATCTGCCCTACCCTATCAGTAGGTACCAAATCTGGTGCAAATTTCGCCAATCGATCAAATTTTTGTGCATAATCTGTCACCGAGAGATTTCCTTGCGCCAATCTCATGAACTCATCAGTCTTTGTTGCCAAGACCGCAGAGTTATAATATTTTTCGTTGAAAACTTGCTTGGACCCAGCCCAATCCATGGTATTAACATTATGTGCCTGCTACACCACCTCCCACCAAAGACGGGCTTCCATTCTCAGCATATAAGATGCACACAACACTCGCTCATTGCCCTGGACCCTCATCATATTCAGTATGTTTTCAATGCGGCTAATCCATTCTTCTGCTACAACTGGATCCGTGCTCCCATCAAACTCAGGCGGATGCTGCTTACGAAATCTTTCAAACAATGGCTCTAGTCCATCCACGGCAACAGGAGCTACCATTAAAGCCGGTAGTTTATTGTTATTCTGCACCTGTGGCTCTGCTTGTACTGGCGGTGCAGGCGTGTCTTAGTTGATGGATCACCTCCTCTTGCCTATGAATGGTTGCTTCCATTGCGGCAAAACGTTCCTCCCATCCCTGTGGTGCTAGCAGTGGCTCAGCGTTTTCTCCTTCACCTCGACCTCTACCACAGCCTCGGCCTCCACCTCCATTTAGTCTAATGGATCTTCTAGGAGGCATTTTCTAACTTCTGAACCACGCAGACCAACAAACATAAGGAAGAAATATTCAATTCCATCATGAAATCATATTGATGAAGACAATTGCTTAAATACAATTATGTGCAAAACATTAAAGCAAATTTCCAACAAGTAAGAATTACCACTTACAATACAGTGAGTCAAGCTCATCCTTGGCTGTGTATTTTACATGTTAAGGCTTACCACAGACTATTTAGGATCGTATTCTCTGATACCAATTGTAACGCCCCGATTTCCCGAGACGTCACTTAGGACAGTCCATTTAAATCAATAAATAAAATAACCATTTAAAATACTATTTTATTGAAATAAACAAGGCATGAGATCTCTCTAGTTTTTCAAAATAAAACATTTTCAAGTCTTAAAACTTAATCTAACAAAAAAAAGCATAGTCCAAAAGTGATAAAATTTCATAAGTCTTTAAAACATTAAAACGTTGTGAACCCTCCACTAACATGTAACATCCACGCCTCGAGCCCGCTTCACTCACTACGTTGCTTTGCCTTTACCTGCACACAGAGTACCCGTGAGCTAACGCTCAGTAAGAAGAGCTATGTAGGACATAACCCCCCTTTAACCAAATAATACAACATAGCTTAATCAAAACCTTAAGCAATAATAATTCATATAATATTGATACAATGCATGTTATACTCACACACATAACAAACAAAGTCTCATACCGCACATTATGCTCACATACGATAATCAACCATACATTCATGTTGATCAGACATGAAATGTAATATGTCATGCCTCGTGTTATTCTCACACATGGCATCCAACGGGGCATTCACTTACCACAAGTTGTACTCACCAATGATAAGCTCTTAGTGTACCTGCAAGTGTTATGCTCACACAAGCAGCGAAAACCCTAGCACTATTCTCATGCTAACAATACTAAGTGTATACAGTAATCAACCACAATACATAACATAAATAAATACAAACCAAGAAACAAGGTTGTATGCTTAAACATACACCCTGTGCACAGATGTCCACTCTTCTTACCTCAATTGCAAAAATATTCCTTTGTTCTACCTCGAACCCCTCGCTGAGTGTCCTTGTTGAGAACTAGATCCTAAACACCCAACAATACAATGACACACTCAAAACACAATTATGAACCACATCAAGGTTTCGCCACAAAATTACAACCTATAATATTAATCATCACATTTCTTATCATCTTTATGCACAAAACAAATAGAACATAATCAAATAAATTAACACAATTTACTAAATCAGATTCTAAGTTTATTTTTATGCCTATAAAGTCAGATTAAACTAATTATTTCCTTATAATTATTTATTTTCAATAATTATCATTTTAATTACACATGATTTCCAAAATAATTGGATACTCAATAAAATTTCCCAAACCAAAAACTAACATGCTTCCTAACCATTTATACAGATTATGAAACATGATTAAACAACTTAGAAACTTATACAAATTATTATAATTATTTATGCATAAATTACCCCTTTTTTTACATGCATAAAATACCAAATAATTAACCAAAAATAACAAATCAACCTAACATAGTTCTAAATCAGTACCAAACACTAAGATACCATTTTAACTTCATAATAACAATGCCCAAACAGTAAGCAATAATTTTAGCAACACCAAGTTATTTTCTATAATTTATCTACGTAGATAACCCATCTTAATTCAAATACTTCAAGATAAATAATAAAACAGTAAATAATTATCCCAAATTTCACAGAATTGCTTCTAACCCTTAAATATGCTTACAATAATTTTTTTGAGTTATTTATATTAGCCTAGGTATTTTCTATAATTATTTAAGAAATAACCAAATAAATTCATGAAAATTACAAAAAACGTTTAAATCTTCAATCTAAATATAAAAAACAGTTTGGTATCAATCATAGATCATATAAAATTATCTAAGAATTTTCTGAACAGTTTAATTATTTTTTTCATAATTATTTCCTAAGAAAATTTAAATAATTCATTATAAATCAAGGATTTATCAAAAAAATATCAAACTTCACCAAACACTCTAAATTATCATGTAGAATCTAAAACAAGAAAAAAAAAATTTAAAAACCTCTGGAAATGCCCAGATCGGGTTCGCCGGAGATATCGCTAGATTTGTCTTCTTCTCCGGCGATGGTGACTCTAGGGCTGAGTTTTGCTGCGTTCCAACCCTTCTCTTGCTTGGAAAATGATGCCCTTGTGTCCAGAACTTCAAAACAATAGACCCCAGCCCAAAAATATATCTGTAACCCCTTGTTCCGAAGTCTTCTTCTCCAAGTTCGGTGTACCGCCAAAAATGGAGCAAAAAAATGCACTTTGCATTCTAAGCCTTTAAACTCTGATTCTTTACATCCAAATTAATCCTTGGAGCCCCCTAAACTTGTACACATGCCTCCATACACCCAGAACTCATCTAAACATTCTCAAAATCTGAAACTATGCAAAAACCCTAACTTTAATGGTGAAAAATGGTAGATTTCGAAAACAACACTTCTAGGTCCTTTTATCACATCAAAAACCTTCCTTAGATCATAAATAATGTATCTAAAATGATCAAAAAAATCCAAATTTTCCCTAAGCTTCTGAAACCCGAAATTATACTTTCTCTCTCTAGGTATTGTGAAAAAAAACGGTTCTTTCTCTCTCTTAGTTTTCTTCCCACGATTTCTCTCCCTCTGAACTCTCTTGATCGTGATATAACAATAAATAAATGAGTAAAACATAACTTGTTGATATTAGAATGACTCTTCCTCTAATTCCCACAAAACTAGAGATTTTTCATTTATTTTAAAAATTAAACATCTAAAATAAATTATATCTTGTTATATCATGAATTTTTAATCAGATATTTGGGATATTATCTATCATAAAATGTACTCAAAATATCCCTCAACAAATCCCAAAAATGGGGACATTATAGTCATTTCAGAATTCCTTATAATTACTATTATTTAATCCATTTAAATAATAATAATATAATAACTCAAAAAAATAAAAAAAATAACTCATACCATATTATTATTATTATTATTATTATTATTATAATAATATTCATAAAATAAATAATAACTTTAACCCGAGTCATTATTTATTTATTTGGCATTATGCACATGTCGGGATTTTACAATCATTTCCAAGATATTTAAACATAAGAAACTATAAATTTTATCACCATTGGAAATCATGCATATCCAATATTCCATCAAAGGAAAAGAAAAAAAAAATGACAAGGATGCACATAGTATAAAAAATTACGAAATTGTCCTTCCGGGAAAACGGATATTACAATACACTGGTAGGGTAACCAGTTACATGTAGACTTATCAAGCTACATTACACCCTATACAAGGAAAAAAAAACAAATATAAAACAACAGCACAAAAAATCAAACTTAAAAATGATTACTACAATCATTATAAATAAAAACCCACAAAAGAAAGCGATTACATACCAAAGGTAACCAGTTACCTATAAAATTACACAACACATGAAAAAAAAATACAACCTATACAAACCAAAAACATATCAAATATAGAAACAAAAAAGTAAAAAATCACAAATAAATGATCATTTAAAATCATTAAAAACAGACACTGAAAAAATGAACAAATTATTTACCAAAGTAATCGATTACCTTAACAATTAAACAACATAGTTAAAATATCAATAACCTCAAAGGAACCAATTACCTATAACAGAAAGAGATATAAATAAATCACAATAAACCAAAAATAATGTAACCAGTTACTGAGCATATAAAATTTTGTTCCTATAAATAAACTAAACACCCTACTTAGAAAAAAAAAATAGCAATGAAGCAGGAAAATAAGAAACTAAAATACCTGATTGTTTCATCGAGAATCACAGGACCACAGGGCTTCAATCCTCTCCCAAGACTTCGAGGAGAATGTCGCAATTTTACTGACGGTCCAACCTGATCAGAGGACTTAGAAGAGCCAGCATCCCCTCCCTTTTGAACCATTTCTACACAAATACAAAACACAGAAAAATCTCAATCATTAAAGTGAAATGAAAACATACTGCATAGGTATAACATGTCAAACCTATTATCATTATTCTAAAACCCAGATAATGTAGCACACAATATTTAACAAAGAAATTGAATTTGTTGATAAAGAGTAAAAAAAAAAGGCAGGAACACGTGATATTGGCATTTACCCCAAATAACGTATACACTGAACTTGTCAGGTATCTACATGACAAGAAGCAAAGTCATCAAATTAGAAGTAATAGTCTCACACTGAATATCAACCAAAAATTTGTGCTTAATTCATGCAATGCAACATATCTGTAGATAGCCTTTTTCACATCAAAAATAGTTGACACTAGCACAGCTACATAAATATCCTTAGGTCAGTTCAATTCATAACGAATTACTAATTCAAACTAAAACACAACAATTAAGAATATCACATACTAGCACACAACAAACAAATGCCACACTTCGTTTAACAAAATTGTACTATGAAACAAAGAAAAAACACTGTTATAAAAATCGTATATAAAAATGCTTGTTTATTAAACTCTTGTCTTTTAGTTATTTATTTATATATGTCAAGATTTTTTTTTCTTTTCTAAATCATAAAGAAATATTTTTTGGTCCCTAAGTGATGATAGTGGAGACTCGAAACAGCTCGATCAAGAGTGTACCTTTGTTTTACGAAAGAGAAAAAAATTGAAATAGGGGCTGATAAAAATTGGGGTGTTTCAAATTAATATACAAATGCATGTACATATATATATATTCATACACAGAAAATGTGAACATAAAAAGAAATTAACACACTAATAATAAGAAACAACATTGTTATGAAAATCGTATTCATATACTTTACTCATTATGCAAAATCAACCGATCATTTGAAAATACTAACTACACAAAATGACAACCACCGCACTTACCTCCGTCCCACCTCCGTTTGCAAAGCTGCTGCAAAGATCGAGACACACCACAACTCGACCACCTTCACACCGCAATGTTCGCCTGCGACGACCGTCGTTCGCCAAGATGCTGCAACGCCGTTCGGCCACTGTTGGAGAAGAAGAAAGGTTGAAACCCTTTCAGTGAAATCGAAAAGAGGAAAAGTGAAAAAGGTGAAAATTAAATTATAATTAATATAAAATTAAATTAAAAATAAATAAAAAAAATCTGAAAAGATAAATTTTGCCACATAATAAAATAAGTTAAAATAGGTAAAATAAATGAATACGGAATTACATAATTACCCTTCTACATTTTATAGATATTGTTATCCCCGTTTCTTCCTACATGTACGGGTCCACACTATAAGTCCATGGCCCGCTTTCCTAGGAGTTAAGGCCCAGACCAGGCCCATTAGGCGAGGGGAAGACGGGTATTGGCAACCCAAGTCACGGCAAGGCCCAAAGGGCTACCGGGAGAGTAAGTCGGGACCATTGTCAGGGCAGGTTGTATTAAGCCGGGACTACGTAAAGGGATGTTCCCCGAGGTACGATAAAGGAGGTTGCGGCTACCAAATCCAAGATTGGGCCGAACTCTCCGTGGATGAACCCGGGTCCTGGTAAATGAAACGGGGCCCTGGTAAACGGAGGAGGACCTTGGTAAACAGACCGGGATGGGTTGTCCGAGTTTGGTGAGATAAAGTGTTCGAGATACTGACATCGTCCCATGAAGTGTGGGGTGTTGTCCCCACGCTTCACCTACAGAAGAGACTACCTCAGGATCGTACGCCGTTGGTTCAGAACTGCACCGCCACTACTCTGATTGATCTTGTCCCCCAAATCTTCCTCGTAGCCCATAACACCACTACAAGAAATCTGATCTTTACCTACCAATATATATTGGTAGGGAAAGTAATGTTTTGCCTACCAATATTTATTGGTAGATAATATTAGCAGGTAAATGCTCGTCCATTATATTATATTTCGGAACATAGCTTTACCTACCAATAATATCAGTAGGTAATGATCTTTACCTACGTATATTATGGAGGGAAATTTTTTAACCATTCCCGCTCAATTTTCCCCCCGTTTTTTATTTTCATTATATTATTTTATTATTATAAATGCTTATTTGGAAGTTTATGTGGAGTAAATAGTATGATGTGTACACATTGTATAACATGTGGCATGCCACGTGTGTACATAGTTGGAAAAAATATAAATAAAATCTATTTATAATACATTTTAATTATATTATATATAAAAAAACATTTTTATTAAAAAATTTATTTATTTATTTATATAAATAGATT
The DNA here is from genome assembly GCF_963169125.1 of Humulus lupulus. Classification (NCBI taxonomy): domain Eukaryota; kingdom Viridiplantae; phylum Streptophyta; class Magnoliopsida; order Rosales; family Cannabaceae; genus Humulus; species Humulus lupulus. The sequence goes on along the minus strand of NC_084794.1, from coordinate 266,226,237 downwards.
AGGGTTGTATCAGCCGCCCCCTAAATTTTCTTCTCTCTGTTATTCTCTCCAATCCATCCCTTCCCACCATTATCGTCCTTTCTCCCTCCCTTTGCTTTTCTTTTACCTTGAGTGGCTACCCAGTTCTCTTTCATGATAAGCCATTGCCTTCTTCGCTTTCACTGTGAGCCGTCATCTGGTCCACTTTCACCTTGAGCCGCCGCCTGGTTCACTTTCACCTTGAGTTGTCGCCTGGTTCCCTTTCACCTGGAGTCGCCACCTGGTTCTCTTGCACTGTGAGTCGTTGCCTGGTTGTCTTTCATCGTGAGCCTCTACCTTGTTTGCTTTCACGGTGAGCCACTGCCTTATTCGCTTTCACCGAGGGTCGTCGCCTTGTTCACTTTCACTGTGAGTCTCTGCCTTGTTTTCTATCCCTAATCTGACTGTTCCATGGGTATTTTCTTTTCTATTTATTGGTAAATATTGTAGTTTGTGCTATTGTGAATTTTGATATTAATATCTACATTATTTGTAGGTTTGATTTGTTTGGATGGTTATTTGGTTTCAGATTTTGCTTGGTGGCTTTCAGATTGATGAGCACTTGGCTTGGTGGCTCTCGAAATGTTGAATTATTGGCCTGGTGGCTTTGAGGTATATTTTCAACATCTTGGTTGATGAAAATCCCCAATTCTGAAGGATTGATGATGAATTTTTAATTGTTGATGCATATTTTGTTTGAATATATTTTGGAGATTTGATTTATGATGTTATTTTGTGATTCTGTGTTTTGAGTATGATTTGCATTTGATTAGTTATTTTATTGTTTCTAATTATTTTTTGGACCTGATATTTGATCCTATTATATGATTTTTTTTATGCAAGTGTTTGATATGATGTAACAATTAGTTTGAGTGGTTCTGTTTGCATCTTGCTATGTTGTTGGTTTTGGGCATTTTGCTTCTGACAGTGGCATATTTCAGATCTGGTCTTTGATCTCTTTATGAGATTAAATTTTCAGTGTTTGAGTATTTTTGGATATGATCTATCTTTTCTTGCGTGTGTTCCTGATTTTTAAATTGATATGGGTTTATTCAAGAACATATTAGCTTAATGTCTCATGTTTTTAAGAACATATTACCAATGAACATGTTTTTAGGGGACTTTAAATGATTTGTATTCAAATTAGGGACTCTGCTTTCTGGTTTGTATTTTCTTCATTGTTGTCTTCATTTGGGCTTTGGATACTTCTTGTATTTATGAATTACAAGCTTGGTTGTGTTTAGATGAAAAGCTTTAAATGTCACAGTTTGTGGCTCTAGAATGTCTTGTATATCTTCATTTTTATCTTGTTTGAAAGCAATAGTTATTAATATTGATGAGTTTTTATAATCTGGATATTTTGATGAGTTTTTATTATCTGTGTAATATTGCCTATTGTGATGGTGAACATTTATCAGTTCTTTGCATTTTGTGTGATTTTGAAATTAAAAGTTTGGATTCAATGAATCAATGGGTGATATATGTTAGTGAGAAATTAACTGTTTATTCCACTGTTATGTAGATTAATTGTTTCCTCTGTAGGGAAATGCAAATCTACTCATCGAAAGGGTGTTCAGTTAGTTTCTAATGAGAGTAACTCATTCATTACTGTCTTACTCTTTTCTCATGCTTGCTTATGATGTATTGTTTCTAATGAGAGTAGCTCTATGATTTTTTTTTTAGTTTTTCTGTGGTTATTCAAATTTATTAAATGATTTATGTCAAATTATATTGTATGTTGTTGACTAATTGGCTTGAATGAAATATAAGATTTTGAGTATGGGTGAAAAACTGATTTTGGTGAGATTCTTTGATTGTAACATCATAATCTTTATGCTTGCTGAATTTGACATAATTCTGGATTTGTTTGAACTAACTTATATGCTTGCTATCTATATATGTAATTAAGAAACTAGTTTTTATTATTCTTTTGCATATTTAAACTTTATTTGTTGTTTTATTGAGATAATGTTTGACATAATTATTTGCTCCTTTTCTAATAAATATATGGTATATCCAAAGTCCAATGCTCTTGCTATCAAATATGAATTAGATTTATAAATTTGGTATAGACTCAACTGCCTAATTTGGCTATGCTGATATATTAAGTACTTTAATGAGGTTTATGTGCTTTATTGGTTTGAGGTATTAAGTTGTGTTCTAGAGTTTTGTTTCATTGTCTGGATTATTATTTCAAATGTTATGAGGCTCCGAGATGTGTTATGTATTATGTTCATTGATTAAACTTTGAATCTGTTTTTCTTTTTAAAAAGGATAAGAGACATCTACTTTTTATTTTGAGTTTTTTTTATGTTAAACTTTGAATCTAGTTTGTATTATCCTCATTATTGTTTACATGTTCATATATACTGCATATGAAATTCTTTGTTTTATCACATGAATTCTAGTTTTCGATGCATATTGCCTATTAAAAGTAGTTTTGAATGTTGACTTATATTTTCTTTTTCTAATTTGGATCACTATGCTACTTTGATTTTTTTTTTTTTTTGCCTGTGATGTTGATAAATGATTTTATTTTATGTTGATGCTTATGGGACTTGATGTGCTCATATATTTGTTTTTAATATATGCTGGTATATCAAGTGTCATAAATGCTCATAATAATAAGTCATATTTTCTGAAATCCTTATGATGATTAAATTGGGGATAATTATTGTGTTGAGATTAATTATATTTTCCCATTGTTGCCAACCCGAACCCCACCTCCAACCATTGTCGTTGTCCACCTCACAAAGCCATCATCGACATTCACAAGTTCGAGAGAAAGGATGCTCTCGTGTAATAATCTCAAAGTGAAGAATAGACTTGTTGATATTTTTTTATGAAATGTAATTAGTTTAACACTCATCTTTAATAAGCAATGAATATTTTATAATATCTGTATGTTTATTTTATTATTTATGTTAAATAATTTATTTGAGTTCGGTTCGGGAGTCACAAGATGATTGTATGGTTTTTTTCTAGTTTATTTTTAATATATAATATTTATAAATAACTGTTATTATCTTTTACCTACATATAACCATTAAATTTGACCAAAATATAAATTGTGTAACAAACCAATAAAATCAAGCCATGTAGACCAATAAAATGATGTCACGTGGACTAATAAAATGATGCCACGTGGTCTATATCAAATGATGACATATGTACTAATTATCAAATGACACGTGGACAAATTATTATTTAACACGTGGAGCAACCACAAGATGCCAAGTGGCATTATTGACATATGCCACGTGTATGCTACTATGGAAACCATGTCAGCAGACATGTAGGATGACAAGTCATCAAACACGTCATCTGATGACTCATCAATTGATTTATAACTTAGTGGGGTCCACTGATTCTTTTACCTACCAGTATTAATAAGTGTAGGTAAAGACTCTTTCCCCATTAACATTTACCTACCAGTCTCTACCAATTCAATATTGGTAGGTAAACAATATTACCCACCATTAGGCTAGTTTTACCTACACTTACAATTGGTAGGTAAAGACTCCATTTTCTTGTAGTGCACCCAGACTGAAACACCAGTCTGTCGTGTGTCTTAGAATAAGGTATTATTTGGGTTGGCCCAATGGGCTTTGAGTAATGTATGTTTCATATTTCAATCATTTGTATTGAGCTCCCATCAGAGAAGCCAATGGTATTTACACCCTTATTGGGCCCGGACTAGCCTGGCCCAAGCCCAGTGCACTCATGTGCCTATAAATACGAATAGTAGTGCACTGAGGAAGAGATCCGAGATTTTGATTGTAAGCAGTTTCTCTGCTCAAACTTGTAGAAAACTCCATTGCCAAAAGTTCTCTAAGCTCTAATACAACTGTCTCGTGGAATAAGGCTCATTAATGCCCAAACCACGTAAAAATCTTGTTTACTTTTATTAAATCATTTCTTTTACGCTCTCTAATCTTTCATAATTCTAGTTTCCAAAAAACTCGGTAAACATTTTGGTGCTTTCATTGAGAGAAATAGTGAGAAGGCTTGAGTTGATCTTGAACGTCTGCAACAATGGTGAACACGAGACACACCACTTTCGACCCTACTAACCAAGAACAAGGCGTAGGAGACTCGCCACTGCCTAGCCAACCTCTTCCTCAGAGGCAACCTGAGGACACACCTCATCAGATGTCCCAGCCTGACGAGTCGCAGAACGATGTAGGTGGGGAAGAGTATGAGGAAGATTAATGTGAGGAAGAGGAGGGAAATTAGGGGGAATACCACAATCTCGAAGTTGAGGATCCTGCGATCCCTGAAGAAGTAGACCCCAACCAGGAGGACCCGGAGGTGACCAAACTGAGATAGCAAGTCCTGGACCAAGAGGCCACGATTGCCGAACAAAAGGAAGCCACTCGATGGATGCAAGAGTCCCTCCAAGCCCTGCAAGCTTTCATAGCCGCCCAAGGATTGGTGGATAACCCTCTAGTTGTTCCGCCTCCAGGAACACAACCGCCCGCTTCGCAGGCTAAGAATGGCGCACCCGGAGATGTGAGGCCAATTCCTACCCCGGGACAAGCTCCCGGACAGGCCCCGGTTAACCTGGTCCAAGAGAAATGGAACGCCAAAGCAAACCCCCAGAGGGAAGTCCCTCTTGTCCAGAAAATTGGGACCCGTCCCCGGCCGCTCCCTAGGAAAGAGAAGGTGTGCCCCGTCCCAGGACAGGGCCACTCAATCAATCCGCGAGGGACGCACTCGCGGGTACCAGGCCCCAGCCCGCCCCAGGGCGGACTGGATGGGAACGGTCTTTCCACCCAAGCACTTCTGTGAACAAGGGCCACTGGGAGCGGCAGCATAATGACGAGTCGAATGCCCTTAGCTCCGGGGATGATACATCCCGGGTAGACCTGTGTGATGGGTTGAATGCTCGAAAGGAACGGGCCCGCAAGGGAAAGATCTGCCCCCGAGATGGCGATTTGAGAAATAATCTCAATGACAGGAGGAACGAAAGAGTCCCCTTGGAAGATGGTACGGCCAAACAGTTCATCGAACAGCTGGCCGCCTTAAAGAAAGTCACGGACCGCCTGGTCCGCAAGGAGGAGGGAGCAAACACTAATTCTGACGAGGAAGAAAAGGAACCATGTGCCAAGCACATCCTGGATGTGGTGCTCCCCAAAGGATTCAAAATGCCAAGTCTGCCAGCCTACACTAGGAACACCGACCCCAGAGATCATCTGCCGCGCTACAATCGATTAATGACCGTAGCCCACATCTGCAACAACGGCAAGTGCATCTGTTTTTCGATTACTCTAGGTGGACCTGCAGAGGAATGGTGGAAGAGGCTCAAGCCGGGATCCATCCAATCCTGGTCTGGACTGCAGTCGGCTTTCCACAAACAGTTCGTGGCCGACATGAAGATGGACATGCAGATCAATGCCCTCGCCAACATCAAGCAGCTCCCCACGGAGACGTTAAGGGCCTACATCCAGCGTTTCACAAAGGAAGCCTCCAAAACCAAGGTGGACGACGGGCAGCACCTGGTGGCCCTACAGTTCGGAATCCGGGCCAGGTCTCCCCTCTGGGATGACATGCAGCGCAGCAAGGCGGCCACCCTTGAGAAGTTCATAAGAAGGGCCCAAGGCTTTATCAACTGGGAGGAGGCCCAAATCCAGACATTTGGATGGCAGCCGGTACCCCAGCCGAATTCCCAAACCTTTCCGGGATATGGGGCATAGTATCCCGGCAGGGCAGAGTATCCGGCCTAGCAGCACCTGACTCCCCCGGTAGCGCCGGGATTGGCATTCGTGCCTGGAATAACCCTTTACACACCTAAGGTCTATGACCCCGCGTCTTCGAGATATGCCCCGGCCCAGACTACCCCTTTGCTTGGATACGAAATTGCGCCAGTCGGGTACAGTGCTGCTCCTGGCGGGGCCGAACCGTCCCAGATGGGGGGAACTGAAGCAAGTGTGAATCCCTCCTGGGGAAAGAGATCCGGGAAGGGACCAAATCAGTCTGAACCATCTAATAAGGGCAAGAGGGGCTACGAACCCCAGTATTCGGAATACACCAACCTATTGGATACTAGAGAAAGCATCTACCTAGCCACAGAAAGGACGGTTCATTACCGGAAACCAGCCCCAATGTTCAAAGGAGGAAAAAACCCAAGGGATTCCAACAAAAGCTGCTCATACCACGAGGAGGTGGGCCACACAACCGAAGAGTGTCGGCAGCTAAAGGACAAGATCAAAAATTTGATCAAACTGGGACACCTCCACCAATGGATCAGGATGCCCGTGGGAGTTCTGGGACTATTAGCAGTCCACGATCCCAGGCGCACCAGGAACGTACCTACCTCCCCAAGAAGGATACGCAAAGAGCCCGAGATCGCAGGCCCCTCAGGGGGCCCCCGCCGTGTAGGCGCCCGGACCTAGAATGGCTTACCAGGCCGGGATCGCGCCCCCGCAAGTAGATGGTCATGTAGCCACCATCTCAGGCGAGCCCCATATGTGAGGACCGTCCCAGAATGATCAGAAGCGTTACCTCAGCGAGCTTGACCACAACCAAGAGTTATGCGCCCTAGTCCAGGCACCGGCTCAACGCCCGAAGTTGATGAACCTCCCCATCACCTTCACAGAAGGCGACACCCGCAATGTCCATTTCCCGTAGCATGACCCTCTGGTCATTCATGCCCAAATCACCAACAAGATGGTGTCCAGAGTGCTGGTGGATGACGGAAGCTCCATCAACATTTTGTTCAAGATGAAATTCATCACAATTAGCTTGACCGAGGCGGATCTAGTCTCGTACCCAACCCAGATCTACGACTTCAATGGGGACTCAATACTCCCTATGGGAAAAATCCAGTTGCCCATAACTCTGGGGAACGAGATGCAAAGCTCATTCAAATTTTGTACGTTCGTGGTGGTGGACTACCCCACCGCTTACAACATCATTTTCGGCTAGCCCGCATTGGTCGAGTTCGGGGCAATCACCTCCGTCCGCCACCTATGCATGAAATTCCCTTGCGATAACGGATGAGTGGGAACAGTTCGGGGAGATTAGAAGAGCGCACGGAAATGTTACCAGGTATCCGCCCGACCTATTTACATGGTCTACGAAGAACCTTTTGAGGAAATCGTCGATCCTGTCCCGCCCCTTCCCCCAGCAAGACGAATTATTCGAGAAGAGGACGAGCTGGAACCACGGATAGGGAAGGACTGCGCACTTGAACCCATGGAGGAGATTGAAGAGGTGTGCATCAGTGACACCGACCCGACCAAGGTGATCCAAATCGGGAAGAACCTAAAAGCAGAGGTCTGGGCCGCCATCATCGCCCGAGTGAAGGAGAACCAGGATGTATTGGCCTGGTCTCATTCAGATATGACCAGGATCGACCGCAATATCATCTGCCATGCCTTGAATATCGACAAGGATGCAACCCCAATCTGACAAAAACGAAGGCCCCTAGGGGAAAAAAGGGCGGAAGCCCTCAAGCTGGAAGTTGAAAAGTTATACTCGATCAACTTCATCCGAGAAGCTTTGTATCTTGTGTGGTTGGCCAACCCGGTGCTGGTGCCAAAGCCAAACGGGACCTGGAGGACGTGCATCGACTTCACGGACCTCAACAAAGCTTGCCCCAAAGATTGTTTCCTGCTCCCTCGGATCGATCAGATGGTGGATGCAACATCCGGGTATGAGATCTTGAGTTTCATGGATGCCTATTCAGGCTACAATCAGATCTCTATGCATGTGGCGGACCAGGAACATACCAGTTTCCAAACCGAAAAGGGGGTGTACTGCTACCTTGTCATGCCCTACGGACTCAAAAACACCGGAGCCACCTATCAGAGACTAGTCAACAGGATGTTCCGAGCCCAGCTGGGACGGAACATGGAGGTATACATCGACGACATGCTGGTCAAGTCCAAGACCTCCCGCGAACATTCTGACGATCTAGCCGAAGCCTTCGCGATCATTCGAAGATTTGGGATGAAGTTGAATCCCAAAAAATGTACATTTGGCGTAGCGTCCAGGAAGTTCCTGGGGTTCATATTGAGCTACCGGGGAATAGAAGCCAATCCGGACAAAATCAAGGCTTTAGTTGAGATACCCTCACCCCGGAAGCACGAATATGTTCAGAGCCTGACTGGGAGGATATCCGCTCTGAGCCATTTTGTCTCGAAGGCCCCGGACAAGTGCATCTCGTTCTTCAACGTCCTTTGGGGAAGCCAAAGGTTCGAATGGTCAGTTGAGTCTGAAGAGGCTTTCCAAAGACTGAAAGAAAAACTGGCCCGAGCACCAATATTGGCAAAACCGGTAAAGGGAGAACTGTTATTCCAATATTCGGTCGTGACCGAGCATGCCGTTAGTGTCGCACTAGTACGAGAAGACGGGAAGGACCAGCTCCCGGTCTATTACGTAAGCAAAAGATTATTGGGTGCAGAATCACGGTATCCACTAATCGAAAAGTTAACGTTTTGTCTACTAATCGCGTCCCGGAAGCTCAGGCCTTATTTCCAGGCTCATGCCATAAGAGTTCTGACCAACCATCCATTGCGGCAAGTGTTGCAAAAGCCTGAGTCATCAGGAAGACTCTTGAAGTGGGCCATGCAACTGAGTCAGTTCAACATTGTATACATCCCTAGAATCTCAATCAAGGGGCAGGCCCTAGCCGACTTCATCGTAGAATGCTCCGGGATCACCGAGGAGGACGATCCCGCGGATCCCACGATGCCCGTGTGGAAGGTGTTCGTGGACGGAGCCTCGAATGAAAATGGAGTAGGGGCCGGAATCATCCTAGTGTCGCCACAGGGGAACCAGTTACAAAATGCCATGCGTTTCCAGTTCAAGGCTTTGAACAACGAGGCCGAGCACGAGGCCATGTTGGTCGGGTTACGCCTGGCCGAGGAAGTAGAGGCCGCAAACCTGGAGATCTACAACGATTCCCAGTTGGTTGTCAGGCAGATCTCGGGAGAATACCAAACTAAAGGGGAAAAGATGGCAGCCTACGTGACTCAGATGCGAGAGATGCTCCAAACTTTCAAGAAGCACTTCATCCGCTAGATCCCCAGGGATCAAAACGTGTTTGCAGACATGTTTGCAAAGCTGGCCACGGATGCTGAGGCAGAGCTTTTCGGGCTAGTCCCGATCAACCATCTCCACGTACCAAGTATTCAAGCCCCACGATCAACGCTATAGACTACTTCACGTCCTGGATGGGACCCATCATCCAATACCTGACAATCGGGGGGTTGCCCACAGATAGGGCAGCAGCCAGGAAACTTCAGTACCAAGTCCATAGATACGTGATGATGGAGGGAAAGCTCTATCGTAGAGGATTATCCATGCCATATCTCTGATGCGTGTCAGGGACAGAAATGAGCGCAATCATGCATGAGGTGCACGAAGGCTTCTGCGGAGATCATACAGCCGGACTCATCTTGTCCAAGAAAATCCTGCGCCAAGGATATTTCTGGCCAACCATGAAGAAGACTGTGTTGATTACATCCGCAAATGCGAGTAGTTCCAAAGGTACGCGAAGATCGCCGCGAGCCCTGCCAATGGAAATAACCCTAATGACAAGTCTCTGGCCCTTCGCGGGATAGGTAATCGAGCTAGTAGGATCGCTCCCGACCGGGAAGGGAGGTGTGAAGTATGTTATCGTGGTCGTCAACTACTATACCAAGTGGGTTGAATCAGAGCCTATGAACACCATCACCTCAAAGAAGGCCTTGGACTTCATCATCAACAACATCGGGTGCCGGTATGGGCTCCCCTACAAGATTGTGTCCAACAACGGGAAGCAGTTTGATAGCATCCATTTCACGGCTTTCTGTGAAAGGCATGGTATCATCAAAAGCTTCTCCGTGGTCGCTAGACCTCAAGCAAACGGGCAAACAGAGGCCGTCAACAAAATCCTGAAGGGGACATTAAAGAAAAAGCTTCAAGCCCGCAAGAGCAAATGACCAGAGGAGTTGCCCTGCGTACTATGGGCATACCAGACCACCGAACGAACGTCTACCGGACACACTCCGAACTCCTTGGTGTACGGGTGCGAAGCCGTCATCCCAGTAGAAAGGGTTATCCCATCCCACAAGAGGGACACATATTATCCCGCCCAGAACCACGCCTTACTCCAGGAATCCTTGGATCTCATCGAAGAGATCTGGGAAGAATCACAAGTTCAGTTGAAGATGTACCAGGGCAAGATCGCTCTGCATTTTAACTCGAAAGTAAAAAAGCCTAAGGTTCGGAACCGGCGACCTAGTCCTAAGGAGAGTCTTCCCTGCAACCCAAGATCCGGGAGTGGGGGTTTTGGGCTCGAATTGGGAAGGACCGTACGAAATTCAACATGAAGTATGTCCGAGAATGTACCTCTTAAAGTGACTCGATGGCACTGAAGTCCCAAGGGCCTAGAACACAGAACATCTCCGTAAGTCCTATCAGTAGTCGGGAGAGCATGTTTCAACTTTATACTCCTTTGTAAACAATGTATGCCCCAGGGCGATTTCTCGAATAATAAAAATGACGGGTACAAAACGTCATAAAGAAATATTGTGAAACAATGAAAGTTCTCGTCCATCTCCATAAGCAAGTGACCCAAGACCAGTCTTGGCTCACTGAAGGGGGGGGGGGGGGGGGGGGGTTCTATGGGTGTATCCAAACACGAGCAAGTCCGAGAACAAAAAACAAAACAGGACGCTAATGAAAAGGCACAAGGCTCAGGCCTAGTCCCGATCTGGACATATGTCGTTCGGGGGTACAAACTATAGGACTTAAGGCTCAGGCCTGCTCCCGGTCCAGACATACGTAGTCCGGGAGGTGAAAGATCCAGTAGGACGTACGGGCTAGCCCAGGTCCTAACCCAGACATGCGTACCTAAAACTTGGTTGACTGAGCGTGGTCCCAAACAACCAAATACTCGTCTGCGTCACCTCTGCAATAGCATAGAACTATCAGAGCGCGAGTCCCAAGTATAAGTTGTCTAAAAGTAGTCTTATAAACGGTCCAGGCTGTGAAAACCTAACCTAGGTTTTATAATAAGCTAGTCGACTAATCATTGATGGTCCAGACCGTCAAAACCTGAACACTAGAATCAGGACAAAAAGATTTAGTGATAATTATCAACTCCCTAATGGCCCAGGCCGTTGGAACCTGAGCAACAGAAGTAAAGCGAGTTGATAAGTTAAAATCTAGAAAGATCTCGGTGATTCGGGCTATTGGAGCCCGTATTGTAATACTGGAACAATCTAGTCCAGGCCGTCAACAGTCCCGGCCGTTGGAACCAGGACCGAACATTCGACTCATTTACACAAGGTGGCGAAAACACTTAGTAAAAGTTTAACGAATAGAAACGGGAAAGAATTATGCAAGAAATAATGTAAATAAGAACATGAAAATTGTCTGAGATGCATCCGCGTCCATGAAAGTGTTACAAAAATAGAAAGAAAAAAAAGAGAAATACAAATAGAAGACTCGGCCTAGGCTTTTCCATGCCCCGATGTCTCCGAGTTAGCTCTGTTTGCCTCTTCCTCGTCCAAGGGTTCCGTGTCTTCTTTCTCCTTGGCCTCAAATTCGGCTATTTTCGCTGTAACGCCCCAAACTCCAGGGACCGTTACGGTGTGCCTTATAAACAGTGCTAAACTCGCTAATCGAGTCATTTGGCCAAAATCGTGTATCTAAGTGTGATTAACGGTTTAGGGATTAAAAATTTTGGTTAAGAAATAATGTTTCATTAGAACGTTTATTATATACATTGGGATTCCAAAAATATAATTTAAAGGTCTAATACAAGAAAATATTTACAACCAGCCAATCTAAGCGGCAAATTAGGGTTAAACCATAGTTCCCCTTCAAACCTCAGTCGTAGTGGTCGAGCAGCTGCATATGTACACATCGTCATCTAAGCTCTCCAACTCAAGGATGGTCCAACTTTCTTTTGCCTTTACCTGCACCACATAGCACCCGTGAGCCGAAGCCCAGCAAGAAAACTTAATATGCTCATGAACAGTAATAACATGTCATCAAATCATAAGGCACACGCCTAGCAGATATAGCCCTAGTCAAGCAGGCAAATGAATTCACGTATTGTTGAGTATAACACATCAACCAATGATCATAATAATCATCCAGGGCTTTTAGCCCTAAATAGAAGAGTGACAGTTGTAATAGTCATTGAGGTGGGTTTGTTCCCAATAGCCATGTGACGATAGGGTCACCGGGGCTTTATAGATAAGTGAGCATTTCACTAGCTTAAACAGGATAGGTGCATGATGACTAGTCACCAACATAACCTTCCTCGTGACCATAGAGTCAAAACCATGGAACTCTGTTCCCTAGCCATGTGACAAGCAGTCACCTAGGCCTTGGGCCCTGGCTCTGAGTAACTACTCTTAGACTAGCCAAGCGCTTATAGGTTTCATCGACCTTAGGGTCGGTCCAGCATTAATGCCTTAGAGTCAATCAACGCTGATATCAATTAATCTAATCTTTTAATTGGCCCTGCGTTCATGACGCTATGCCATTCTCGGCTGTTAGGTCTGTGATTCTTGACCAATGCCGACCCTGACTAGTCAGTGCCATACACAAGTAAGCAATGCCACCAAACATATATCATATATCAAATACCCAAATATAGGGCATTCAGCATGCTTACTCAATAATTACTAGCACAATTAGGATCATGCATAAACACAGAGGCTCAAGCTCTGAACAATCTCATACTCAATATTCATAGCATGCCCTAATCACATGTTTCTCGTGCATTACATGCATCACATTTAGACATTCAACATGCATCAAGAATAACCATGCATGTCACATATACACAGGGTGCAGTTTTCTTACCTCGGGTTCGAGCAAGAATTAGTAAAAGAATGACCCTTGAGAACGATCAATTCTTTGATCCTTTAGTGTCACCTAGTCATAACCAAATATGGAATCCCATCAATAAAATAAATCATAAAAAGGTTTATAATCTAAAACCACACTCTCGGGATCCATCCCGCACTCTCGGGACTCTTAATCTACCCAAACAGGGCAAGGGAACCAACCCCCAAGCCTTAAAAGTCACCCCGAGCCCTAAAATAGGCTTGCTGGAAAATTCACTAGCGCCGGGGCGCCATCAGCAAACCAGAGAAAATTCTGGTCTTCTCCCCTGCGATTTCCCCCTGAAACCAAGTCTCAAAACCAATCCCAAACATCATCAAAACTTCAAATTCAACCCCCAAACCTCATCTACATCACACCCTCATCAAAACCCAAGCAACCAAACTCAAGAACTTCCATTAATTCCTAACTAACACATCAAAATCCTCAACTGAAAACTTATTAGAAAAACAAGGTATAACAAGGTTTTCATGGATGAATTTCCTTACCTCAAGCTTGACTTAGATCCCCTTCAATGGATGAACTAAGTTTTTAAGCTCCCACCTTTGATCTCCTAGCTTGGTTCTTCAATTTGAGGTCTAAAATCAAAAAAGGAAAAGAAGAGAAGGAGAGGTACGGGAGAGAAAGAGATGAGGATGAGGATGCTCTGTTTTCAACAATTCCACAGCCTTCTAAACTCAAGGGTTGATATATATCTTAGGGGTGAAAAGACCATTTTTCCCCTAGGTCAAATAAAGGCTTCTAAAGACTCCCAAGGGTAAAATCGTCCTTTCCCGCCTATCTCGTTAATTATAATTAATACCCTCCAATTCTCGTTATTCTCAAACAACAATAATTCATATCCTGTTACCCTCTAATTCCCGGCAACGTTCTAATCACCAAATTACCCCGAGACTCACTCCGAGCCCCGAACTTAATCTCATTATGACTAGGCTGAAAACTTGCATTCCATGATCGTCTCATGTCGAATGGCTCAAACCAATCCACATATAATGTGGTATTATTTATAATTCACCCACATGCACGAAAATACACAATCACGCCCTCAACAGGCCAAATTACCAAAATGCCCTTATAATTAAATGTGGACCCATATGCATCCATTTACCATCATATAATAATATAATTCACATAGACATGCATATAATCATTAAATATCATAATTAATCAATTATGGCCCTCCTGGCCTCCTAATCAAGGTCCTAAACCTTAATAGGAAATTTGGGGCATTACATTCACGGAGGGGTCGGGGTAAAGCAGGAGGTTCATGTTCTTGTCCTAGAGCCAGGCCATGTAGATGACCTCGTCAAAGGTGACCTCCAGCATGGCGTCCGCCTTTTCTCTCTCGTGGCGGGTCTCATCGTGCGCCGTCACCTCCTTCTAGAACAGGTCATCCAATTCACAGACCCGAGACTCAAGACCGGTGACCCTCTCCCGGTCCTGGGTAGACTGGGCTTCGGCCGCCTCCTGCAGAGCCTTCACTCAGAGAAGCTCCGCCTCCAACCCGGCCACCAGCTTGCTATTCTCGGCCTCTTTCCGAGACCTAGTCTCTTCGAGTTAAAACTTAGTCCGAGCAGCCTCTTCTCGGTTCGCTTTGGCCTGAGCCACCTCCTTGGCCAAGGCTTCCTTAGCAGCTTCCCGCTGGTTCACGGCCACCTCCGACTCCAGTTGGCTCGTCTCCATTTTCATTGCAATCTCGACCGCCAAGTCAGCATTCTGATGAGCCAATAGAGCGTCCTGGAATGAAGTGAAGTTAGAAAAATCTGAAGAACTAAAAGTGCAGGAAGAAACAGGAGGTGTAAACGGATAACTTACAGTAGTGGCCTGATGGCAGAGAGCCTGGGAGATGAACAACATGTCCTGGTTAGCTATGGTGGCATACCACTTCAACTGGAGGTTGGACATAGTATCCCCCACCTGATCTAGCAAGTCTGCAGCAAACGGAGCCGTGTCTTGCCCCAGTTTAGAACGGAACCCCGTCTCAGCGGGAAGCTGGTCCATGATCGGCTAGGAAGCGCTAAAAGTTGTCGAACACTCCAAGAACTCAGCCTGACAACGAATGATCAGGGCCCGGTAAACCTCCTCCCTCTTCTCTCGGCCATTCTCCCACATTCGGGACACCAACTTGGATTGTTCCTCCCGCAAAACCGCCTCTCCCTTTTCGGGCAAAGCCGGATGGACGGGAAGTGCAGGCACTTCCGGGAGTTCCTTGGCGGCAAGATGGCTCTTCCCAGAGGATTCCTCGGCTGAGCCTACGTCTCTGGTCTTGGCCCTCTTTGTCCCCTTCAAGACCTCACCCGCGCCCGAGTCCGTGACTCTTTTCCCGGAACTCCGACTAGCCATCAGTTCCCACTCCAAGTCGATTACCAAAGGATGAGCAGGGAGAGCTGGGACAGTTTCGGGATTAACTATCGTGATCGAGACTGCAACTGAGGCCTCCCCGAAGGAGTTAGGCTCCGGCACCGAGCTCTCGATGATCGCATCCGGAGCCTTTGTCTTGGGTGCGCCTTTGGCGGTCTTTTTCGTCGAAGCTCTCACTTTGGCAGCCCAGACCTCAAGGGCCTGGTTCATCTTCTCCACGGGATTGGACATGTCGGAGTCTTCTAAAATGAATAAACAAAAAAGGAATTAGAGAAATAAACATGTCACTGCGAATGAGTAATAACAAGACTAAAAGCAATCTGGGACGAACCCTTGTCTAGACCTCGGACTCGACTCAATTATCCTAAGGCAAAGGAATGGATTCGATCTCCCATGTCATCTGGGTATAGGAAGTTCCCATACTGAAGGAACCCGGACGAGTACATGAGAGTTTCTGAATCAACGGTGATGGGAGACGAAGGTCTCATCTCTCCATCAGCCCTGAACAAGGGGCCTCGATAAACTAGTCTATCCATAACTAAGTCCCCAACTCGGGGAACATAAGTCAAAAGCAAAGGTGAATTACCTCGCCCTGATAAACTAGCAACGGGGGTCCCCGTGTTCGGTTGGGCCTCGTCAAAGAGGGCTTCCAACTCCTTGGAGGTGGCACTTTCCGCCTGCCGAGTCTGGTCCCGCTTCCTTTTGGTCGCGTCTGCCAGGGT
The DNA here is from genome assembly GCF_963169125.1 of Humulus lupulus. NCBI lineage: Eukaryota > Viridiplantae > Streptophyta > Magnoliopsida > Rosales > Cannabaceae > Humulus > Humulus lupulus. Next base: position 266,210,284 of record NC_084794.1, on the reverse strand, counting down.
CGCGACCTCTACAACCCTGATGTGCTCAAGGGCCAGCTCCCCCCTCAATGATGGGTCTTTCTCACATTGTATCCCCCGGAGGCTGAGGGCCTTGATCGTTTGGTTGGCCGCTAGCATCCCGACCACTCGGAGGTTGTCGGTGTTAATGTAGCCCCCTACGTCCAAATCTTCCGCACTTAGCTCGGAGTAGAATTTCTTCTGGTCCAGGATGAACTGGGTGAGGGGAGTCTGGGCATAGGGTCCTGCCATCCAAGGAAATATGTTGAGAATGAGGAATAAAAAGTGAAAACAAAAAGGAAACTAGGGAACGGGAGGCCACTTACCCACTCGCTGGAAGTCCAGCATCAAGGTGGGGTTCTTTTCTATAAGAAACCTGGACGTCATGAACCAATAATGTCTGACGTCTGGGGGATGCTTACATGTGTTGGTAGGAGCAGCGTAGTTGCCCCGTGATTTTAGCCTGTAGAATCCGTCCAGGGTCTTGTCCTTGACGTTGACCTGCGACTCCAACTTGTTGAAATACAGCACCTCTGTCGAGGTTGGATCCGGAATCTGCTTCGCTATACAGAAGATGCGCCATCCCGCTAGTAGCCGGTACGCTTGAGGCAGGAGCCAGAACGGCGTAATCCCCACAAACTTGAGGAATTGCACGAAGTAGTCGTGGAGCGGGAGAGTTGCTCCCGCACTAATGTGGCCTACGTTCCACGCCCCGAACTCGCCCACGCCAGTGTGAGCCTTCTCCTCTCTTCTGGCCAGACAGTTATAGAATAGTCTGGGAGTCGACTCCATGCCCAAATGCTTCTCCAGGGCATACAACATCCGGTAGTTTCGGAACAGGTTCTGCACCCCGTCCATCTCCCACCTGTTGCCACTGGAAGTCTTGGACCCAGATAGAGTGATAGGGGCCGCATTAACTTGTTCTTCTAAATGAAGGGTAATGCCCAAGGTCATGGCTAATGATCTGGGAGCAAAATAGAACAAAACAAACAACCAAGTAGTCAGTACCAAAACCCAAGAAGGTTGGTTAAGGTACAGGGGCTCTCCTACGAACTGCTTGGAGGAGTCCCCTCTGGATCAAGTCTGGGATCACTAAGAAGCTGCAGAACCTTGATAGGGAACAAAAAAGAAAGGATCTAGCTATTCTCCTAAGCCAGCCTATTGCCGCTTGTCCGGGAACCACCCGAACCCGAGGAGAATCGGGACAATCCGGACTAGTTTTCTTTTCCTAACCTGTTCTAATGCACCCAGAGCCAATCTAAACACATGCAAGATTTAACAGCCTAAACGAATAGATATGATGGTAGGGTAAACACAAGAAAATAAAAGCAAAAGTTAGGAAAACTTACTGTAAAAGGTTGGTCGTGAAGAATGGTGGGTTTTCGGCGACAGTGATGGTAAAATCGTGGTTTTGAACAGGTGACGGCAGCTCAAAAGCTCATCTATGGGACAGGCCGATGTCGTCTGCTCAGGCACAGGTGCGGATATCAGGTGCGTTGGGAACAAGTGATGGCGAAGACGGAGTAGACGATGGAAAATGTCGTCGGCAAGCTCGGACATAAAAGGTCCTTTAAGTGCTTTTCTTTTTTGAGAATGTAAATATATCAAATGAAAATCTGAGGTTATTTATAAGAACCAAAGGATTGTTTCAATCTAACAGTTCGGAGCGATCACCCCCCATCGGACAGTCCTGGATCGTGCAGGGACATTAATGGACCTACTCGAGTACTGGATCGCGGTACCCCTGAGGCGTGATCTGCGCCGCCCCGATCCAACGGCCCAGAAAAAGAACACCTCAAAGGCCGTCCCATTAAACAGCCCTCTTTGTCGCAGAGATAATAATGGGAACATTTGTGCGGATGGGACGCTTCATAAACCGAGCTGACATACTAGCCCCCAGCACAGTAACCAATAGGATGTTTGCTGACCTTTCAAGACCAAGTGCCATCAATACGCCAGTCACAATGGGACACATGCACCCTTCATGATGAAGCAGGGCAAACGGGAAGGTCTCCAGACGGCCCTGAAGTAAACGAATCGGGGCTCTGGTAAACGAACCCGGATCCTGGCAAACGGTCTGGACTTTTTGGATTTTGTCCCGGACATCGAAGCAGGTTGTCATTCCGTGATCGATCAGCCAGCGGTATCACCCGTCCGCGGACCCGTTGCTTGGAAAAGAGCCAGGAAGTGCCTAGATGGTCCGGGAGGGAGACAAGCCTCCACCGCGCAAGCGCAGATGAAGGCTTGGGGGTAATTGTTATCCCCGTTTCTTCCTACATGTATGGGTCCACACTGTTAGTCCATGGCCCGCTTTCCTAGGAGTTAAGGCCAAGACCAGGCCCATTTGGCGAGGGGAAGACGGGTATTGGCAGCCCAAGTCACAGCAAGGCCCAAAGGGCTACTAGGAGAGTAAGCCGGGACCATTGTCAGGGCAGTTGTATTAACCCGGGACTATGTACTGGGATGTTCCCCGAGCTACGGTAAAGGAGGTCGCGGCTACCAAATCCAAGATTGGACCGGACTCTCTGTGGATGAACCCGGTTTCTGGTAAATGAAACGGGGCCCTGGTAAATGGAGGAGGACCTTGGTAAACAGACCGGGACAATCCAAGATTGAGCAGTTGCATATTTATTGGGACGTATGCAACTGCTCAAATTGCATTAACATCGACGACCTGGAAGGAATTCCCAAGAAGCCTAGTGCTGACAAAGTCTTAAAAGAAAAATGGGCAAAAAGACACCCGAATATTGCTCCCCTTGGGCAACCTTCTGGAAAATTTGATTACTAAGTCAAGTACTCCTTCGATCCACCATCCTCACCCCTTCCCCCACCTACCGGATGGGATGAAGACGACAACCACCATAAAACCTCCCCTCAACCAAAACAAGAGAAGATCCTACCATATTACAAGCAGAAAAGGCCCAACCCAGAAATCGCTCACCACTTCATGATAAATACCCACAAACGCGATTTTCCACTATCTATTACGTTTACTGATGACGATGGTACAACAACCCACCAACCAAAGATCACAAATCCAAAAGTTTGAGAGCCTGATGGGTCCCTAAAAAAGATCTCGCTTGCAGAGGCCGTCTTGAATTGGCAAACAGAGAACATGCTAGCTCAAAACAAAACTCTAGCGCATATCGATGAAAAACTCTCTCACGTAAGCCATAAGGTGACCAAACTCAGTGACGAAATCTCAAGGGTAGACACAACTATGAGCAGACTCGTCTACATAATATCAGAAGTACACGAAGAGCTACTGACTATGGCAAAATCCCAGCATGCTCCACATGACATCTATCGGGCTAAAGAAGCAGAACTTAAAAGTCTAAAAAGCCAATATGTCGCCATGCAAAGTCAGCAAAAAGAAGTCTCTCTATCCCCAGGCGTAAATCCCACACCAAGGATGTTTTTAACACTGTCACAACATTCCCAACCACTAGCGATGCCTACAAAAAAGGGTGATCAAATACTTCGCCTCAAAAGAATCCTTGAAGAAGAATACCAACTAAAGAAACAACAAAAAGAAAAGCAAGTAGACGACGGTCAGACAAAACACCAGCTCATGGTCCAAAAGACAAATCGCCTCACTGTGCTAATCCATCAACATTGCTTAGACAATCTCCCGCAAATTAATCTTAACGAAGAACTGGATGGCTCAAGCGATGATATGCAATCATCCTCCCCTGACACATCTGAATTATGGGCGACCGACGATGACAACAGTAGCGACGAAGCCCCACATCAATTCATGACACACCACACCCAAGCTTCGGGGGTAGAAAGAGAAACAGGGTTTCCTCAAAAAGAGCCAATCATTGAAGAGGAGGCGTCATCCTTAGAAGAACAAAACACCACCAGGCACAACTTTGCAACAAGCGAAAAACCTCATACCTTCACGTTGGATGATTTACCACCAAGTCAATGGAGGTCTCGCTTTCAAGAATTCAAAGCTTGGACCTTGCTCGAAGCCCAAAAGCCCAGGGTAGAAATAAGAGACATCCTTCTACAACTTGTGTCAAGGTTCACTGGAATACTGCAAGACTGGTGGCAATGTCTAGGAGAATACAGGCAACTTCAATTCCTCCAAGCAGAATCAATTGAAACAGCTCTAAACCACCTCTATGTTGAATTTTGTGGGCAAGATGCCCAAGTAATCGAAAGACTCAAATCAGAATTCTTTAAAATGAAGTGCTACTCAATGGATAAGAATGACCTAGAGCTACATTATCAAAGAATGTCCAAAAGATTCTACCTAATTGGGGGAGTAGATGATCCAAACCTAAAGCAAGCCTTCCTGGCATCAATACCAGAACCGCTTGGAGAAGAGACATTCAGACTCCTCTCAGCAAATGGTAGAACATTATAGAACACAATTCTTGGTGAGCTGTTCCAGACAATAATGAGAGCACTAGAAAAAATGTGCTCCCAGAATAAATTCCTACAAGAATACATGAAGCAAACAAAGCAGCTCGATAAGGTATGCAATCCAAGATACCTAACAATCAAATGCTCAACTAAGTCATTTTGTTCCTGCGAAAGGCCAAACTACGGTGGGAAGAGATACAAAAGCAAGTCATTCAAACCAAGAACTCCATGGAAATTTCTCCGAAGAAAAAATAGACCGGGCAAGTCTTCTAATAGATGTTTCTTGTGCGGATAGAAAGGGCACTTTGCCAAGCAATGTCCAAAAGGCAAAACGGCGAAGATGATATCACACATCCAGGATGTAACAGGAGTGTCCCTCTCAGACGATGATGTAGAATCTGTGTTCTCTATAGAAGATGAAATCTCCCCGTATACTGTCTATGCATTACGGCGATTCTCACACTCAGACGACAATAGTGCAGGGGGAATCTTCAAAATGAACGCCATAAATTTTGTTCAACCCATCCCTATGGAAAAAATGCAAATCATCCCAACCAAATACTCCAAGCCAATCAAAGTAGCTGCCTTCTTTGATACTGGAGCTTCATACACCATCATGAATCCTGATATTCTACCACCGGAATTCTAGAAGAAAAAGAAGCAGTATTTCCACGCCGCAAATAACCAAATTTTCTGCACGAAACTAATCAGCAGGCCTATCAAGCTGCAATTTTTTCCAGGCTGCTCAATAGTCCACAGGGTCATCGGCTCCAAACTTCCAGGAAAGGATTTAATTATAGGTTTCGACCTCTACACAAAGAAAAAAGGTCTGAGAATACTTCCACAAGGGTTGGCGTACAAGCAATACTTCACTCCATGGGAGCAGGTTCCGAATTACTTCCACATGACTGAAGATTGTCTGACATCGATCAAGGAACGCATTATCCAAAAATCATGTGCTAATTCCCATATGGAGTTCTCACATAAATGCGACCACCCACTGTGGAAAAATGAGGAATTCTTCATTTCCCTCCCATTTAAGATGAATGAAGATACAAACCCAACTAAAGCAAGCCATCCTGGAATGAGCCCCGATCATCAAAGCCTGGAAAACAAGGAATGCGAATAGCTAAAAGCACAAGGACTAATCGAAGAAACTGAATCTCCATGGGCCTGCCATGCATTCTACGTCAACAATAGATCAGAACAAGCCCGAGGCAAGCAAAGATTAGTAATAAGCTACCAACCGCTCAACCACTTCCTAACAGATGACAAGTTTCCTCTGCAAAACATAAATTCCTTGTTTTCCAGCCTATCACAAGCAAAGGTATTTTCCAAGTTTGACCTAAAAGCGGGCTTTTGGCAACTAGGAGTCAAAGAAGAGGACAGGCCGAAAACTGCATTCTGTATCACAAACCATCATTTCCAATGGACTGTAATGCCATTCGGGCTCAAAACAGCCCCATCCCTCTTCCAAAAAGCCATGAGCAAGATATACAAGTCCATCTTAAACCAAGCCCTCATCTACATTGACGATATCCTCCTCTTTTCCCCTGATATAAAATCCCATACCAATCTCCTAACCCAATTTGCTGGTATCACCGAAAAGTATGGAATAATGTTATCAGAAAAGAAAATGGTGTTGGGCCAGCCCAAAATCGAGTTTCTAGGGATGAAATTGCACAATGGCACATACGAAGCCCAACCTCACATAGCCCAGGAACTCCACAAATTTCCAAATGAAGGCCTCACAAAGACCTAAGTCCAACAGTTCCCAGGGATCGTGAACTACCTCAGAGACTTTGTGCCCCACCTATCAGGATTCACAAGCCCATTGACCAAGATGCTTCAAAAAGATTCCCCACCTTGGGCTAAAGAACAGACAAAAACGGTAAAAACCCTCAAAGAGTTAATGAAAGATTTACCACTACTTCAGATTCCATCAGATGGAAAAAGAATCCTGCAGACCAATGCTAGCGATAAGAATTGGGGGGCGGTCCTATTAGAGGAGGACACCAACAACAAAAGAAAGGTGTGCGGGTACAAGAGCGGAGCATTCAAAGATTCCCAACTCCACTACCACTCTACTCTAAAAGAAATCTTGGCGGTCAAAATGGGAATAATGAAGTTTGAATTCCACCTCATCGGTCATAATTTCTTGGTAGAAACAGATTTCTCATCCTTTGAAGGAATGCTCACATTCAAGCAAAACAAAGCTGTCAATGCCCAATTACTCCGATTAGCCACGTGGTTCTCTCGTTACACCTTTCAAGTCAAGCACATCAAAGGAAAATCAAACACCATCCCATATTTCCTGTCAAGACCAAACCGGAGTACTATAAATATAATCTCCCCAGAAACTAAACAACCCATCCCTCTAGTTTTCATGGCAAACCCTGCAGCAATCATCTCTACATTTCCAAAAGATGCCCAAAAGGTTATCAACAACAAAACCCCAAAAATAAAGGCCATCCAAAATGCCCTAGATATCCAATCTACCCTTATTAGAGGTCATGGAAAATCAATGGCAAAAGAGTTAGGCTTCCATCCAAAGTACCCATTTGCCAAACTCTTTCACATGGAGAATACCATTTTTATGCCAAAAAGGATTATCCACATATTCTGGTACTTAATGAGCTCCTACACTATTGCTATTGAGGTTCACACCATAGGACTCCTAACATCGGTTCGTAGCTACATGCAAAGGCCTGACCTCCGCCCTACATACCAACATCCCATGGATCTATTGCAATGGTTCAAGGCTTTATCTGATTGGAATAATCTGCTCACCCAACAATGGGAAAAGGTCCGCAACAAAAGACCGGTTGGTCTCTCTTATCCAGCTGATGAAAACGTGGCAAATCCAACAAAGTGCTACACCATCTGTTACTAAAGCTAAATGGCAGCCATGATCTGACATTTACACCAAATGTTCAAGTATACAGATCCAGCGAATACCCGATGGTTGTCATCGGAAACCCCGAACACCGACAGCTGGAGAAACTTCTGTTTAGCACAAATGGCATCATCCCTGATGAAATATGGCCACGACCAGAAGACGACGCACCTTGGGAACAGTATCCAGCAGATTACTCACTAAGGATGGAAAAGGATATGGATTATTACAATCAACATTACTCTGTATATGAAGTTGATTATAATGATTCAATCTTCCAAGACTCACAACAACCAGATACCCTGTGCTCATCTCCAATAATGACTTCATTAAGAGAGCTTGATGAAGAAATAATGAGGGGGTTATCAATCAAGAAAAGACCAACACGTGGAGAACCAAGTATGTCTGATGAAGATGGCAGTAATGACACCTGCATGAATCCTGATCCACGTCATAAATAGACCCATGTGACCTCTGAGAAGATTCGCCCACCCATGTGATGCACCCAGCTATGCTGACTAGATTCGCTTAGGTAATAACATTTTTCAGAAAGAATACACTGAAGTTTGCAGACTCCCTGAAGACACCAGAGATTCCCTGCAGCTTGAAAAGACAAATCTTTGTATTAATGATAAAAAAAAAAAAAAAAAAGTCTGAGATTCCCTCAGTCTAGGGAAGGGTGTACGTTTATTTTTCTTTATTGTCGTTTTTAAAGCCTGAGTAGCAGAGATTCCCTGAGTCTAGGGAAGGGTGTATGTTAAATTTTATTTATGTCATTTTGGTGGAAGGGGATTATAAATACTCCTCCACATTCACTTGTAAGGGCATCAGTTTCCAAATAATAAAATCTTCTCTTTCTCTACATATTATGGCTTCCTAAATACCCCTTTGGGCTCTTTCTCGTATAGGGGAAACAGTAGGAAAAAACCTAGTTGTTCAACATTAGGTAGTATAAAGATACATATCGCAACATCTTTATAGTAAGGATTAATCTCAAACAATATCCCGCCCAGGCAAAAGTAGACGCCACATTGGGGATGCGTTTTGAGGTTAAATCTTACTATATTGACTAGCCTTGTATCGGCTTACTATACACACTCAATCCCTAGATCTTCACTAAACTAATAGTATCAAAGCCAGGTTTATTGACTAGCCAGATCTTCACTAAACTAATGATGATTTTTTATAAAAATATGGGGAAAAAATCTCATAGAAGGGAATACAAGTTTTAAAAAGTCATAAAATAATACTTGTAAAAAAAAACTATATTTTTGAAAATTTTATTAAAAACTCATATAATATGTAATTTTTACTATTTTGAAATCTTTAATATACTTAATATTTTTTTTTAATTAACAACCTCCATGAAACATAGAAACTGGAATTTCTCTTATATATTTTACATACAAAGACGATGATCATGAGATATAAAACAAAAATGGAATGCAAAAAATAAACTAGTTCGGTTGAGTTAGTGTGCTACACAACAAATAATATAAACGGTACAATTATGACAGCTAATATATTATGGTCGGTTCTACATTTCATGGAGAAAACTACCATTCATATAATACTAACGGTAAATTCTTCGTGAATTTATTTGTTTAGAAATAATGATGATAAATGTGGATTAAAAAGCTTGACATATATAGAGCTATAGACAACTAGTAAATAGTCTACTTTTGGGCCATTCTTTATAAAAAATTTAAATTATTAAAATAATTATATTTTAAGTCAGTAATATTTTTTAAGTAATTAATATAGGAAAATTTTGCTGTGGGACCCTTGAAAACTTCTGCACTGGTGCGGTGCGGGTGTTTTTGTTAAAGGTGATTGGTTGACATTAAAAAAAATGTGTTAACATAAACTTGGTTGTATTATATTTTGTTCCTTCTTTAGTGCTAGTAAACGGTAGGTGGCTTCACTGTGAAGAGTTCAACTGATTATTGGCCACTTGTCTTTCATGATTGTACATAAATCGTCCAGTGTTCATCATCATTCATTCCTACTAAACATGAACAAGGTGTCCATCCCTGCCTTTCAGTAAACCTGAAGCTGACAGATGAGAACCACGGAGTTAAGCACAATACAAGGGCCTGTTCTATGTAATCACTTGCTAATAATTAATATTATATTAGAATTAGAAAAATACAAAAAAGATTAAGATTATTATTAATAGCATGTAATGTATGAAGATAATAGGATCAATTCAATTGTTTATTTGCTCGTACCCCAACTTTGACTTTGAGTATCATTAGCAAAAAATAATCACAAGGCTTTGAGCCAATCCGCAATCATAGTAATAGAAGTTAAGAGTAGCAAGTTAACATTTTGAATGTGAACGAGAAAGACTAACACAATCTAATTTCCTAGTATGACTTTCTCAGTCTGTTAAGCATTAAGAGGTCTATAGTTTTAACAAAACATCTGTATCTGTGGCCATGTCTGGCGCCTCTCCAAGTCCAAAGAAAATAACATGACATACAATAGTAAATAAGCTTTTGAATGATATTAATTATAATGTAAATAATAAGAAAAGGAAATCCATTTGACCACTGGCCTCTCTAAAACCATTAACTGTATGTGGTCTTAAATGGGTGTTGGCAAATGTTTTCATATTCAATTGTAAGAAAGATATCATTGACCTTTTGCTACTAACACTGAACCAGCCCAAGACAGCGGCCCAATATCTTTGGATCCTGAAGTAATACAGAGTAGAGTCCAGGACTGGATTGACCACTCGGCTCAAGCAGTTGAAAGCCCAACAGAAGCTACTAAAGGGCACCACACCAACAAAGGAGAAACAGAACATGGCTGCCATGGAGACGGAAGTTCTGCGCGTGAGAAGAGATTGCGCGTGAGACCCAACTGGCTTAAGGAGTTTGTTAGAATGGAGGGGCGTTGAGAGAGGCAGCAAGGGATTCCTTTTCTGTTAGCATTGTTATTTGTTTTTTTTCCCTTTCTCTTTCTCTGGTTTGAGTATAAGTAGCCAGTGTAATTGAAACCATGAAAAATATCTGGAATGAAAAGTTGAATTGGTTGTGGGAGTTGGCCACTGACTCGAAGAGTGCAACTTGTGTATTACTGGTGCTTTCATTGCTTCTACTCACCATGAAGAATGAAGACATTGCTGCAATGCTTCAATCCATGGAGCTCAGTTTCAAGCAGTACTCAGACGCTCAATTGGAGAAGCAATTTGAGAAGTTTTTGGCGTTACTGGACCAACATGTTGCGAGGACAGAGGAACGCATGGCTCAGATGCCGCCTCCGCCGATGACCGATGTGGACGAGAAAGGAAGTGTAGCTAAGGAGGGGGATCATTCAACGGGAAGGCGATCGGAGGGTGCACTGGATTGCCGCGATCTGAATTCAATCCTCAAAACACTCAGGGTCAAGGTTCCGCGATTTGATGGTTTGAATGTAGAAGATTGGATTTACAAGATTAATAAGTTTTTTGACTTGCACAGGGTGGAATATGCAATGCAGTTGTCGGTAATAGCTTTCCACTTGGATGGTGCTCCTTCAACATGGTTCCAATGGATAGAGAAGAGCGGCGCGATTACTGATTAGGAGTCGTTTCTTACGGCTCTAACACAGCGATTTGGTACGTCCATATATGACGATCCTTTGGGAAGGATTTCTAAGCTGACTCAAACGGGACGAGTTTCTCAGTATCGGGCTGAATTCGAATCGCTCATGTCGCGGATAACTGGGGTGGCCGAATCCATGTTCTTGAACTTCTTTATTTGGGGTCTAAAGTAGGAGATTAGAAGAGAGCTCCTTATAGCAAAACCGGTGGACTTGGCGGACGTTGTGGCTAAGGGACAACTATTTGAGGACCGCAATGACAATTTCGTCAATCGTCAACGCACAGAAAGTACTCGGACAGGGTGGTCTACTCGAACTTCTACTCTGGTTCAAGGAAATTCTTCAACTCACAGTGCTACCCCCAAGTCAGGAACTACTGCAATTAGTTGAGCTAGGTTGGAACCTACGTCTCGTACAGATAATCCGACATTGCCAATCAAGAGACTCTCTTCTGCTAAACTGCAAGATCGTAGGGATAAGGGACTTTGTTTTACTTGTGATGAGAAATTTAACTTTGGCCATAAATGTAAAAATAGAATGTTAATTCTGTGTGGCCAAGATGAGGATGAATGTGAACCAGGTATAGACACTGAAGATCACAAACTCGCAGGGACGGCTGAAGACGAAGTGAGTCTAAACTCGCTTTCAAATTCGATGAATCCTTGAATCTTTTGTATTATGGCGAAACATGGTACTGAATCCTTGGAGGTCCTCATTGATACGGGCAACAACAATAATTTTATACAGGAATCGTTGGCGGCTCGATTGAACTTATCGTGGGAAAAGACCAAACGTTTCAGGGTCTATATAGGTAACGGGAACTTTTTATTGTGCTCAAAGATTTGCAAGGGGGTTTTCTTGGTTTTGCAGGGTCATCACTTTGTGGTTGATCTCTTCATACTGCCGATATTTGGTCTCGATGTAGTATTGGGAATGCAATGGTTGCAAACGTTGGGTCCGTGTATTCATGATCATAAAGAGCTGACAATGGAGTTTCATTGGCAGGGTAGTGTAGTTAAATTGGCTGGTTCGAAAGAGGTGACTGCGCATCAATTAACTTTCACTCAATTTCATGCTTTATTGCGTGAAGGGGACATTGAAGGCTTGTATCACCTTACTGCAATAGTGGAAGATTACAGTCAAAATACCCTAAATTGAGCAGTTTGGAGGTGCATTTTCCAGAGGCCGGAAAGGGAATACTCACTGAGTTTGCTACAGTTTTCGACGAGCCAAAACAATTGCCACCACACAGGAGTATCGATCATCGAATTTTCTTGCAATTCCGCTCCAATCAATGTATGACCCTACCAATATCCATATTTTCAAAAAGATGTTATTGAGTAACTAGTTAAAGAGATGATTCCGTTTGGGTTTATTCCCCCAAGTACCAGCCCTTATTCTTCACTGGTGTTGCTAGTAAAAAAGAAAGATGGTACATGGCGTTTCTATGTTGATTACAGGGCGCTCAATGGAATCACTGTGCGAGATTGCTTTCCCATTCCTACTATTGATGAGTTGTTAGATGAATTGGGATAAGCAGAAGTATTTTCTAAGTTGGACCTTCGTGCCAGTTGTTGACCGTGTTTTTGGTCAACGACGTGAGAACGTCAAAAACGATAAAACCTTCAAGAGAATTTAAACGACACAGACGGTTTTGAACAGAAAGTAAATAACACAGCAATTTTTATAGTGGTTCAGCCCCAATATGTTGGTAATAGCCTAATCCACTTAGAGTTGTGATTATAGATCTGTACTCAAGATCAGATGAACTGAGCCAACTGAGTTTCTTCAGTACAGATTACAAAAATACAAGAATTTTTCTAGATACAAGCACTTTCTTTCTCTAGAAAACTCAGACCCAAAATCTCCCAAAAGTCTCAAAAAAAAGAAGAAGAGGACTCCTTTTCTGATCCCATAAGCCATATATTTATAGGCTTAGGATCATACATCTAATATGCCCTAGAATCGGGATATTTTATTATATTTATTACATTTAAATTACAAAAAACATTCAAAATGTAACAAAACCCCCAATTTGTGGGAATAATGAGAGATTCCCGCGCGTGCCAAGACCGGTTCTTGTTGAAGCCGTTTCTGGGAATCTTGACTTAGTCCTCCTCTATCTGGTCGACCCATATCTCCTATTAACCAGCCATGCAAGTGCTGGACATATGCATAAAAACATTCAAAATGTAACAAAACCCCCAATTTGTGGGAAGAATGAGAGATTCTCGCGCGTGCCAAGACCGGTTCTTGTTGAAGACGTTTCTGGGAATCTTGACTTAGTCCTCCTCTATCTGGTCGACCCATATCTCCTACTGACCAGCCATGCAAGTGCTGGACATATGCATAAGGACCAGACCCTTGTCTCTCCTCGGACCAAGGTCCGATCACACCTTGGACCTCTCCTCGGACCAAGGTCCGACCACACCTTGGACCTCTCCTCGGACCAAAGTCCGACCACACCTTGGGCTCTCCTCGGACCAAGATCCGACCACCACCCTTGGGCTCTCCTTGGACCAAGATCCGACCACCACCCTTGGGCTCTCCTCGGACCAAAGTCCGACCACATGCCAAGGCTCTCCTCGGACCAAGATCCGACCACCACCCTTGGTCTCTCCTCGGACCAAAGTCCAACCATGCCTTTGGAGTGCTTCTCGGACCAAAGTCCGACCGGACATACCCTAGCCCAAGTACTCTCCTCGGGCGCACTTGGCTTGTACATGACACCTCTTAAGCAGTCAAAACTCTTCACTGATGTATTGGGCTGCTGCTAAGCCAGATCACCCAACTATTCCATGCCACCTGTCATTTCTATTGCCACATCATCATTTTCAAATTTTTGGGATAACATTTGTCCCCCAAGTTTATTATACGATTTTTCTCGTATAATAAACTTTTCTTCTAGCAAAATATTCTTGAGGTCATCCAAAAGCTCCTATCCGGATGATAACTTTCACGTAAACCTCCACGACTGAACTTGTCTTGTGATTTCTTCAAACTCTATTTTCTTGATATAATGAAAACATAGCCTCCCTTTTGATTCTTTCTCAATTCTCCTTTTGTTTATTCTGCAAAATTATCATGGTATCCGAGACAGGTTGTTGAGTATCCTCGATCTGGTTGCGCTAGGATTACAATCTTAGTGATTGAACTCACCGCTGAGTTTGTGGGGTTCGGGGCAACAGCCCGATTTTTTTTTTTTTTTTTAAACAATGTGATCCGATCGGACCATGGGTGAACTCCTTGGTCCCAAATGTATCCGATCGGTCCCTTGGCTATGGGCTCGGTCATGGCCATATGAACCCCTTGGACCATGCTGCCTTTCCTTGGCTCGGACGCACAAGGGCTCCTCGGACCAGGCACATCTCCTCGGATTTGACACAGCCGCTCGGACGTTCATGCCTTGGCTCCTTAGATGCTTCGACACAGCCCAAGGCTTAGCACCCCAGCTGCACAAACGAATGCCACGGTCCGCTCGGACAGCAACTGCTCGGATGCAGCTCCTCCTGCTCGGACAAAATGTCCCTCATCCGCTCGAACACTCACCTCTCTTCGGACCAGGCGCAATCTCTCGGACACAGGTGCGGCAGCAGCTCCTCGGACTGGCACAGCCGCTCGGACGCACTACAGCCCCCTCGGACCCAAGTGTCCGCTCGGACACAACACAGCTCTTCGGCATCTCTCGGCTCCTCGGACCAAGATGCACATTATCGGCCATCTCAAGGTGTATGCTCGGATGCAGCCTAGCTACTCGGACACCAGCACTCAGACGCACGCGGGCCTACCCAAACACACATGGCATCCTCTCGGCCATGTCCTACCCGATCAGACACAATGCAGCTTCCAACCGCTCGGATGCAGCCTTGGATGCTTGGACGCTCACTTAAACCACTCAGGCGTGTATCTCCTCCTCGGATGCAGCACCTTAGGCACCAAATTTCTGGGCCTAGATCCTTGGACATAGGCGAGATGCTCCTCGGATCAACATGCATCTGATCAGCCATCTCAAGGTGTATGCTTTGACACCACATTTTTCAAACACTTTAAGCACCTTTAGGCACTCTTAGGCATTTGCTTGGGCACATGGCATAGCCATTTAAGCATGCCTTAAACTCTCCCTACCAAAAACCACCAAAGCACCTTGTTCGAACCTTCCATAATTATTTTGAGAGATTGATTTCTCTCAATCAATCTTGGTGAAAAATTAACTTCTCCTCTCAAAGACAATTTTTCACTATGTAGTATTTACTTTGCATGCATTTGTTTGATTCACTCCAGGGACTCATCGATGTTAGTCATGCTCAACAATAGAGTTCCCTACTCGACCAGGGGCACATGCTCAGCTTGACCAGGGAAGTTGTATCTCTCCCGACCAGGAAAACGTTGCACCTGATCAGCTAGACTTTGTACCTTGCCAGTAGTTTACTCTTTTTTGTTGTGTAGCTGAGCTGTTGGCATTTATACTTTACTTTTCTTTGTTAACTTAAAACATTCTAAGTCTCCTCTAGACTTAAAAAGTTATAAGTTTTTTGTGAATAGTAAAGTCACTCTGGTGTATGCCTTATATTTTCGCATGAGTACTTAGTTTTCTAACTTAGAAATTCTAGACATTTCATAAGTCCATACTAAGTATGCTTTCTCACACTCTTATTGCTCTAACATTTTATGAGCATGCTTATTGTCACACGAATATCTGCTCCTAACTTGAAATTTCTTAGAAATAAATTCCAAGTTACTTAAGCTTTGTCAAACAAGTTAGCTTAATGGCCTTTTTGGACTTCAAAAATTTACAAGTCAGCCTAAAAACATATATATTAACTCGTGCTCTTATTGCCTGTGTTAAATTATATACCAGTATACCCCATGTGCCCCCCAGGTGATTAAGGGTTGAAAGATCCTTAGTCACTTGCTACCTGACCGAATCTGTTTGAGCAGTTAATTACTCGTGAAACACATAGAATATATGGAAAATATTCTAGCAGTTGAACACTGCTTGAACATATCGACCAGCTGAACACTGCCCGATTTTACCGACCAGTTGTACACTGCTCGGATAACTAACACACATGCATATTTGTAGCAAGGATCGACCACGCTGCGCGTAGTCTCTTTTATTACTCGTAAATTAAAATGGACAAAACATGTCTAATAACGAGTCTTAAACAACCAAAATTGTTCAAAAATAAAATGACTGGTTAGCAAATAACCAGCTCATACACCAAACTTAAATAACAAGTCTAAAAACTCGAAATCAAGCTACCACTCTGAAAGCGGTATTTAAAAATAATATATCCTTCGATGCTCTATGTGCACGCCACTCCAGTGATTCCTGATCCTAGCACTCCTGCTCAGCATACTTCTCCTTTTGCTTTGTTGCTCTCCTCAGCCAAGTGTGGACCTCCACATATAGTGTCTAAGGTAAAGTCCACAGGTCCAGGCTGCAAGGGTGGAGATCTTTGTTGCTTGAGACCAGAGTTGCTGCTACCTCCTTCTCCTTGGGGTGTCTCTGCCCGATACTTCCTCAACTTGCCCGACCGAAGAAGAAATTCTATCTCGTCCTTGAGGTGGTTGCATTCATTCATGTCGTGACCATAATCTTCATGGAAACGACAAAACTTGTTCATGTCTCTCTTCCTCATCTCTCTCCTGATGGGTGGAGGCTTCTTGTAGGGAACCTCTTCATGACTAGCAAGATATATCTCTGCTCGGCTGGTTGAGAGAGTGGTGTAGTTAGTGAATTGAGGCTCATACTTGGTTGGTTTTTCACTTGAACTCAACTTTGCTTTCTTTTCCTCATGGTGGTCAGACCCATTATTTCCACGCTTCTTTCCACCATCACATGGAGAGTCAGTTGGTCTGCCCGGATTGTTTATGCCATTCTCCCCTTTCTCTATTGCATCATCCAATTTCATATATTTGTCCGCCCGGTCAAGAAATTATTGAAGTGTTGAAATTGGATTTCTATGTATACTGTCCCACAAAGGGCTCCGATAAATTATCCCAGCAGATATGGCAATCATCTTCCCCTCGTCTCCTACAGCAGTTGCTCTATTGGCTTCTCTCATGAATCTTTGTATATAATTCTTTAGAGACTCATCTTTTCCTTGTTTGATATCTGCCAAGTCATTGGCATAAACTGGTGGAGTCCGGGCAGTGCTGAATTGTCTACAAAATTCCTTCTTGAATGCTTCCCAAGAGGTAATGGAGTTTAGCTTAAACTTCCAATACCACTCCTGGGTAGTGTCAGACAATGTGGTGGGGAAGACTCTGCACCGATAGTCATCACTCACTCCGAGCAGTTCCATTTGGTCCTTGAACTTCCCAATATGTCTGATGGGATCTGCCTTTTATGTATAAATTGGTAGTACCGGTGCTTTGTACTTTGCTGGTGGCTGGGCTTCTCTAATTCGAGCACAAAATGGACTGCCACTCCGGTGGTCTATCGCATCTATCTCGGAAGGTCGTTTCGACAAACCTTGCACTACAGCTGCTATCATGTCAAGCTGGGCTTGGATGGCTGGTGCAACTAATGAGGTTCCAAGGTCTTGATCGCCTGGTCGGGCATTACCATCTGGCGTGCCACCGTCAAGTATTTCTACTTGACTGGCAGGGCGGTCCAGATTTTTCCCTTCGACCGGGACGGTCCTCCTCTTGTTGGTGATAACATCCCTTAGATCCTTCTGAGAATCATGCTCTCCTACCCGATCGAACACCGTACTCTTCGATTTCCCAGAGGGCTTACTACGCAGGACTTCCTCTCTCCTGCTACGCTGCTAGTCGGGGTGCAATGGAGGCTTCTTGGCGCACTCTGGGCAGTTTTCTCCTCCTTGTGGGTTGTGGCCCTCCTTTTCCTTTGACTGGTCGGTGGGATGACTGTCAGCCTCATCACGACCATGCCCATCTTTGAACTGTGAAGTCCTCTTATCTCGAGGAGCTCTATTTTGCTCCTTCCCAGGTGGAGTCTTCTTACTACCCGATCGGTGACTTCCTGATCTTGAAGTTTCTGATCGGTGGCTCCTGGAGGGGGTCCTAGAGTGCTCCCTTTGTGTTGAGGCAGTGTGCGATCGGACTCCATCTTCCTCACGACCAGGTGGGTTATTACCACCCCTCCTTGGTCTATCATTGTTCTTACCACCAGCTTTTGTGGTCCTTGTTCCTGGAGGGGGTCCTCCTAGTGCTGCAGCTTGGGCATTGGCTTGGGCCAACTGGGTAGCTGCCTCTAAAGCAAGTGCTGCTTCACGATGTCTCTGGTTGACCTCCTCCTGTTGTTGTTTGAGCTCCTCGCTTCTAGCCTCCATATCGCGTCTTTGCTGCTCTAACGCAGCTCTCTGCCTAGCCATCTCTTCAGCAAACGCCTCCTGCCTGGCGTGGAATTGTGCCATCTCCTCCTGGAAGGCCCCCATGGCCTTCTGGAGCTCTTCAACTTCTGGAGTCACGTCCTCGAGCACGACTCTAGGCTCATTCTCATGGTCTTGTGGGATAGGACCTTCTGATCTAGCAGACTCTTTATGTTGGTTTTTATTGATCAAATCAGAGATTATGCACAGCGGAACAACAATCAAATTGTCAGATTAATCCCATAAGATTTCTAGATCTACTTCTTCACACTCATATATATATTGAATCAAGGACAAGAATAGAAACATTACCTCAGGTCCTTCCTTGCTGCTATCTTTTCGTATGGCTGAATCCTTGAGATCTCACACCAAGATCTTCCAAAATGTTCTCAGTCACCCAAAGAACGAGTGTGGGCTCGCTATACAAAAATAGGCAATAACTATTTATCAGATATTCTCAACACATGAGATCTGATAAAGTTTGGACCTAGGTTTTGTGAAGAACAATGACCTTTGATTTTGTCACTGATCTTTTTCTCTGAGAGAATCCTAGATATTTTTCTATCCCTGAAAACTTACGTTCTGTGAAAACTGATATCCAATATTTAATAATATCAAATATATTAAAATATTTGTTATTTTAAATAAATTCAAAATAACTGATCAGTTATCAGATTTTTGTTTAAATAATAATATTTAAATCAAATCAAAATATCTCATTATTTATTTAATATTTAAATAACTAAAATTGTGGAATCAAGAGACCAAGTCTATCTCTTATGCATGTAGCACAGTGCATGTGCACTATGCCATACGTGTACCACATGCATATGCATGCATGTGATTTTTCCCAATTTTTATTATTATTTAAATACCAAAAATCCCAAAAATAAATTAATTCAAAATTAATTATATTTTTGTTAAATCAAATAATTAATTAATTACACATAATTAAACAATAATTATGTTTGATACATAGAAAAATATTTTACTTATCACATAAGTCCTTTTTGCCCATTTTTGTATTTGCCTTTGACAGTGATTGTTTGAGCCATTCTGGGGACCATGGACCTATAACATTAAGCTCCAATAAATTGAAACTAAATAATTAAACTCTTTAATTATAATAGTTAATTTATTAATTCTGATATTACTCCACTATAAATTCAGAATTGCACTCTTTATGTTATAGATATACTTTTACAGAAATCTTTTTCTTAAGTCGTCCATTGATATAACCATCTTACAATAGTTCAACCCTCTAATTAATTAGTTCATAAACTAGAATGGAAGAATTACCATTTAACCTTTCTAATTTATTTCTTATTCCTTAAGTACCATTAATTCACTAGTGAATAATTAATCTATAATCTAATTATAGATTTGAGCTCAAAATCATTCAGTTCCAGAATTAACCCTTAAGGGAACTAATATGCGATCCGTTAGGAAAGATTAGATTCTGTGTTGTTGATACATGTTCCCAGCCATCAATGATATTAAATCTCCAAAACAAAAGTCATTAGCCTCATTCTTTGAAGAGACCTTAACGAGTGAATCAAAAGATTTAATAAACATGAACAGGAGTTCATGAACACTCAGGATTTAGGTTGATCTATAAATGATCATCAGTTATGATATGAATTACAAGTCTTTATTGTTAAATGGTTTTTGGATAAAGACTTTAATTCACATCGATCCATGTCATATATAATCATATTATATAAAGCACATTTACCGAGATGTCTTACCACATCAATAATCCGAATCTAGATTATTTGTATCATTATGATACTCAGTAAACCGTACTTACAACTCCAATTAAAGAATTCCATAACTTTAATTTGTCGTTGTTGACCATTTTTTATTCATTCATGTGATCTTAATTCTCTCGTACTAATACAAGATCACATCCTCAATAATGAATATGAAATTTTTCTGATATTTACAAAATTATTCAAACAATAATTTAACAATCTAAATATGACAATAATAATAAACCATTGTATTTATTTATTCACAGAAAAAACAAATGTCTTTACATGCTTTTAGGACACACTCCTAACACTTTAGAGGAGCTTGTCTTCTTGGAGGCCGCATTGGTGTTCTTAGGTGCCATATGACTTCAGGGACCGTCTGTCTTTCTCTTCAGGCTCTCAATGAAAGCACGAAAATGTTGACCGTGTTTTTGGTCAACGACGTGAGAATGTCAAAAACGATAAAACCTTCAAGAGAATTTAAACGACACAGACGGTTTTGAACATAAAGTAAATAACACAGCAATTTTTATAGTAGTTCAGCCCCAATATGTTGGTAATAGCCTAATCCACTTAGATTTGTGATTATAGATCTGTACTCAAGATCAGATGAACTGAGCCAACTGAGTTTCTTCAGTACAGATTACAAAAATACAAGAATTTTTCTAAATACAAGAATTTTTCTAGGTACAAGCACTTTCTCTCTCTAGAAAACTCAGACCCAAAATTTCCCAAAAGTCTCCAAAAAAAGAAGAAGATGACCCCTTTTCTGATCCCATAAGCCATATATTTATAGGCTTAGGATCATACATCTGATATCCCCTAGAATCGGGATATTTTATTATATTTATTACATTTAAATTACAAAAAACATTCAAAATGTAACAAAACCCCCAATTTGTGGGAAGAATGAGAGATTCCCGCGCGTGCCAAGACCGGTTCTTGTTGAAGCCGTTTCTGGGAATCTTGACTTAGTCCTCCTCTATCTGGTCGACCCATATCTCCTACTGACCAACCATGCAAGTGCTGGACATATGCATAAGGACCAGACCATTGTCTCTCCTCGGACCAAGGTCCGACCACACCTTGGACCTCTCCTTGGACCAAAGTCTGACCACACCTTGGGCTCTCCTCGGACCAAGATCCGACCACCACCCTTGGGCTCTCCTCGGACCAAGATCCGATCACCACCCTTGGGCTCTCCTTGGACCAAAGTCCGACCACATGCCAAGGCTCTCCTCGGACCAAGATCCGACCACCACCCTTGGTCTCTCCTCGGACCAAAGTCCGACCATGCCTTTGAAGTGCTTCTCGGACCAAAGTCCGACCAGACACACCCTAGCCCAAGTACTCTCCTCGGGCGCACTTGGCTTGGACATGACACCTCTTAAGCAGTCAAAACTCTTCACTGATGTATTGGGCTGCTGCTAAGCCAGATCACCCAACTATTCCATGCCACCTGTCATTTCTATTGCCACATCATCATTTTCAAATTTTTGGGATAACACCGGTTATCACCAAATCCGAATGGATCATAGAGACATTCACAAGACAGCATTTCGCACACATGAAGAGCACTACGAGTTTGTAGTAATGCCTTTCAGGCTCACTAATGCTCCTTCCACATTTCAAGTGGCTATGAATCAATTATTCAAACCTTTTTTGCATCGATTTGTCATAGTCTTCTTTGATGACATCTTGGTATACAGTCGTAATGCAGAGGAACATGCTCACCATGTGAGACTTGTGTTACAGCTACTGCGGGACAATAGTTTTAATGCCAAAGTGAGCAAATGTCAATTTTTTCAAACTACTATTGAATATTTGGGTCACTTGGTTTCGGCACAGAGGGTTCGAGCTGATCCTTCAAAGATAGCGGCCATGGTGGATTGTCCCACACCTAGCACTCTAAAATAGTTTAGAGGTTTTCTTGGTCTTACGGGATATTATCGGCGTTTTGTAGCACACTATGCCTTTGTCGCGGCACCGCTGACGAACCTCTTAAAGCGAGATCATTTTCACTGGACCACACAAGCAGCCGCAGCCTTTGAAAGACTCAAGTGTGCGATGACTACCACCCCTGTTCTAAACCTGCCTGATTTTTCTAATAGAAACGGATGCTTCCAAGATAGGAATCGGGGGAGTATTGATGCAAGACAGTCATCCCATAGCTTTTTTTAGCAAGAAATTTGGTCCCAAGTTTGCTGGAGCTTCTACGTATATACGCGAAATGAGAGCTATTGTTGAAGTTGTCACGAAGTGGCGCCAATACCTGCTGGGACAACATTTTGTTATCCGAACAGACCATAAGAGCCTCAAAGAGTTACTGACACAAGTAATCCAAACGCCTGAGCAACAACACTTCCTTTGGAAACTACTTGGAATTCATTTTTCCATTGAATACAAGTTAGGGAAAACGAACTCAGCTGCTGATGCTCTTTCAAGACGTCATGAAGGGGGTTATTCTTTATTGCAAATGGCCATGAGTACAGGTTGTTTTGAGTTTTTGGAGGAGCTAAGGCAAGAGAATATCACCTGCCCCAACCTCAGACTTTTACACGCTCAGTTGCAACAGGGAGAGTTAGATACGTCAGTTTATTCAGAGAAAGAAGGTCTCATTTACTACAGGCAGAAACTTTTCGTCAGCAAACACTCTAATTTGAAGCAACAATTATTACATGAATTTCATGCCACTCCGGTAGGGGGTCATGCTGGGGCTGAACGGACTTATTTGAGATTGGGGGCTAATTTCTTTTGGCATGGCATGCATCGAGATGTCAAAAAATTTGTGCTCTCTTGTACATTTTTGTCAAACGGTAAAATACTCTGCAACAGCCCCTTATGGATTGCTCCAACCCCTCGCAATTCTGGAACGTGTTTGGGAAGATTTAGCCATGGACTTCATAGTGGGATTACCCAGTTCTCATGGAGTGACCAATATCTTGGTGGTAATAGACCGTTTCACTAAGTATGCTCATTTTGGAGCTTTGCCGAACCATTATTCTGCTACTAAGGTGGCTGAACTCTTTACTAATATGGTGATTCGACTACATGGGCTGCCTCGCACTATTGTTTCCTATAGAGACCCAATTTTTACAAGTGCATTTTGGAAAAAATTGTTTGAATTCATGGGGACCACCCTCAAAATGAGCTCAGCCTACCACCCCAAAACGGACGGCCAGACTGAGGTAACCAACCGATACGTGGAGCAATACCTTAGAGCTTTTACATCTGACTACCCGAAAAAATGGAGCAAGTTTTTATCATGGGCAAAGTGTCACTATAACACCAATCATCATTCAGCTATCAGAATGAATCCATTCCAAGCGGTCTATGGGCGACTTCCACCTACCATACCTGCTTATACTCGGGCCTCCAAAACAATTCAAGGAGTGGAGGAGGGCGTAATGACCAGAGACGCTATACTACAACAACTAAAACAAAATTTATAGCAAGCACAGAATCATATGCGGCAGCTAGCTAACAAGAAACAACGAGACATCAACTTTAACATTGGAGATTTAGTATTGGTAAAGCTTCAGTCGTACCGACAGTCCACCGTTGCAAGACGACTCAATTCAAAGCTTTGTCGTCGTTACTTTGGCCCCTTTCTAGTGATAGCTCGAGCTAGTCCAGTTGCTTATAAACTTAGCCTTCCTACAGGGAGTTGTATACACCCCACGTTTCATGTGTCACTACTGAAACCGTTCCATGATGTAACTCTACCAAACTGCCACCCCTTACCGGAATTAAGTTTAGCTAGCAAATTGATCATGCTGCCTTTAGCCATATTAGCAACACGCATCCAATGTACAAACGGCTCAGAAATATGGCAAGTATTGGTCCAATGGTCACTGAGTTCCCCAGAAGACGCAAGATGGGAAGACTTCGATACTTTCTGTCAGCTTTACAATTTGGCCAACCTTGAGGACAAGGTTAATTTTGAGGGAGGGAGTGGTGTTACTAACACTGGACCAGCCCAAGACAGCGGCCCAATATCTTTGGATCCTGAAGTAATACAGAGTAGAGTCCAGGACTGGATTGACCACTTGGCTAAAGCAGTTGAAAGCCCAGCAGAAGCTATTGAAGGGCACCACACCAACAAAGGAGAAACAGAACATGGATGCCATGGAGACGGACGTCCTGCGCGTGAGACCCAGCTAGCTTAAGGAGTTTGTTAGAATGGAGGGGCGTTGAGAGAGGCAGCAAGGGATTCCTTTTCTGATAGCATTGTTATTTGTTTTTTTTTCCTCTTTCTCTTTCTCTGGTTTGAGTATAAGTAGCCAGTGTAATTGAAACCATTAAAAGTATCTGGAATGAAAAGTTGAATTGGCTGTGGGAGTTAGGCACTGACTTGAAGAGTGCAACTCCTTCACAAACCCATCACCTCACATTCTAAACTAGCTATCTTTATGCTCACTTTTCAACTGGTATATCTTCATAGGCATCAAAGTTAGTCCCCCCACCATCGCTATTGTTAGGGTTCACCCTCAAAACCTTTTAAATCTTCAAATTTATCAGAGACCTCATTAATATCTTGTTTCAAACTCAGATTCAATCCCCAAGCAATCTCATAATCACTATGCCACCTTCGTCACACCCATGGCTTCACCCACTAATTAAGGTTTGTACCATTCCCTCCAATTGCTTCCTATTGGAGCGATTAGAACGGAAACTGTACTGAATTTGACCCATACGATCTCGCATTGTCCAACTCAAACTTCGACCCATACGATCTCGCATTGTCGACGAAAGAGTTATCACCTTTTGTGTTCACTCACCATCAGACCAAGCCATCACAAACCAGAGATAGCAACAGTAGGAATCGTACGGACGAAATAGAGAACAAAGAGATGGAGGGTTGTGTATACGGAGAGTTAAACAAGAAATGATAGTCTGTAGTCATGTACACCATAACTTAAGTGTATCTACCAAATAGCAACCATTCAATCAAATCTAACGGTTAATAAAATAGTCTCATCCGCACTGGTGCGGCTCTTTTCCACGCCCGTACTACAGAATTGTCCATTGATATATATTACAATTATAATTATTATAAATATTAAAAAAAAAGAGTATTAATGGTAAATTCTTCATGAATTAATTTTTTTATAAATAATGATGATAAATATAGATTAAAAAGCTTGTCCTATTTATACAGTTAGTAAATAGTCCACGTTTTGCGCAATTTTTTTTACAAATTTTAAATTGTCAAAGTAATTATATTTTTAGTAATTGATATTTGTTGAAATTATTATTAATATTTTAAAAAAAGTATTAATGGTAAATTCTTCGTGAACTAATTATTTTATAAATAATGATGATAAATATGAATTAAAAGCTGTATATATATATATATATATAAGAATTCTCCTGCAGGACTTCACTTTAAGCTCTACTGATGGGGCTTTCAATGTTCTCGACCCGTGAACAGTTTTCAGCGCGATTTTTTTTTATGACTGTGTATATTGTAGCTATTTAGAGCACCCTGCAAATTTTCATAAAATTCCGAATAACTTACAGTACCGAAAACTAAGTTCAAACATGTTGTTGCACGTGTAACTAATTTTTTTTATGCCCGTGAAAAGCAACATGTTTGAACCTAGTTTTCGGCACTGTAAACTATTCGGAATTTTCTAAAAATTTGCAGGATGCTCTAAATAACTACAATATACACGATCATAAAAAAAATCGCTGCGAAAACTATTTACGGGTCGAGAAACACTGAGAACCCCACCAATAAAGCTTAAAGTGAAGCCTCTATTAAAAAATTGTTCAATATATATATATATATATAACTAGTAAAAAATTTAAATTATCAAAATATTATATTTTAAGTAATTGATATATGTTATAATTATTATTATAGATATTTCATTAATTAATTAATAACTATAAATTAAATATTTTTAATAAAATGGAATAAAAAAAGAAAAAAATAGATAAAGCAGTTTTTTTTAATACTAGTTTTATATTTATATATTTTTTATATTAGGATTGACGGTTGACCTACACAAATTCCAGACAAAAGACAAACTAGTTAGTCGGTCGTTGACCAAATTACCAAACGACGGTGGTCAATGAATTGTCCATTTCCGTTTTAAATACGGAATATATATATAATTCAACTTTATTTATTTATTACAAATAGGAAATTTACTTATTTGGTATCTTATGTTTTTACAAAATATTATTTTGGTATCATCTGTTTTCAATAATACTTATATGGTACTATGTGTTTTAAAATTATACATATTTGATACTCAGACTCAGATTTGATAGATAAAATTTTGTCTACATGATCAAACTGTCATCAGTTATATGTAATTAAGTAATTAAATTTAAATTTGGAACTTACATAATTGACAGCAGTTTGATTAAATTGGTAAAATTTTATTAATTAAATTTGAGTTTAAGTTACTAAATATGTACGATTTTAAAATACAGGGTATCATATAAGCATTATTGAAAAAAGAAGTAGCCAAAAATAATATTTTGCAAAAATACAGGTACAAAATAGTTACCTACCCTTACAAATATTATCAATGTTTTTTTTTAATTTAATGATTATTTTATCATGATAATACCATATAATAATCATTGTTATAGCACATTATATTCCGTATATTGTTTAAGAAAAGAGAAGTTATAATATAATCGAACTATTTTTATAAACAATTCAGTGACTGAAAAAATGAAGAAGATCCATTTTGTGTCAGGAAAAAAAGATAAATGAGCATATTTTTTTAATTGTTAATTGTTTAAAACTAAAAAAAATAATAGAGTTAACAATTTCTTAATAATTTTTTCTTGTGTGCATTTGTATAAAGTTGAAGGGTTTGACACAAATAAACACAAAACTTTGACGTTATTTAATAAAGTTGTTCACTAAATGGACATAACTTTTTTATGGAACTATGTTATTTTGATTTCTAATCTTCGATTATTTTTAAATTAAAAAAGAAAGCATAATCATACTAAATCACAAGTGTTCTTTTAAGTCAAAAGAATCAAATTAATCTTAATTTTCAAGCACTTTCTAGATGAAGTTTTCTAGAAATTAGTTCAACTACTGAATTAAATATCAAAAAGAATTGTAGCCCTGTTTTTCAAAATGTATTATATTTACTTGGTTTATTTGCAGCAAGAAAAACCCTAACCTTCCCAGTCTTTAGCACTTAGGTCCCCATCCTCTATATTTGTGCAATTAAATCCCTACCCTCAATAAATCATTGTTCTGTTTATTTTACCGTAAAAAATACATGTGCCTCACACATGAGATTTTGATAGGGGTATTAGAAGGAAAAAGAATAAAAAATGGTTGACATTTGATTTTATCAAAGGCGATAGAGCCGTTTTTCAATCCAACGATGCCAAAAGAAAAAATATATATATAGAGCTTTAATTCACTCTCATCATCTCACGGATTCATTTCATCATAAGAACAGAATTTTTTTTTTTTTACTATTATAATTGCAAACAAAAGAGGATCTTCTCAAGGGAAAAGTTCATTTCATCATCAGAACAAGTACACCACTTCTAGCAACTAATAATTTTCCATTTTGAAATGAAAAAAGAATTGAAGCACTCCTCTTTCTATTGTCACCCCAATAAGCTCTTCTACTCCCTCCCATGGGCGACCAAGCTTCTTCTGCAACTTAAGCCTCTTGGCTTTTATTTTTTTGCTGAATAGGATTTCTCATTCCCTTTACCCTTAATGGGAATGGGAAATCACTTTTTTGATTTTTGGCTTTTATTTCTTTTGTGAGATAATGGACCATGCTTTTGTCTGTTTTATTATATTATAAAGAATAAAAATAAGTAGTGGGTTCTCAAAAAAATGAAAAACAAATGTGTAGTGGTGCGTGTCAGTGTGATAGATTAGTAGATTATGTATTCTTGTTTTTTTTTTTTGAAAGGGTATTCATGTTTTATTCAAGGGAGTATGTGAAAGGGCTTGATAATTGAAAGGTCAACATTTTTTACTTCCTTCTAATGCCCTGTCAAAATATCCGGCATGCATAATTGATGGTAAAATAAACGGAATAATGACAGTAGCAATGATTTATTGAGGATAGGGATTTAATTGTAAAAATATAAAGGATGAGGACCTAAGTGCTAAAGATTAGGAAGGTTGGGTTTTTTTCTGCAAATAAGCCTATTTACTTTGTTTTTTCCAACAAATATTTATTATAACAGTGCGTAGTTACCTATGGACTTTTGGGGGCTGTGCTGTGTCGGCGTTGGACTTGGACTTGGACTTGGGCTCTTACTGGGCCGGATTTTGGGGAAGGTGCAGGGGAACAACAATAGAGGTGGCCGCAGCATATAAAAGCTGGTTGTGGATAAACTTAACCGCCACTCCATGCGTTATGCTTCATGTAACAACGTTATGAGCATAATCTTACTGGATTCTCGTGGTTTGACTGCTGACTTAACCTTTGGTCTTCTTATATATGTCATATATAATATGGATATGGATGCATGGTGGAGATATTATGTAATCAATTTTTCCAATTTATTTGTTTAATGACATATATGCGAAGTATTTTACCAAATTAATTATAGCAAAAATAAATTGTAATAATAGAATTATGATATTATTAAAATATTTGTGTGATGTGTACTTATATACTATTCTATCTATAAAAGAGATTGATCGAAATGGATAATTAAGAATTAATAAGAATATAATGTGCGAACAACTAAAAGGGTCGGTGCATGTACTTTACGTCATTTTAAGTATTATAATAATGGGAATTAATTATAAAAAAAAATATGTATATTAAGTTATATAAGATTAAGAGAAAATGAAGTTAAGCATACTCAAAAGCAAAGCATATTTTAAATAGCTATTAGAGAATATTAATCAAGATGTCTTTATAGTTGGATTATCATAAAAACATATAAATAATTATTCCATAACGATAGAGAGATTAACATTGTCTATCTATACATAATTTTATGGTTGATAAAAAAGCACAATTATAGAGAGTAAGAATATAATTAATTAATTTTATTTATCTTAATTTATAGTAATTCGCCACATGAAAGCTATTGACGAAATGGGCAAAGATGTGTATGTTAGGCTAAAGGCTCTCTTCGAGACAGAGGAAATCTCTCAGTGCACTCTTGCAATTTCATTCAACATCCTTCCAAAATATTACAAAGAAAATATTTATACTCAGTAGCAGTTCAGACAAGTACTAACAGAATTGGTTACATTCTCTCACTCCCTCAACGTCCCAATATCATCACGTAGTCTCTCAACCATCGTGGCTTCACGCGCTCTCTCTTGCTACGCGCTTTCTCTTCCTCTGTTTCTCTTCTAATTCCTTCTCCTTCGGCTCGAATATCACAGTTCTCATCTTCCCTCATGGGTGTTTCTGCAGTTGGCTGAACCGAGTCCTTTCCCCATCCCTTTACTTGCTCCTAGATTGCAGTAGAGTCCAACTCAATTGGGTCTGCCTCTTGGGCCTTACTAACACTACTCCCCTCCACGAAAATAACATTGTCCTCAAGGTTGTGCAGCTTGTACATATCGACGAAATCATCGAAGTCCTCCCATGTTGCATCTTCTGGAGAGATCAAAGACCACTGTACCAGAACCTGTCGAATGGCTTTGTTGTTGTCCTTGTGAATCCGAGTAGCTAGGATAGATAATGGAATCATGAGAGGTTTGTTGGCAAGGCTCATTTCTGGTAAGGGGTAGCAGCTTGTTGGTTGCTCTCCATTATAAGGCTTCAGCAAGGATACATGGAAGGTCGGGTGAAGACCGCTACCTTGGGGCAGCTTCAAGGTATAGGCAACTGGACCTGCTCGTGCTATAACTTCAAATGGGCCAAAGTAACGACGACATAGCTTGGAATTGAGGCGATGAGCAACTGTTGTCTGACGATATGGCTGAAGCTTCACAAGGACTAGATCACCTAGTTTGAATTCGACATCCCTGCGTTTCTTATTAGCTTGCTGACGCATGCGATTTTGAGCTTGTTGAAGATTTTGTCGCAGCTGGTGTAAAGTAGCATCTCGTGTAAGCAAGTCATCTTCTACTGCTTGAATGGTTATGGCACCCCGAGTATACGAGGGAATCGTTGGAGGAGTGCGTCCATAAACAGCCTGGAAAGGTGTCATACCAATAGCTGAGTGATGACTAGTGTTATAATGGTACTCGGCCCAAGACAGAAACTTGCTCCATTGCTTCGGATTTTCGGCTGTAAAAGCTCGTAAGTATTGTTCCAAGTATCTGTTGGTTACTTTGGTCTGGCCATCCATTTGAGGGTGGTAAGCGGAGCTCATCTTTAGTGTAGTACCCATTAATTCAAATAGTTTCTGCCAAAAAGTACTAGTGAAAATTGGATCTCTATCTGAGATGATAGTCAGAGGCATGCCATGAAGTCGAATCACCATGTGAGAAAAGAGATCAGCCACTTTGGTAGCTGAGTAATGATGCGGTAGTGCCCCAAAATGAGCATATTTAGTAAATCTATCAATCACCACCAAGATATTAGTCACTCCATGTGAGTTAGCCAGTCCCACAATAAAGTCCATAGCCAAATCTTCCCAAACTCGTTCTGGAATTTCAAGTGGTTGGAGCAAGCCGTAGGGGGCTGTGGGTGAATACTTAACCGTTTGGCAAACCAAACAGGCTGAAACAAATTGGCGCACATCCTTGCGCATCCCGTGCCAGAAAAAATTTGCTCCCAAGCGTAATAAAGTCCTGTCAATTCCTGCGTGACCCCCTAGAGGAGAGGCATGAAATTCCTAAAGTAGCTGCTTCGTTAAATTCGAATGGGCACTAATAAAAAATTTCTAGCAATAATAGAGCAAACCGTCCCTATGTGTGTAGACAGTAACATCTAATTTTCCTTGCTGTTGTTGTTCATGAATAAGGTGGATATCTGGATAGGTTATATTTTCTTGGCGTAACTCATCCAGAAAGTCGAAAGAACATGCACTGATTGCCAAATGAAAAGAAGAGGAAGACCCGTCGACCTGCCTGGATAGTGCATCAGCAGCAGAATTTTGTTTACATGCCTTATACTCGATGGAGAATTGGAATCCCATAAGTTTTCAGATGAAGTGTTGTTGTTCCAGAGTTTGAATAACTTGCGTTAACAGCTCACGAAGGCTTTTATGGTCTGTTCGAATGATGAAGTGTCGTCCAAGAAAATATTGGCGCCACTTAGAGACAGCCTCTACAATAGCTCTCATTTCTCGGATATATGCCGAAGCCCCAACAAATCTGGGATCAAGCTTCTTGCTGAAATAATCCAAGGGATTTCCCTCTTGCATCAATACCCCTCCTATGCCAACATTAGAAGCATATGTCTCAATAATAAACTCCTTTGAAAAATCTGGTAGTCTAAGAACAGGTGTGTGTGTCATGGCAATTTTTAGTTTCTCAAATGCAGCAGCTGCGTCCTTAGACCAATTGAAATTGTCTTGTTTCAATAGCTCCGTGAGTGGTGCGGCAATGGTGGCATAATGGACCACGAATCGTCGATAATACCCTGTGAGACCAAGGAAACCTCGTAACTATTTCAGCAAGGTAGGTGTTGGCCAATCTACCATGGCTGTAATCTTTGAAGGATCCACTTGTACCCCTTGTGAAGACACCAAATGTCCCAAATACTCTATCGTTCGCTGAAAGAACTGGCACTTACTCACTTTTGCATAGAAACTATGGTCTCCAAGTAGCTGAAGAACCAGTCGGAGGTAGAGCTGTAAATACGGGCCGGGCTTTTGAGCACAGCACGAAACCGACACGAGCCCGGAAGGCACGAGCACGACACGGCACGAAAAAATATGGGCTTGGGCCAGGCACGACACGAAAAAATATGGGCTCGGGCCAGGCACGGGCACGACACGGGCTTAGCACGGCACGGCACGACAAGCCCGAAGGCACGACACGTAAGCACGAATATAAAAAGCCCGAAAGCACGGCACACAAAAAGCCCGAATTAAACTCAAATAAATAAAAAAATTATTATTATATCATCATTTTTTTATAGTATGTAAAAATATCATACTATTTTTATAGATTTTATTTCTTAAACTTTTTCTTGGTAAAGTTTTTAATGAGGCAATGTTTACTTTATTTTTATTTTTAAATTTGGAATTTTTATTGTGTTAATTAAGTAAATATATATATATATGTATATATATGTAAAAAGTAAAACAGGGAAAAAAAGTAAAACAGGTAAAAAAAAAGTGGGCTCGAATTAGGCCCAGATTTTGGCTGACTTGAGGCCCATTTTTAGGGCACGAAAAAAGCCCATTTTAAAAAATGGGCTAGCCCACTTTAGGAATATGGGCTGGCACGATCTGGGCCCGGTCTGGCCCGGCACGTGGCCCGTGTGGGCCGTGCTGGGCCTATATATTTATATGCGGGCTGGCCCGGCCCGGCCCACTTTCTTACACAGGCTGGCCCAGCCCAGCCCACTTTTTTCAGAGGCACGAAAATGTGGGCCGTGCCAGGCCGGGCTGGCCCACATTTACAGCTCTAGTCGGAGGTGACCAACATGTTCATCTTCGATGCTGCTGTATATTAAAATGTCATCAAAAAACACAATAACAAAATGTCGCAAAAATGGACGAAAGACTTGAGTCATTGCAGCCTAAAATGTTGAGGGAGCATTGGTAAGCCCAAATGGCATTACTGCAAATTCATAATGCCCCTCATGAGTACGAAATGTCGTCTTATGAATGTCCCGACGATCCATACGAATTTGGTGATAGCCGGCCCTAAGATCCAGCTTTGAAAATACTTTAGCGTTGCCTAGTTCATCCAAAAGCTCCTCAATGGTGGGAATTGGAAGTCTATCCTTGACTGTGATGCCATTTATGGCTCTATAATCAACACAGAAACGCCAAGACTCGTCCTTCTTCTTTACTAACAAAACGGGCGATGAATATGGGCTGGTACTCGATCGGATGAACCCCATCTCCATCATTTCTTTTACAAGCTTTTCTATTACATCTTTCTGGAAATATGGGTACCGGTAGGGTCTAACATTCACCGGTATCGATCCTGGTTGCAAAAAAATTATGTGGTCCACAGCTCTATAGGGAGGCAGCCGCTTGGGTTCATCAAATACACCAGCATACTGAGTCAGAATTCCCTTGCCCTGTGGAGGGAATGTAGTCTCCAAAGTTGTCAACTCGTCCCCCCTATTACCTTGTTCTTCAGTGATAGCAGTCAATCAAAACAGTCCCCTAACCTCTCCCTCTCTCAAGAGAGCATTGAACTGTGTATACGACAGCTGGTGAGTAGATACATCGGTGGATCCAGCTAGCTTTACTACACTTCCTTTCCAAGAAAATTCCATAGTCAATGCTTTATGGTCATGAATGCAAGGGCCCAAAGTTTGTAGCCATTGCATTCTAAGAACCACATCCAAACCACAAATAGGGAATACATACAAATCAACAATGAATCGATGACCCTGTAGAACTAGCTCAACTCCCTTGCAAATTTTTGAACATAGTAGAAAATTACCATTCCTCATATATACCTTGAAACGTTTGGTTTCTTCCCAAGAAAGCTGCAAGTGGTTAGCTAAGGACTCCTGAATAAAATTGTTGTTGTTGCCCGTATCAATCAAAACCTCCAAAGTTTCAGCACCATGCTTTGCCATAATCCAGAAAATCCC
The DNA here is from genome assembly GCF_963169125.1 of Humulus lupulus. Taxonomy (NCBI): domain Eukaryota; kingdom Viridiplantae; phylum Streptophyta; class Magnoliopsida; order Rosales; family Cannabaceae; genus Humulus; species Humulus lupulus. The sequence continues at coordinate 266,176,680 of NC_084794.1, read as the reverse complement.
CGGGTTCATGGAGTTGGATAGTGAATTGAGGCTCACCACATCCTCAGTAATGTCGTCTGTCGCTTGAAACCCTGTCTCGTGGAAAGAGTCACAGTCCTCTTCCTCATAACCGCACAAGATGAGCATCTGATTCTTACACTTATGTCCATAGCTGAATTTTTCATCACAAGTGAAACAAAGACCTTTGTCCCTCCTATCCTTCAGTTTAGCTGGAGATAAACGCTTAATTGGTATAGATTGAGTACTTGGAAGTGAAGACTTGGTTATAGCTGCTGCTGGGGATGTAGTTTGCTTGTGCATTGGTTGGGAAAATGTGTTGGTTGCTGGTGTAACATTGGTCGAGCGAGAAGACCAAATGGGTCGTCCGACCTCGAATCGATTGCGGCTACTAAGATCATCATGGCGGTCTTCAAACAGTTGGGCCTTTGCCATTGCATCAGCTAGATCAACTGGTTTCAGCATCAAGAGTTCCCTTCGGATTTCCAGTTTAAGGCCCCAAACAAAAAAATTCAGAAACATTGATTGATCTACCCCTGAAATTCGTGGCATCAATGACTCAAATTTCGTTCGATAATCCGACACCCTCCCTGTCTGAGTGAGCTTTGAGATATGTCCCAGTGGGTTGTCATATATTGAAGTGCCAAAACGGGTCTGCAACGCCTGAAGAAACGATTCCCAATCCGAGAATGCACCCCCTTTTTCCATCCATTGAAACTAAGTGGAAGGAGTTCCATCCAGATGAAAAGTACCCACAATAATCGCATTGTATGGTCAACCTGATGAAGATCAAAAAATTTATTGATCTTATAGATCCAATCTTCGACATTAGCTCCATCAAATCGTGGCACCTTAACTCGAAGTGTTTTGAGAATGGAATTAAGGTCACAGCCAGTAGGTTCAAACTCCGAACGCTTACCCATCGACTTACTTGTATCTTTGGCAGCACTTGTGTCTCCTGCAGTAATCGGCGACGATGATCGTGGTAGTTGGGAGAAACGTTCATCCGTCTTGGAAACATGCTGCTTTAGAAGGGATTTGAAATTGTAACGCCCCAACTCCAGGGACCGTTACGGTGTGCCTTGCAAACAGTGCTAAACTCGCTAATCGAGTCATTTGGCCAAAATTGTGAACTAAGTATGATTAGCGGTTTAGGGATTAAAACTTTGGTTAGGAGACGTTTAATATATACATTGGGATCCCGAAAATAAAGTTCCAGAGTCTATTACAGAAAATATTTACAACAGGCAGTTCTAAGCGGCAAAACAGGGTTTAACCCTAGTTCCACTTTAAACCTCGGCCGTGGCAAACGAGCAGCTGCATATGTACACGTCATCACCTAAGCTCTCCAACTCAAGGATGGTCCAGCTTCCTCTTGCCTTTACCTGCACCACGTAGCACCCGTGAGCCAAAGCCCAGCAAGAAAACACAGAACAACATGATATAATATCAACAATAACTATAGTAACCATTCAGGACTATCAGTCCAAGCAAATAGGTGACAATAGCCAAAAGTCACAATAATGAGCAACGCTCCCTCTAGCCGTGTGATGATAGGGTCACCAGGGCTTAACTGATAAGTGATCCTTTCATAAGTTTGATTAGGACAGGTGCAAGGTGATTAGTCACCAACATAACCTTCCTCACGACTCTAGAGTCGAAACTATGGACAACGTCCCTTAGCCATGTGACAAACAGTCACCGGGGTCATATACCTTGGCTATAGTCATCTGGTCGTAGACCAGGCAAGCGCTTATAAGTTCTTCGACCCTAGGGTCGGTCTAGCATTAATGCCATAGAGCCATTCAATGCGCGATTCTCGACTCTAGAGTCGGTCCCTGACTAGTCAGTGCCATACACAAGCAAGTCATGCCACCGATCGTATACCACATGTTCAATATCCATAAACAAGGTATCTAGCATGCTTACTAAACAGATACCAGTACAATTAGGACCATGCACAACCACAGAGGCTCAAGCTCTGAACAATATCATACCCAGTATATAAAGCATGTCCCAATCACATGTTTCTCATGCATCATATGCAATAAATCCAGCAATTCTACATGCACCAATAACAGCCATGCATGTCACGTTTAATAGTCAACCAGCATGCATCAAGAATAGCCATGCATGTCATACATAATAAACAACCGACATGCATCAATAATAACCATGCATGTCATATATAATAATCAACCAACATGCATCATAATAACCATGCATGTCATATATAGTAATCAACCGACATGCATCAATAATAACCATGCATGTCTCATATACACAGGGTGCAGTTTTCTTACCTCAAAGTCGAGCTAGAACGATTTAAAGAACGACCCTTGAGAACGATCAACTTCTAATCCATTAGCGGTCACCTAGTCATAACCAAATATAAAACCTCATCAAAATGAGTAATTAAATACTTCCAAACCCAACCCAAGCCTCCGGAATATCAAATCCCACTCAACTAGGTAGTGGGATCGATCCTAGGCCCTTAGAGTTAAGTTTCCATCACAAAAACACACTTTTGGGCAATTTTTCCCTTAAGGGCCGCGGCCCTACATGGACCATGCCGCGGCCCGCCCCCCTGACAAAGCCTTCACCACCTTCTTCAAGCTAGGGCCGCGGCGCCCAAGAACAAGGCCGCGGCCCAACTTCGCACCAGTCATTTTTCTTCGTTTTTCCACTTTTAAAACCTTCTAAAAACCCATCTAAACATCTCCAAATCATCAAATCAATACTACCAAACTTCTCAATGGTCCAAAACCACCAAAACCTGAAGCTCAAACCAACCAAAAACTCAACAATTCACAAAGTCCAATCCTAAGCTTAAAAACTTAAGAAACTCAAAACTTAACTCAAAAAAACAGAGCACACCTTAAATTCATAACTGGAACTCACCTCAAACACGGTTTTGAATCCCCTTTAATGGCTGTGACAAGTTCCCTAGCTTCCCCCTTTGATCTCCAAGCTTAACTCCTCAAGGTGGCTCTCAAAATTCAAAGAAAAGGATGAAGGAAAGTTTGTACGGAAGAGAAAGGAAGAAAGGATGAGGTTAGGCTCTGTTTTTCTCTGTTTCTACAGCCTTCCAAGCCCCCAAAAACGGATATAAATCCTTAAGGTCAAAAGACCATAATGCCCCTAGACCAATTTAAAAGCTTCTAAACACTCCCAAGGGTAAATTCGTCATTTCCAACCTATACCGTTAATTATAATTAACGCTCTCCAATTCCCGCTACTCTCAACATTCCCAAATACCAACAAATCATATCCCATTACCCTTTAATTCCCGGTAATGCTCTAATCATTAAATTCACCCCGAGACTCACCCCGAGCCCCGAACTTAAACCCGTTATGACTAGACCGAACACTTACATCTCATGATCGTCTCATGTCGATAGCTCGAACCAATCCACCTTATAGTGTGGCTATATTAATTAATCACAATCATGCACCCAAAATATACAATTACGCCCACAGTGGCCAAATTACCAAATTACCCTCGTAATTAACATATGAGCCCATATGCATGCATTCACCATCATATAATAATATAATCTACGTAAACATGCATATAATCATTAAATACTATAATAAATCAATTATGGTCCTCCCGGTCTCCTAATCAAGGTCCTAAACCTTATTAGGAAATTTGGGGCATTACAGAAATTCTCCAACTGAGCATCAGAATACTGCTGGAATTTGAGGTCCAACGACTGCAACATGGCGACAATTTCTTCGTTCTTCATGATGATGAAGGAGGATCGATGAAAGCACCAATGTTAGGCTAAAGGCTCTCTTCGAGATAGAGCAAATCTCCCAGTGCACTCTTGCAATTTCATTCAACATCCTTCCAAAATATTACAAAGAAAATATTTATACTCAGTAGCAGTTCAGACAAGTACTAACAGAATTGGTTACATTCTCTCACTCCCTCAACGTCCCAATATCATCACGTAGTCTCTCAACCATCGTGGCTTCACGCGCTCTCTCTTGCTACGCGCTTTCTCTTCCTCTATTTCTCTTCTAATTCCTTCTCCTTCGGCTCGAATATCACAGTTCTCATCTTCCCTCATTGGTGCTTTTGCAGTTGGCTGAACCGAGTCATTTCCCCATCCCTTTACTTGCTCCTAGACTGCAGTAGAGTCCAACTCAATTGGGCCTGCCTCTTGGGCCTTACTAATAGTTTACCACTAGCTAGAAATTTTAACCAAAAACACACTTTAATATTCAAAATTTTAAAAATCTTTTGCTTTAAACTTGTGGTTACAATATCTTATATTTTCTCTTAAATAATCACGTATATATATAAATTATTTTGTTTTATTAAAATAAAGAATAGTACGTGCATGTCCACATATATATAATATAAAAATAAAAATAAAAACATATATACGTTATATGATTATGTAACATGTACATGTTTGTTACGCTGTCAGTCCATATCGATGATTTTTGCAATTGCTTCATTGAAAATTTACAATTTTGCTTCATCACCAAAACAAAGAAAGTTTCAGCCTTTAAGGCAAGCTGCGACCAAACCCATAATATAGTCAAGCCGTAACTTAACTGCTAGCTTGCCTCAAAAATGATAAATTTCACATTTTAATTTTCCAAAGAATTTTCCTGATAGTTATTGATGCAATAAACTAATTCAAATATTAGTAATGATATGTGATCACAAAATATGCACCAAAACATTATAATAGTGTTGTGACCGTTTTTTTTAAGAGTCATTTGACAAAATAACTTATTTTTTAAAGTCATTTTGTACTCTACCCTAGTTTTAATAATTCTTTACAAAATAACATCTCATAATTTAGATAGCTAGTCGAAAATTTAGACAGGTGATCAAAAAATTCAAACATTCGATCGAAAAATTTAAAGAACTGGTCAAATTTTAGATAGAGACAATTTTGCAAAAAAAATATCAAAAGTAGATCATAGTGTAAAATCACTTAAAAAAATAAGTCGTTTTCACCAATTTCTCTTTTTTTTTTAATTAATTATATTTATTTAAAATAATATCCATTGTCTTAAAAAACAGTGCCACAAAATTGTGTATAGTGTTTTATGTGCACGGTTACTCTTCAAATATCTAATGGTGTACTAGTCTCGATTGAGAGAGGCCAAGCCCAAACCTAAAGCTATAATATAATTTTAGTTAAATTTATTAAAGTATATATCTTACATACAATTTTACTATATTCCAAAAAAAAAAATTAAGGTAGGTCTGAATGTATATTAGAAATCAAAATATATATAATTTAGTTTTTGAGGCATCCGAAATTTTTATATAATTAAAAAATATAATCATAGAATTAATACTATTACTATATGATCGTGTGTACATAGCCGAAGTAAATTTTTGAAAATGACTTTATAAATGTTGTTTGGCTGTTCACGTTTAAATTAATTAGATGGTTTACCATTCAACATGATAAAGATTGATTATAAGATTTTTAGTGTTTTTTCAATTGTTAATCCAAACGTTATATGAGAATAATATAATATAAATCAAAATTGAAAATATTCATTGGGAATTCCGATAGTAAAATTATAAATGCTCAATGTTCAAGGTTATTTTGGAATTTTAAAGCTACCAAAAAAAAATGATGACAAATATTTTTCACATGAAAAATATCATTTTATTTATAATAGCTAATCACGTGATGATAGTGATATTTCATATTTATAATGCATAATCTGAAGACAACAACGAAATAACTAAATATTTAATTAATTGAGTAAACAATACATAGATTTAAATTCATAAACTACGTATCCAACTCCAAGTGGGTCATTAGTCAAAATTGAAGGTCAAAAGTTAGAGCAATAAACAGATAAATAAAATAAAGGATTAAAGAAAATAATAATAATTATAATGGCCAGGCTTTTATCATGAAAACTGTACTTAAAATTCAAGTTTGGAAAGGTTGATGACAAAAAGTAAAAGAGCATGGTTAGACTAGAGCTAGCTACTCCATACATTAATTGCCTGTTTTGGGATCTCTTGGGCAAATTTATAATTGGATAAAGAAAAAAAAAAGTCTTTCCAAATGGGAAATGATTCATATTTCTCTCTATTCGGAGAATTATGGGCTCCATCTAAAAGTGGAGGTACTGGTATTTTCTTCACTTAAAATAGTGATAATTTTTTTAATCTCTAATTTTGAATTATCCTATCACAAGTAGTCTTTTTTTAAATCACTTATTTTTTGGATCTCAAGTATCTTTTAGCATTATACGGATCTCGTACGGCTTAACTTACTATTTGAATCTTAAGTGTATTATTGCACTATGCAAGTCTCAAGTACTTTTAAAGTTGTCTCACTCTTTGGATGAGTGTGGATCGAATGTTCACTAGGGAGTTGGTTCATGATACCATAACCAGAATTATGAAGCTTCATCTAATCACCAATTGGTTTTTAAAATGAACCACATGATTCTTGTCACTATATATATATGGAATACTTCTCAATGGTTACTCCTCATATATATATATATATATACTAGATACAAATAATGTGCAATATGCACATTTCCTTAGTTTTATTTATAGAATTTATTGATTATTTTTATTAAATTTATATTAATATCATATAAATTTTAAATAAATATCTTATTTTAATTAAATAATTTATTTATTTTTGTTTAAGTTTATATTTGTTTTAGTTTTTGAATTTGTGAGTGACAAAAATAGATTATATATTATATGTTTAATGTAATATTAAATATTATACGTGGATTTTAAATTTAATTTTCTTGCTAGTTTTTTTAAAAAAACAATTTGTTGTTAATTGACAGTAGATTATATTATATGTTTAATATAATATTATTCTAATAAGTGAGTTTAAGTTTAATTAAATTTTATTTAATTTATAAAACATATGATTTTATTATTTTTAAATAATTATCATTGTAAAATATCTCAAAAATATTTTATTTTAATTTGCTTAATTATTTATTATTTTTTAAATAATTATCATTGTAAAATATCTCAAAAATATCCTATTTTAATTTTTGAGATAATTTATTTTACTTAAGTTTTGTTTACCGAATTTTTCGGAAACGAATAACTAACAGAATAATAAAAAGATAAGAACTGTAGAAATGTTGAAATGTAACTAAACAAACAGTGTTTTTACGTGGTTCAGGCGTTAACAAGCCCTAGTCCACGAGTCGATGTTATTATACTTGGGAAAGGTTACAGTAAGATGGCTGGTGCACAAGAACTTCACACACTCACAGTGTTTCTCTCGGGTTCTCTTGAAGAAGATGAAGCTAGAGAGATTTTAGTAGAGTTTTTGCTATATGATTTGTTCGTCCCTCTTCTTGTAAAATGAAGGGGTCTTTATAGCTAGGGTTTTGGATTAGGGTTTTTCTCTACGTACATGAGTCTTAATTACACCAGCCATAAATAGGGATACAATTACTGTAGTAGCATGGCTACAAGACTCTATGTGGGTATATTTACGTGAAAGTATGGGGAACACACAAAGTCAGCCGTCTTTTCCAAGTTGTCAGCGGGACAGTAGGCGAAAAGGTACCCTTAGGCGTGCTGGGATGTGTGCGGCTTTGACCTGACGGGCGTGTCAGGCGGGATCCTGTGTCAGGCGGATATCATTCCAAATATGCCTCCTCCAGGACTCGACCGTTTGGCTTTGTTCCGTGCGAGGCACGGAACTGCTTCCGCGGAGACCACTCGAAGAGCTTCTCCTGGAAGGAGCTTCCCCGAAGGATACCCCTTCGGGAGTCCGGGAGAGTTGACGAGTTTCCGTATTGTGTTTGCTTGGAAGAGTAATCCGGACACTAAACGGGAGAGGCGAAGCCTTTCTGTTCATCCGCGAGCTCTGGTCACCTACCGTGAAAGACATCGATAATTCTGCTTCCCCGAGGTCATCAATCTAAACGCTATCCGGAAATCTGGATAACATTTACCCCCCAAGGTCACGGAGCTTTGAGAGATCCGGGAGCTTGTACAATCGGTTTCTTAGACTAGGCGAGGGGGCACCTTCTGTGTTCCCGGAAGGGTTCCTTTTTCCCGCCTGAGTGTTAGTATGAAAAAGAAAGGGAATTTCTTCTGTTTGAGATCAAGTACTCAAGTGCGGCAAGGACCACATGTCATTCTGGGAATGGTTCTGCGACCAAGACGTGTGCGTGAGGTGACTGATTGAGGATGCGTGCGTCAGTCATCTGACTAATGATTTGACGGTTTTTAATGGTACTCAGGGCCCGAGGTGGTGTAATGATGGGAAATAAATACTTTATTCCCATCCGAGGAGTCATAAATAGGATCGTCGCTTCCTCTCCAGCTGTTGGATCTGATGCACACGGAATGGGAAGATCGGGACCGTCCACTTGAGGAATTCGAAACGGCTTCTTCCCTGCTATAAAAACGAGGGAAAGGACCTTTCTTCCTCTTTACGCTTTCAGATTCTCCATCTTTAGGATTTTCAGATTTCCAAACCTTCGAACTCTCAGGCTTCCCAGCTTACGTTCCCCCGAACTTGCCATTTCTTTTGGTAAGTATCTGGAAACTTTTCTTTTTGATTTGGCAGTGGGTTTATTTCCCGAAGTTCCTGGTTTGAATCGCCGTTCGTCTTTGCAGCTTTTACTTCTCGTGATCGTGCTGTGCAGTGATCCAGTTACTCCTTCAACCTCCAACTACCCGAATATCAATAAGTATTTCTACTTTGCTCTTTCCTCCCAGACCTTAGGTTGTTGGTAGTTGTTAGAGTAGAGGTTTCTGCCATTATTGCTTATGTGCATGCGTGAATAGGGCTTTGGTAGGCATGTGATCGATTGTGAGTCGATAAGTAGCCTTTTCTGCATGCTTTGGCGATTTGCGTTTGGAAAGTCGTCCCTTGTTTTGCTGTTTTAGGGCATAAGCATGAACGCCTTTAGGGTGTCTTTCTCTGGAAAAACACTTCTTTTGGTGGGCTTAGGCTCGGGGTCTGAGTCTGGTTCCTTGCTGCCCTTCGGGTGGCATGGTGCCAATCCCTCGGTAAGCTCGGTGGGAGCCTCTCCAAGCAGTTTTCGGGGAGGGTCTCCCCGATGCCTTTGATACCACTAGGGTATGACAAGGGTGCTGACTGCTTAGAGTGTTTTCTTTTTTCTTTTCTTTTGTCCAGTGACAAACATCTCAAAGGAACAACTCCTTGCTGTGGGGGAGGCTGATTCTGCCCAAGAGAAGGGCTCTCCTGTCGCTGGTGGAAAGGGGAAAGGAAAGGCGAAAGTGGTCGCGGCTAGCCCACCAACCTCCAATAGTTCCGTCTGGGAGATGGACCAAAAGTCGAACCTTTTCAGGAATTATGGCATGCTGGAGCTGTATTCCTCTGAGGCAGGCCTGAAGAACATCCCAGGTCTGATGTGGCACCGTCTGTCGGTGCTGGGCGAGTCAGCTAGCCAGAGTCACGAGGGCTTTGGTGCCTGGAGCTGGGCACACATAGTGTGTGGGGCGCACTTGCCCCTAAGGAGTTACTTCGCCAATTTCTGTGTGAAGGCGGGGATTGCCCCCTTCCAGTTAATTCCTCCCAGCTACAAGCTCTTAGCAGGGTGGTTCATCTTTTGCAAGTCCCGGAGACTGGAAGCTCCTACCCCGGAGGAGGTGCTGTACTTTTACGGGTTGAAGTCTCAGCCTATGAGGGGTCATTCAGACAAGGTGGGGTTTTACAGGCTAGAAAGGCACCCGGACGTGATGTGCCCCACTTGTCATACCGCGAGGGTTCCAGACCTCCGGGAATACTGGTTCCTGACGACTGGCTTCCCGCTGAAGAGGGTGCCAGCCCTATCTTTGGACTTCAAAATCCCTGGTAAGTGCTCCTTCCTCTCCTTTTCAACTTTGTTTCTTTGCGTTTGATTTGCCTTTTGGGAGGATCTCTAACGCTTGTATTTGATTTTTGCAGAAGTCGTTCCGCGGACACCTCGCTGCGCGGAGATGATAAGGAGGTCCAAGTTCTACGAAGGGCTTTCTGAGGAAGAGTTGAAAGTGGAGGGACTTGTGACCTCCGAATCGTTGAGGGAGTATGGGTTACTCGCCTCCTTCCAAAATATCGAGCCAGTGAGTGGCAGGGGGCAGACTCAGGTGTCGGCTGACATCCGGGAGCAGATTGCCCTGGAGCTGTCTAAGGTGATCACCCAAGCAGCCCGGGACGAAAATACTTTATCTCCTAGTTGGGCGGAGAGGTTCCCCGACCCCCAGCCGGAGGAAGAGGAGATCGAGGCTCGCCACGCCGCGGCTTACCCTAACATAGGGGCTTCGGGGGCTAGTACCTCCGGGAGAGGTAAGACTAGTTTTCGGTTGATTCACACCCCCAGCCTGTCTGAGGTTTCCCGGACCTCTCAGATGGGGTTTGATCCCCGTTTCCTTAGGCTAGATCCGCGTAGGATACCTTTCGACAGGTATTGCGATAGGGTAGATGAGCTCCTCTGGTGTCTGAGTGACGGTAGTCTGCCAGAAGGTGTCATCATGGTTGACCCTTCTTCTCTCAGCATGTTATTCCCGGACTTCAAGGAGTACGGGAGTTTCCTGGAGCAGGAAGCGATGTTTTGTTTTGCTCGGGGAAGGCCATCCACGTTTCTCGTGCATGGTCGTCCCTTTCAAACTTTTCTTTTTCTCGTTTCTTGTTCCCTGCTGGCGCGCTTGCTTGTGCTTTTTTGTTGATTACCGCTTCTTACTTATTTTCTTTCTCATTGCTCGTTGGTTCGTTAACCTTGCTTTGTACGTTTCTTGCAGAGTATCCGGAAGCCAAGATGTTGGGGAGAGTGACTTTGCTCATTAAGAAGGCTGCCACTAGCCAAGACCCGTCCACGGGGAAAGGACGGAAGACCAAGGCTGGTAGGGGAGGTAAAACTGCCTCCCCCAAGAAGACGAGTGGCGAGGCGCAAGTGTCTCCGAGGGTAGAGAAGTCTCCTGCTGACGGGCCTTCCGAGACCATGATGGTCTCGAGTAGCAGCAGCGACGGGGAAGGGCTTGTGTTCCCCGTGAAGACAACTGGGGTGAGCAAGCGTCCGGGAGAAGATGCTGAGGGTGCTAAGAAGAAACGCCTTAGACACTCTTCTCCTGGTCGAAGGCAACAACAACAGCAACGACAGCAAGCACAACTACAACAACAGCAGCAACAAGAACAACAGAGACAATCACCAACGTCACAGCTGCAGCAACCACAACATCCAAACCAGCAGCAGCAACAAGGGCAATTACTTCTGATGCCGCAGCAGCAAAAGCAACAGACCGGGGCCTTAATACCCCGTCTGCCTCCTCCCCCAGCTCAAAGGGGGTCCACCCTTCCGGGGTCTCCTTCTTCTCAGACAACCAACCTTCCTCTGCCTGGCCTGAAGTTCCACTTCCCACGGAAGCCAACCAGTTTCCCCGCTGCCCTCCTGGAGGGTGTAAGACGGGCCGATAGTTTTTTGAAGAGGCGGTTAGAGGCGGAGAAGGCTGTTACTCAGGGAAGGGCAGATAACTTGTCTGCCGTGAAGAGAGCTGAGCTGGCCGAGGGGGTGAGATCTCTTCACCCGGCCGGAGCGGTTCTGGATGGTCCAGCCTTGGAGAAGAGGCTGGTGCCTAGGCTCGGACGTGCATTGGCGCCGTTCGGAGCTGAGGTGATGGAGGACATGGCCCTGAGCTTATGCGAGCTCAATTCTGAGAAATGGGCCATCAGTAGCAGCAAGGATCCGCTGTTGCTGACACACGCTGTGAAGCAGCAACTGTCCGGGGTAAGCCGTCAGTTGTTATTTTTTGGGATCACCTGTCTTTTGGTCCGGCTTTAGCTCATTCTGTTGTCTTTCCTTGCAGGCCTCTATGATCGCGGAACGCTCGTTCCGGGAGGTTGGTGCAGCTCTGGTTCAGCTGGAGGAGAGCCAACTGGCTCGCCAGGCCTTGGAGGCGGAGAAACAGAAACTGACCCAACAGGCCTTGGGGGCTTCGGAGAAGATTGATCAGGCCCGGCGCACGGCTGAAGAAGAGGCGGAGAATAAATATCTTGCCAAATATCAAGAGTACCGGGCCAAGGCAGAGAATGAGTTTAGACAGCGGTCGGATGGGATGAAGGCCGAAAACTCCAAGCTCCGGGAAGAGCTGTCCCAAGCCAAGGTGGAGAAGGATACCCTGGAAGCCCGCTTGCAATCAAAAAACGATCTCCTCCTTAAGCGGCAAGAGGAATATTCCACTCTTCAGAGTAAGCTGCACGAGGAGGAGCAACTCCATAAGAGGAGCAGGGATCTCGTGTCTATGCTGCAGTTGGGGCTCGCCGAGAAGGATAAAGAGATCGGGGCCTTGCAATTCACTGCCAGGGGGCATGTGACCGAGAAGCAATCCATGCTGAACCAAAATAGGGAGCAACGCAAGGAGATTGATTCTCTTAAGGGGGAGCGGGATGCCTCCAAGGCCGAAATGGAAAAATTGAGGGCCCAACTAACTGTCGCGGAAGCACAGCTGGCAACCTCCGAGGCGGAGCGCTTGAAGGAGAAGGAGGATGCTGAGGTGATACTGAACAGGACGATTAATATATCGCATGTGGTCCTCATGCATCAACTCTGGAAAGTGAACCCGGAGGTATTAGGCTATCTGGGAGATGATGCCGAAGCCATGAGGGAGAAGCTACTCGTGTGGGATCAGGGCCCAGAGGCGTACGTCCAAACTTACAACATTGACGAACGTGCTGAAGCTCCTGAGGCGGGAGATCCCGGAGAGGCGGGGACCTCTGAACCTTCTCATGACCAAGTTCCTCCTTCCAATGAGCCGACTCCGCCAGCCTCAGTTGAAACCGATGCCCCCGAAGCTGCGGTCGTGGAAGCTGTAGTTACCCCCAATGCTTGAAGGGGTTTTATCTTTAATTATTTTTCATTTTGAGTTTTTCATTGCGGACATTTTTGCCATAATCATAGCATTCTCCTTTCTTTTCTGCCAAGTTCTTTATTTATCTTTGCGCTTAGGGTAGACATTTATACGGTAGAAACTGTTGTAGGGGCGTATGGGGTTTTGGTTCCAACGGCCAAAACCTATGCACTTCCCACTTGAAGCTTTAACGGATGATGTCTTTTCCCATGTAGTTTCTAGGTTACGAAGGTTTCCTGGTTCCAACGGCCAGGCTCCTTTCACCGTACTTTAGCTTTCCTGAGGCAAATAGCCAATCCCGGGACTTGTAGTTATACTGTTCACTGGGATTGCTAAGGTGAGTCGTTCCATTGTTTGGAACGGGAGTTCTTTTGGTGAGCGTTGCTAGACTTAAGGTTAGATCTTTGCGAAGCAAAACTAACTGTTGTTGCGAACCTCATGGTGGCTGACTTCAGGGACCTGGCATGGAGCCCTGCGAGGCAAGGCTTATTGCTGTCGGGGAAATCGCCACACCCACCAGGTGTGATCCTGGAGCAGGGGCTTTGCGAAGCAAAGCCGGCTATGAGTGGGGGGATCGAGCATGTCTGCTTCTGGAGCTGAAACTTGCAATGGCCATGGAGCTTGCCATGCATTATTTTGTGAGATCCGGAGTTGGAGCCTGCGAAGCAAGGCTTACAACGGTCGCGGATCTTGCCATCTTTCGCCTCGCTGGACCCGGAGCTGGAGCTTGCGATGCAGAGCTTTACAGCGATCACGGGTCTAGCCATCTTTCGCCTTGCGGGACCCGGGGCTGGAGCTTGCGAAGCAAAGCTGTACAGCGCTCGCGCATCTTGCCATCTTTCGCCTTGCGGGACCCGGAGCTGGAGCTTGCGAAGCAAAGCTCTACAGCGCTCGCGGATCTTGCCATCTTTCGCCTTGCGGAACCCGGAGCTGGAGCTTGCGAAGCAAAGCTCTACAGCGCTCGCGGATCTTGCCATCTTTCGCCTTGCGGGATCCGGAGCTGGAGCTTGTGAAGCAAAGCTCTACAGCGCTCGCGGATCTTGCCATCTTTCGCCTTGCGGGACCCGGAGCTGGAGCTTGCGAAGCAAAGCTCTACAGCGCTCGCGGATCTTGCCATCTTTCGCCTTGCGGGATCCGGAGCTGGAGCTTGCGAAGCAAAGCTCTACAGCGCTCGCGGATCTTGCCATCTTTTGCCTTCCGAGACCCCCAGTCCCGTCCATCGCTGGGCTACACAGGAGATAATTCTCATGATACATAATGGCAGGCATTTCCATGGCAATTTTCACATAAGCACATAATGCACATATGACACGTAATGCAAGCATGTTCATGGCAACAAATAAACCTAAGCTTAACAATTTAAACATTTCAAACAATTTAAAATTTTCAAACACAATGCTAGCACATAAGTGGTGTTCTGTGTACGTTTTGTTCAAGGGGCGTATGGCTATGCCTTAGCCATGTATACCCCCCAAGTGAGCGTGGGGTCCGGACGTCTCCGGACCGCGTGGTCACTTGTTAAAACGCAGCTTTGAACACAGGGATAAAAAGTGCAGTAAAAGTGGAGTGAATCTCTCCGTGTTTCATTAAATTAGCCTGCCTGGCGTGAGTTTTACAACAGGGAGGATTATTTCCACATTTTTCACTTTTGCTATTTTCACCAAGGACTTCTGACTGAATGGTCCGGGGCCTACTGGTAGTAACGGCGGAGGTGCTCCGCGTTCCAGGCGCGCGGGACTTTAGATCCGTCGAGTCTCTTTAAGTGATACGTCCCATGGCCCACTTTTTCTTGGACTTCGTAGGGGCCTTCCCAGTTGGGTCCGAGGACTCCTACTCCCGGATCCTGCGTAGCAGGAAATACTCTCCGTAGGACAAGATCCCCAACTTCGAATGTACGGCTCTGGACTCTCATGTTAAAGTGTCGGGCTATCTTGCCTTGGTACATTTTTAGTTGGACCTGCGACTGCTCCCGGAGCTCTTCGATCATGTCCAAGGACTCCTGGAGGAGGGCATGGTTCCGGGTAGGATCGTAGGTGTCTTTCCTGTGAGAGGGGATCATAGCTTCTACTGGGATGACGGCCTCGCAACCGAAGGTCATGGAATAAGGCGTGTGCCCCGTCGAAGTTCTCTCTGTTGTGCGATAGGCCCAAAGTACTCGCGGAAGTTCTTCCGGCCAGTGAGCCTTGCAGGCTTGGAGTTTTTTCTTCAACGTGGTCTTTAATATTTTGTTTACAGCTTCCACTTGCCCATTAGCCTGGGGTCTGGCGACTGCGGAAAAGCTTTTGATAATTCCATGCGAAGCACAGAAGTTCGTGAAGTGTTCACTGTCAAACTGCTTTCCGTTGTCGGACACAATTTTCCGTGGAAGCCCAAAACGACACACTATATTCCTGATGACAAAATCCAGTGCTTTTTTAGATGTGACCGTGTTCATAGGTTCAGCTTCAGCCCATTTGGTGAAGTAGTCTACCGCGACTATGGCGTACTTCACTCCACCCTTTCCAGTTGGGAGGGAACCTACTAGGTCAATGCCCCAAACGGCGAACGGCCAGGGGCTGGTCATTAGGGTAATTTCTGTAGGCGGCGCTCGCGGAACCTTGGCGTACCTCTGGCACTGCTCACACTTCCTGACATAATCCACACAATCCTTCTTCATGGTGGGCCAGAAGTATCCTTGTCGAAGGATCTTTTTGGAGAGGCTCAGCCCGGAGGTATGCTCGCCACAGAAGCCTCCGTGAATCTCATGGATGATGGTGCTGACTTCGGTTCCGGCAACACACCTAAGGAAGGGTATGGACAACCCCCTGCGGTAAAGCTTTCCATCCATAACCACGTATCGGGGAGCTTGATATTGGAGCTTCCTTGCGTTAGCTTTATCAGTGGGGAGCTCTCCGGTGGTGAGAAATCTGAGGATGGGTCCTATCCAGGAGTGGGAATGGTCGATGATGGCGTTTATCCTTCGTGTCTCAGTACTGGGGGCTTCTAAGTGCCCGATGGGGACTAAGCCATACTGTTCAATCTCCGGGTCCGTTGCAAGCTTGGCCAGCGTGTCCGCAAGTGAGTTCTGGTCCCGGGGGACCTGGCGAATTTGGTAGCCTTTGAAATGCTGCAGTAGGTCGCGGGAGAGAGACACGTAGGCAGCCATCCTTTCGCCTTTCGTCTGGTATTCCCCGGATATTTGGTTTACCACAAGTAGGGAGTCGCTGTATACTTCGATTTTTTGGGCTCCGACTTCTCTGGCCAGTCGTAACCCAGCTAACATGGCTTCGTGTTCTGCCTCGTTGTTGGATGCTGGGAACGCGAAACGGATGGCGCTCTGAAGCTGATGCCCTTGGGGAGATATTAGGATGACCCCCGCTCCAGCTCCTTTTTCATTTGAGGCTCCGTCTACATAGACCTTCCAGGTGGGAAGTTCCGGGACAGGATCTTCCGGGAGGTCATTCATTCCCAAGCATTCCACAATAAAGTCCGCGAGAGCTTGACCTTGGGTCTATGTTGAGTGCGTGGCACGCAACATTGGGATTAATCCCCGTCATATCAGCGTGGCACCATGCCAGGATATCCTGATTATCCTTCACAGTGGCTACGATCTTATCTCGAACGGCCGACGGCAGGTTTTTCCCCACCTGAATGACCTTGGTGGGTTCTCCCGGGTTGAGGATCACCTCTTCGACTTCCTCCATCGACTCTATTGCTTTCTCGATTCCCACTCTTGGGTCGAGTTCGTCAAAGTATGCCTCCTGAGCACCCCCAGTTTCTGGCAATTCTTCCGCCAAAGGAATGGCAGCAAACGTCTCTTGGACCGTGTAGACGGATCGGACGGAGACGTTATAACAGCTCCGTGCACTTCTTTGGTCTCCTCGGAGGGTGCCAATACGCCCATCGTCGCATGGAAACTTCAAACATAAGTGGCGTATCGAGGTTATGGCCCCACAATCGATCAGGACCGGTCGGCCTAAGATGGCATTATACGCCGTGGGGCAGTCGACCACCACGAATGTGCTATGCTTGAAGGCACAAGCGTCGCTTTCTCCTCTGAGGGTGACTGGCAGTTGAATTTTCCCTAATGGCATGAGTGCGTCCCCATTGAAACCTTGAAGTTGGATGGGGCATGGGGCCAGGTCTGTCTCGGTCAATCCGATCACGTGGAAGGCCGCTTTGAAGAGGATGTTCACGGAGCTTCCGTTATCGACCAAGATCCGTGAGACCTTCTTATTGGCAATCTGGGCTTCCACCACGAGGGGATCGTTGTGGGGGAAGTGCACATGTCGAGCATCGTCCTCCGTGAAGGTGATGGGAAGATCCATCATTCGGGGACGTTGAGCAGGTGATTGAACCAAGGCGCACATCTCCTCGGCGTGCTCTAACTCCCTCAAGTACCTCTTCTGGGAGTTGCGGGTGCTTCCGGCAAGGTGTGGTCCTCCGGAAATGGTGGCGACGTGTCCGTCAACGGGTGGCGGAGCAAGGCCGGGCGGATATGGGTTGCCTGGTCCTGGAGCCAACAAGGCAATGGGCACCGGAGCGGGTGGAGCAGGAAGTGCGGGGAACTGAGACCCGGGAGTTTGGGGGTGACCGGCTCCAGGAGCGCTAGCGGCCCCCCTCTGTCCCGGGGAATATGCAGCTCCGTGAACTATCCCCTGTCCGGGATAGATAATGGGTATCCTCACCCACTGACCGAGGTGTCCCGCTCTTGCCAGGGACTCGATCTCATCCTTCAGCTGAAGGCACTCGTTCGTGGTGTGCCCCACGTCTCCGTGGAACTCACACCTCTTATTGGAGTCTCGCGGACGCCTTCCTCCGTGAGACACTTTCGGGGGCTTCCTGTAGTTGACCATATTACAGGTCTCCCGATAGACATTCTCTCGCGAGTCTATCAAACTGGTATATTCCGTGAACTTGGGCTCATAGTCCTTCTGGGGTTTCTTTGAATGGTCTCCCCGGTTGGAGTTTCTTCCGCTTCGTTTGCTCCGCGATTGGCTCAAATTTCGTTCTGGGGCTTCCGCTTGCGGCTGCGGCATGCCAGGAGCGATACTACATCCGGTTTGTACTGCTCCGTACCCAGAGAAATGGGTTTGACTCGGCGTCTGAGCAGACGCGGAAGGCCCATACACACTTGGAGTGAATCGGGCTCCTGGAAGCGTGAGGGCTGGTGCGGGAGCTTGCGAAGCAAAGCTCGGCGCAGTCACGGAAGGCATTGGAGCCGGGGGAACTCCAAAGTCCTGCTGGTAGGCATCCTCAAGGTTGATGATTCCCTGAGCTTTTGACATGAATTCGGACAGCGTTTCTGCCCGTCTCCTTTGCATTTCCCCCCATAGCAGGGAGCCGACAGTAAGGCCCGATTGAAGGGCGATCAGCTTCATGTCATCGCTGACCTTGGTTTTTGCAGCAGCTTCCATCATTCTCTGAATGAAAGCTTTGAGGTTCTCAGTGGGTTGCTGCTTGATGTTGGTTAAGGAACCAACCTCCATGTCGTGGTCGCGGGCAGCAATAAACTGCCTCCTAAACGCGGACTGTAGCTCCTTCCAACTGTGGATTGATCCGGGAGCTAATCTTTTCCACCAGTCCTCCGCGGACTTGGTAAGGGTGAGTGAGAAGCACATGCATTTGGCGTCCTCACTGACACGCGCCACTTGCATCATTTTATTGTATTTAGCTAGGTGGGTACGCGGGTCTGTCCTCCCATCATATAATTCTATGTGAGGCATTTTGAAGTTATCCGGGAGGGACGTTTCCGCGATCCTCCTAATACATGGTTCCGGGTCTTCCTCCTCAGAGTCTGACAGGGCCCCACTTTGCTTCCGGACCAGCTTGGTCAAGGCAGCAATCTGTTCCTCGAGCCTCTTCGTATCACTTTTCGGGAGGTCACGTCCCCGGAGCTTGTCATTAATATGATTTCGGAGGTCATCTCCGCGAGGCCGGGCCTTTTCTCCTTTGGCCTTTTCATACTTGGCCTCCAACCTTCTTCTTAGGTCCACCGTGGACCAGCTATCTTCGGAGTGCGAGTTCGCAACCCGACCGTCCTGATTGACGGAATCACTGGGGCGGTTGTTCCTTCCCCTAGGCCTGGGTGCCTTAGCACCGGGCCCTTTAGGCACAGAGTGCCCCCTTGGGGCTGAAGGACGTCTGGGCTTAGGAGTGCCAGAGACCTTCTGCGCGCGGGGGGGGCAGTCGGCCTGGTGATTCACGCCTTTAGGAGGTGCAGGGGCGTCAGCGCGCACAGGCTCTCCAACTTTTTCTTTGCCCTTGTTAGGGGCGGCTTTGGATGGTCCAGCAGCGGCTGGATCCAGCATGGGGGCATCAGCACCACCTAGAACAGAGGCATCCTCGTCCGAGTCGCCTAGATCTCTGAACTTACTTTGGAGGCGTTCCATCATGCGTTGCATTCTTTCGGAGACGCGCTCCTGCTCAGCAAGCTTGGCCTTAGTGGCCACCAGTTCTTCGGCTACTTGGACCAGTTCTGGGTCCTTCTCATAGTAGCAGCCGTCCTTGTAATAACCGTCTTGGACATACTCTTCTTCGTCTTCTAAGTATGTTGTATCTTCGGTACTGACCCGATCCTGGCGGGATGTCGAGTCTTCACCTTGGTAGTCTAAGGGTTCGCTTTGCACCGCATCTTCCATCACGGTATCGGGGTTGACCGTAGCATTTTTGTCAACAGCGGATTTTCTCGTAGTCACCATCTCTTTAGCACGAAGTGAATACAAAAAACGTACACAGAAAAAGAGCTGACTAACAACTTCCTACAGCTCTCAATGAAAGCACCAAAATGTTTACCGAGTTTTTCGGAAACGAATAACTAACAGAATAATAAAAAGATAAGAACTGTAGAAATGCTGAAATGTAACTAAACAAACAGTGTTTTTACGTGGTTCAAGCGTTAACAAGCCCTAGTCCACGAGTCGATGTTATTATACTTGGGAAAGGTTACAGTAAGATGGCTGGTGCACAAGAACTTCACACACTCACAGTGTTTCTCTCGGGTTCTCTTGAAGAAGATGAAGCTAGAGAGATTTTAGTAGAGTTTTTGCTATATGATTTGTTCGTCCCTCTTCTTGTAAAATGAAGGGGTCTTTATAGCTAGGGTTTTGGATTAGGGTTTTTCTCTACGTACATGAGTCTTAATTACACCAGCCATAAATAGGGATACAATTACTGTAGTAGCATGGCTACAAGACTCTATGTGGGTATATTTACGTGAAAGTATGGGGAACACACAAAGTCAGCCGTCTTTTCCAAGTTGTCAGCGGGACAGTAGGCGAAAAGGTACCCTTAGGCGTGCTGGGATGTGTGCGGCTTTGACCTGACGGGCGTGTCAGGCGGGATCCTGTGTCAGGCGGATATCATTCCAAATATGCCTCCTCCAGGACTCGACCGTTTGGCTTTGTTCCGTGCGAGGCACGGAACTGCTTCCGCGGAGACCACTCGAAGAGCTTCTCCTGGAAGGAGCTTCCCCGAAGGATACCCCTTCGGGAGTCCGGGAGAGTTGACGAGTTTCCGTATTGTGTTTGCTTGGAAGAGTAATCCGGACACTAAACGGGAGAGGCGAAGCCTTTCTGTTCATCCGCGAGCTCTGGTCACCTACCGTGAAAGACATCGATAATTCTGCTTCCCCGAGGTCATCAATCTAAACGCTATCCGGAAATCTGGATAACAAGTTTAAGTGATGTTTACAAAATATAAGAATATTCTGTTAAAGTTAACATTAAAAAATAAAAAACCCTTAAAACCAAGAATTTATGTTATCTACACACTTATTATATAGAAGAGATATATATAAATTCACATAAATAATTTTATATATACTATTAAGTTTTAAAAAATATATGAAATAAACAAGCATAAACATAAGAAAAATTAATAATATCAAGATAATCGAGATAATATACTTATTAATATTAATTATAAAATAACAATGTAGGTAAGATTTTTTTTTTTTAATGAACTACTAATTTAATTTATAAAAATATTAAATATTTTTAAAAATGTCATGAAAATATTTTTTCTCGTGTCATGATTATTATTATCATAAATTAAATGTCCAGATATTTAAGAATGATTCACCATTTATTTTATATTTTTTATGTATTTTAAAAGAAAAAATAAATAAAAATAGCATTTAGGTACCTAAATGATACGATTTGAAAAGTTTGAGGACATAACTAATTCAAAATCAATTTTTTTGACCTAAGTGTTACAAAGTGTAAAGAATGGAGACTGCAACTAAAAAAAACTCTACATTAATAGAACAATAGTGATTATTTTTATTTAGAGATATTTGCTGCAAAAGTACCTAATGTTTGGGGTTTGTAATCGGCATAGACCCAATCTTATTTTTAGCTAGTAAAGTACTCAAAGTCAGTAAAATAGTAATTTCGTTAGTCTCCGTCTATTGCCTTAGGTGATGCTAGACCAACACGTGTCACTTTGTGATTGGTCCAGCTCATAAATATTTTAAAAAATTAATTTTCAATTTAAAAATGATTGGTGATGATGTCGAGGAGGGTTGGTGACGAATGGGCGACGAATCTGGGGTCGATGAACGGTGCTTAGGGTCGACGAATCTTGGTGGGGAAGATGGTTCGGCGAATGGCATCTGGGAAGATCTGATATGGTTCTATTTTTTGTTCCTCCTTTCTGGTAAAATTGGAATACTAAATGTAAACTAGGTTTCATCATCTCTTCGATTTAAAATTGGAAAACTGAATTTGTTTTAAAATTGGAAGGCTTAGGCTGGTCGTTGATGGCAGAAATGGCTTGAGTTCTTCAATATGGGTTTTGGAATTGAAATCTATGATGATGAACTTTTATCATGAAGTGTGTTTTCTTAATTTTGGTTTTGTATGTTAGAATTTTATATGGACTAATATAATTACAAACATAATTCCATTATCACAATCATTTTCTAGAGTGCCTACGAATAGTTAAAGACCATAATGGGATGGTTAATATTAATCTAATTGTAATTGAGGCACATGGTAGCACCCTAAAGACTATAGGTTGGCCCATTAAACCATAGTCCATCATATCTAATAATATAAGCCCAATAGGCCCAATATACCCCTTAGGGTAAGACGGCATACGAGACATATATATAGAACATATGTGTTGTTGGGTAATGTGTGATATATGTGGTTTTGGTAAGGGCTGCTTTCCATAAGTTCTCTCTTGCATTGTTTTCTAATATTGTTTTGTGTAGATCGTGAGATATTCAAGGATGAACATTGGAGACTCAATGTCAGGTATGTTTCATCTCTATATATTCAATTCAATGCTCTAAATAAAATGTGTTCCTGGATTGTTGTATGAGCATGCAATGTTGATTTGGATCTGATTTATGGATTTAATGCTCATAATATTGTTTTAAATTTAACAATTGGTATCAAAGCCAGGTTTTTTTATTTTAGAGCTTATTGTCATATACCTCATTTTTTGTCAAATTTTTTTTTACAATGAAATTTTCGAATTGGGTTTTGAAGGAAATTAGTATATTAATCATCAATGGGTTCAGACCATTTTTTTGACAAAATTTTGGGGAATTTCTTGAGTGTTTTCGGCCATATATACCCAATTTTTTTTCAAAAAACTTTCATAAAAAAATGTATATATGATTGTTGGTTTTGAGAGTTTTATAACCCAAATGGAGGCCGGAAAGTGATAGAGGATGAGACGTGGAGCAAAACCCCTCAAACGGAGTCCGATTTGGTGGCCGGAGATGGCCTATCCGACCGGGTCACGAACCGAGTCGCGTAGACCCGAGATGCAGACCCACGGGTCAAATTTGGGTGACAGGGACGATAAAAACGACATGTCGTTTTGCCTCTGTCAGGCAAAAAACGACATGTCATTTATACGGACATGAGCCTCCTTCAGCGCCAAAACGACAAGTCGTTTGACGTGTGAGGGGTCGAATTTTTGGTATAAAAACGACAAGTCATTTTTTGAAAACGACACGTCGTTTGGAATGTGAGGGTCGTTTTTATATTGAAAAACGACATGTCGTTTTCTGAAACTTTTTTAAAAAAAAAAAAAAAGGAGAAAGGGGCGCGTGGGGGCGCGTGCAAGGTCCATTTTGGGCAATTTTTCACCATTTTCACCCAACTTTTAATACCCTATTTTATGTATGTTTATGCACAAGATTAATCCATGAATTTTATTCATAATTGTATTTGTATTTAATCTTTTGTGGCATGAATCTTATTATATATTGTCAACAATTATTGTTTATTTTCTTGTCTGTCGTAAGAATAAGCATGTGAATTGTTTAGTAAAGAGGAACATTTAAATAATTATTTATTTAAATTTTGTGTTTTTTCCTCCAAAATTACATTAAAATCTATATAAGTAATTAATTATCCTATCGATAATAATTGCTTGGTAAAGATGCTTAATATGGTGAAGAAAATTTATTAAACATTATGAATCACAATTTATCTATCCTTTCAATAGTAAATTAATGTATTTGATTATAATGTTTAATAGATTGTTCTTACCTGTGTATGAGTTCTATTTTGTATGTTTGTCTAAGAACTCTAGCATACATAATGATCATTTGTTATTTTGCGATCATATATTGATGAGAAAAGAGCACAAATGACATGGTTTATCATAACATGTATTTAATAGTTATTGCTCTTGTTTCTCATTCAGCTGTAAGCATTCCTAGATCTCCTGCCGTCTTGACGCTGAATGCAACCAACCACAAGCAGTGGATTGAAAATATCACGATGAACTTGACATTCATGAAAATGGACTTGGCCTTGAGAATTGATGAACCATCTAAGCCTGCTGATGATGCTACTGAGAAGGTTAAGAAATCTTACGAGGACTGGGAACACTCCAATCGTTGTTGCTTGATGCTTATGAGATATCACATGGACGAATCCATTCGTGATAGTATTCCCAAGTCTGAAAATGCAAAGGATTTTCTTACCGCCATTAAGGAAAAGTATAAGAAATTCTCAAAGAATGAGAAGAATGAACACTTGAACATGCTGCATCACACTGTCTACGATGGTTCAGGTGACATTAGGGCCCACATTGACAAGCTCATGGGCCACTATCATAAACTTAAGGCCATTGATATGGACCTTCGTGAGGATTACATGGTGTGGTTGGTGATGGAGAACATTCCATCTCAGTTTGATTCAATCAGATCAAGCTACAATGCTCAGAAGGAGCAATGGACTGTTGGGGAGATGTCTGCTATTCTTGCCAAGGAAGAGGAGGACATGAGAAAAGGTAGGGCAAGAAGTATCTCCATGGTGACGAACCCAAACAATCCTCACAAGAGAAAGTTCACTTCCAACAACTCTAGTGACCAAAAGCATCCTAAGAAGAAAGCCAACCATCCTAAGGGAAATGGGCAAGCTAGCTCATCTTCAACTGGTCATAAGAATGAGTTTTTCAAAGGGAAGTGCAACTTTTGTCAATGCTTTGGGCATAAGAAAGCTGATTGTCGAAAGCTCAAAGCTCACTTAGAGAAGAAAGGTAATTGTCTTGTGATGGTTTGTTTAGAGTCCAATATTATTGATGTGCCCTCAAACACTTAGTGGTTAGATACTGGAGCTACAATTCATGTTACAAATTCCTTGCAGGCAGTGACAAACTGAAGAAGACCGAGTAGGTTGGAGGAGCATGTATACATGGGAGACAATACTAAAGTCAGAGTTGAATTTTTTGGGACTGTTAGACTGCAGCTAAATACTGGGCATTTTTTGGAGTTGCATGATGTTGCTTATTTACCCTCTATTAGGAGGAATTTGATTTCTGTATCTATTTTGGATAGACTAGGTTATAGTCTTCATTTTGAAACTGGAAAACTGACTTTGTATCGTGACTCTATGTTGGTTGGAAATGGAACTTTATGTGGAAACTTATATAAGCTTGATTTACATGATGTTGTTCCTGTTACTTCTACTTCTTCTCTTAATGCTATTGTTGGGTCAAAACGTGCAAGATCAGATTTGAAATCTTCTATGCTTTGGCATAAACGTTTAGGCCATATTTCTAGAGATAGAATGGAGAGATTGGTGAAGGATGGTGTACTTCAGGATCTTGATTTCTCTGATTTCACTGCCTGTGTTGATTGTATAAAAGGAAAGTTGACTGCCAAGGTTAGAAAGAGCAAGTCAGACAGGTGCACAGATGTATTGGAGACTATTCATACTGATATTTGTGGGCCTTTTGTTCCACCTACTATGGGTGGTTATAGATACTTTATCACCTTCATTGATGATTTTTCCCGGTATGGTCATGTTGAGCTCATTCGTGAAAAATTTGAATCTTTGGATGCTTTTATGATTTTCAAGACGAATGTTGAGCTTCAAAAAGGAAAGAAGATTAAAACTATCAACTCTGATAGAGGTGGAGAGTATTATGGACGTTATGATGAAACTGGGAGGAACCCCGGGCCTTTTGCCAAATACTTGCAGGAATGTGGTATTGATGCAAGATATACAATGCCAGGGATGCCCCAACAGAATGGAATCGCTGAAAGGAGAAATCGCACACTTCTTGACATGGTGCGCTGTATGTTGATTCATTCTAGCTTGCCAGAATTTTTATGGGGTGAGGCATTAAGAACTGCTGCTTATATCTTGAATCAAGTACCTAGTAAGTCTGTCCCAAAGACACCATATGAGTTGTGGTCGGGTAAGAAACCGAGTTTGCGTCATTTTCATGTTTGGGGATGTAAAGCTGAAGTAAGGCCCTATAACCCACAATCTAAGAAACTTGATCCGAAGACCATTAGTGGCTATTTTGTGGGCTACACTATTGGATCGAGGGGTTCCAGGTTCTATTGTCCTTCTCACACCACCAGAGTGATAGAATCAGATAGGGCTGTCTATTTTGATGATGAATTTGATTCAAGTCAAGGGTCAAGAGAAATTGTTTTCAGGGAAGAACGCATTTTTGTCCCTGTACCTGTCGCTTCCGCACCTATTGATGACCCTGTGATTGAACAGATTCCGGTAGAAACTCATGATGAACCTCAAAATCAAGAACAAGGTGAAAATCTTGATATTGGGGATGATGAATCTATGGTGAGAAGATCACAGAGAACCCGCAGGTCTGCTATTCCTAATGACTACCTTGTCTATTTACAGGAACATGAGTTTGATGTGGGAGACACTTTTGAGCCAGTGACCTATCAAGAAGCTATGAATAGTCCTCAATCTGTGTTGTGGATGGATGCAATGAAAGATGAGTTGAATTCTATATCACAAAATAAAGTTTGGGAGTTGGTTGAATTACCCAAAGGTTGCAGACCCATTGGATGCAAATGGGTGTATAAGATCAAACGTGACTCGAATGGGCAAGTGGAAAGGTATAAGGCTAGGCTTGTGGCTAAAGGCTATAGCCAGAGAGAAGGTATTGATTTCAAGGAAACCTTTTCACCTATTTCCACCAAAGATTCGTTGCGAATTATTATGGCTATAGTTGCTCATTTTGATCTAGAACTCAATCAAATGGATGTGAGGACTGCCTTCTTGAATGGAGATTTATTTGAAGATGTTTACATGACTCAACCTATTGGTTTTGAGAAGTCTGGCAAAGAACACATGGTTTGCAAGCTCAAAATGTCTATCTATGGGCTTAAACAAGCATCAAGGCAGTGGTATCTCAAGTTCGATATGATTGTCACTGCAAATGGCTTCAAGGAGAATGTAGTAGATCAATGTATATACATGAAGGTCAGTGGGAGCAGCTTTATTTTTCTAGTATTGTATGTTGATGACATCATGCTTGCATCTAATAATTCTGATCTGTTGTCTGAGACGAAACAACTTTTGTTTAGCGATTTTGATATGAAGGACCTTGGTGAGGCTTCCTATGTGCTTGGGATTCAGATTCTTTGGGATAGGGCTAATGGTATTCTTCATTTGTCTCAGAAGACTTACATTGATCGGATCTTGAAAAGATTCAATATGCATGCATGTTCTCCTGGGAAGTCACCAATAGTGAAGGGTGACAAGTTCTCAAAGGCTCAATGTCCACAAAATGATAAAGAGAGAGATGAAATGAAAGTCGTTCCCTATGCATCACTGGTTGGTAGCTTGATGTATGCTCAAGTATGCACACGCCCTGGTATTGCTTTTGTTGTCGGCGTGTTGGGTAGATACTTGAGTGATCCTGGTCTTAGCCATTGGAAAGCGGCTAAGAAAGTCATGAGGTATCTTCAGGGTACAAAGGATCATATGCTGACTTACCGGCGAGCTGACACTCTTGATATAGTTGGGTTCAGTGACGCCGATTATGCAGGATGCGTGGATGATAAAAAGTCCACTTCAGGCTACATTTATATGATGGCTGAAGGAGCTGTTTCATGGAAAAGTGTCAAGCAGACACTCACAACTTCTTCTACGATGGAGGCAGAGTATATGGCGTGTTATGAGGCTACTTGTCAAGCAATATGGCTGCGGAATTTCATTTCAGCATTGAGTGTTGTAGACTCTATTTCGAGGTCGCTGAAATTGTATTGTGACAACTCCGCAGCAGTAGCTTTCTCTAAGAACACTAGGAGTACTTCTCGCTCAAAGCATATTGATATAAAGTACTATTTTGTTAAAGAGAAAGTCGCTGAGTCCCTCATTTCTATTGAGTACACGCCTACCACTAGCATGTTGGCAGACCCACTAACGAAAGGCTTACCTATATGTGTGTTTTTAGAAGGAGCCTAGCTTGTTGAGCTCAGTGGGAGTTTTGTTATTTATGTATTGAACATGCTAGTATTTTGTATGGATTGCTTATAGCTTGTGTTTTATTCTGAACATGCATAATGATAATTGAAGCCACTTCTTCTTGTTGCTATTACGTATATATGTTTATATATGTATATACTATTGTTCAACGAAGTGACAGGTACAAAAGAAGATGAATGCGCATAGTCTCAATCAATTGTACCTCATGCATGTTTGGTTTGATAGTTAATGGTTGTTATGATATTTAAATGTCTACAGGGCCAAGTCATATGTAATATTTGTATCCTATTGGTATAATATTATGTATGATTTATTTGATTGCCATATATGTGTTAGACAATATTATGGTGGTTTGATTATATTGTCCAAGTGGGAGAATGTTAGAATTTTATATGGACTAATATAATTACAAACATAATTCCATTATCACAATCATTTTCTAGAGTGCCTACGAATAGTTAAAGACCATAATGGGATGGTTAATATTAATCTAATTGCAATTGAGGCACATGGTAGCACCCTAAAGACTATAGGTTGGCCTATTAAACCATAGTCCACCATATCTAATAATATAAGCCCAATAGGCCCAATATACCTCTTAGGGTAAGAAGGCATACGAGACATATATAGAACATATGTGTTGTTGGGTAATATGTGATGTATGTGGTTTTGGTAAGGGTTGCTTTCCATAAGTTCTCTCTTGCATTGTTTTCTAATATTGTTTTGTGTAGATCGTGAGATATTCAAGGATGAGCATTGGAGACTCAATGTCAGGTATGTGTCATCTCTATATATTCAATTCAATACTCTAAATAAAATGTGTTTATAGATTGTTGTATGAGCATGCAATGTTGATTTGAATCTGATTTATAGATTTAATGCTCATAATATTGTTTTAAATTTAACATTGTATAGATCTATGCTCTTGGTTTGAATGTGTGAATTTGTGTCAACTTTTTTTCTAATGATTGCATGTGTGAATCTATGTTGGATGTGTGAATTTGGGTTTGTATAATCTGTATAAATATGTGTTCTTGTTCTTGGTTTAATAGGGAAGGTTTTGAGTTAATACGGGTAAATTTGTGTGAATTTTAAAGTAATTTTTAATTAATTTTTTCTTGTTTGAAATCAATTTTAGTTTTTAATTTTAAAAATATTTATGAGTTGGACCAATCACAAAGTGATATGTGTTGGTCCAATCAATACCTAACAGAAGGTAACAGAAGGAGACTGACACAATTAGTATTTTAGTGACTTTGGATACTTTACCGGCTAAAAAAAGATTGGATATATGCCGGTTACAAATTTCAAACATTGGGTACTTTTATGGTAAATATCCATTTTATTTATAAAACATGATTATATATATGGGTGCACTCTTAATGGCTACTACCCATGGATGGTTACTTTAATATTAACCATTGGATTAAGATCAATGATCCATATTTAATTGTTAATTAATATTTCTAAAAATAAATTTTGATTTTTTCAAATTTTTTGAAGAGTTGCCTGATGAAAAAAGTGTATTTATTATTAAAATATAATATTATAAACTTTTTATTTTTCAAATGCATGTCAATTTCTAAATATAGTGAGTTTCTCTCATTGGTTGGAAACAACATTAATTATGGCAAAAAAAATAACTAAATGCCAATAGAAAAAAAATATTTATCTATTGGTGACTTGCTATATCAAGTGTTGTCACATCATCATAATTGTTAGTACTCAACCATTGAGAAATCTTTCATATATATATGATTAGTTATAAGTTGCATTATAAAAAATATTATGATAAATATTTATAATTTCGTGATAGTTCAATTATTAATATTAAAAAATATAGGTAATAATTTTTTTAATGAAAAATTCATTTAATTTGTAAAACTATTATATAATTTTTAAAATGTAATAAAAATATATATTTTTCAATGTCATGTTTGGTTTTGTTATAAATTAAATTGTTCAATTTTTTTTAAAATTGATTCACCATTTTTTATATTTTATTTATATATTTTTAAAGAAGAAAAAAGAAATAAAAATAACATTTAGGGATTTAAATGATACAATTTGAAAAAATTAAAATCTAATTAATACAAAATCAACTATTGAGGCTTAAGTATTAAAAAAAAATTAATTTTCGAAACATATATGTTACAAAATATAAAAAATAAGTGCAGCCGAAAAAAACAAAAATCTTGTAAATATATACTTTCTAAATATTCCAACTCATACAATTAAATGCATAGATATTGGTTATCTTGCAAAATTGGCTTGTGGCTTCAATTATATTTTTTCTTATGTTTTTATTTGTTTATTATATTTATCACATAATTAGTACCATATTATGTCAGAGATCAAAGTTTAGGTATAGTACTTACCCCCCTTTACACACTCATATATATTTATACATGCAATTCTCTTTAATTACAACAATTAACAACACTATTATATCATTTATTTTCTGACAATAACAGGTTAAGTAAGAATAAATTTATCATATTTGTTCAAAAAATAAATAAATTTATCATATGATTTATTTATTGTCCTTTCTATTATATTAATTATACATCGATTAAGATTGTTTTTAATTAATGGATTTTTGTGAGTTTCCCATAAGGTTGGATCAAGCACCGTGACGTCAAACCTTTTAGGCCACTAACACACTGACATATCACGAAAACAAATCCAACGGCTCTCAACCCTTCAATCTCAGGAAATTAAAATGGTCCCTAGCGTAGAGGATTACAATCCCCATGTCCTTACTATTCCATCCCACTAATATTCATTTATATATATAAATAAATAAAAATAGTATTAAAACATGTGTTTTAGAATGGCCATCACTAGTGTGGAAACACATCCCTTTGTAGTGGGACCCATTTTATTTATTTATTTATTTTTATAATTATCCGACCGTGATGATGATTATTACTGTTTCTTAGCCGTAATTATTACTCAAATCGAGGGGTAAAAAGTGAAAAAAGTAAAAAATAAATAAATAAAAGGTTTATTAGTGGTATATATTTGGTACTATTCCTTAATAAAGTTTCGAAAATTGAGAGATTACGTATGAAAAAAATTAGCTATTAATTAAGAAATTTAATTTAAATATATAGAATAAAGGTTTGTGACAAAAAAAGTAAGAAAAAAAGTTATTATTTTTAATAAGTAAACCACAAAAATAATATTTAATTAAAATAAATATTAATTGTTTATTTCTCTCTTGGGCTTTCTTTTTTTTTTTCCTCTTTACCTTCTCTTCAGACCACATCAGTTTTCTTCGATTTGTTGATCTGCTTTGCGGACATGTTGGTCTCGATCTTTCTCTTTAATGGGCACTGAGGATTCTACAGAGAGAGAGTGATAAAGAGTGAGGTAGAGAGAGAATTTCGATTGGGGAGAGTCTGAGAAAATGATAAGTGAGTGATTGAATAGAGCTTTTTGGGGTTGAGTTATATGAGTTTCTTTGAATTGGGCTTGGTGGGTGGCGTTGATTTGCTTGGATTTTGATATGGGTGGGTGTTTTCCCTGCTTTGGATCGTCTAATAAGGAGGGGAATGTTGTAAAGGAAGTGACAAAGAAGGATTCAGTTAAAGAAGGCTCAACTACTCAGTCTCACCATGTCACCAGAGTTAGCTCAGGTTTAAAAAAAAATTAATCTTTACTTGTGTATATTTGAATATATATTGTTTTTAGGGGGAGATTCAATTTGGTTCATGTTTTTAGCTGTTTTGGTTGTTGGGTTTGTTGAATTATGCGTTTTTTGTGGTCATTTTTTCGTTTGTAAACTCATATTTGGTCTTTCTCTAGGATTGTTTTGTTACTTTTGATCTGATACGTGTAGGGTTGTTAGGATGACTTGGTTGGTCTACTGAATTGGGGGTTTTTATGCTTTGGCAGGTATGTTAATTGCTTGTTTGTTTGGGCAGTTTGGATTTAATTTGATGGAGTTGTATTTGAAACATTCTTGGAGATCGGTGATTTATTTGGGAATTTTCTTATCTTGCTTTGTGCTGATGAAATTGATGCTTTGTAGAATTTTTCAAATGTGAGGTAGATATTGATGCTAAGGAGTTAGTTGTTATAGCTTTTTCATGGAATGGACACACAATTAAAGAAGTGCTGTTTTTTTAGTCATGTCCTTCACCTCTTAATGTAATGTAGAATGCACCATCGAATGAAAGGACAAGCTTGATATTGGCAAGGTCACTGGAACCTGTAGTGACCATTTCTTTAAGAAACATTATTAGCTCGTGTTACTTATCTAGCTTAGAAAGCAGTACAAGGATTGATTTTATTGGTAGGAGTTTCCCTCCTATAGTTGTGTTATTCTATAACACTCCCAATGGAAAAAACACATTGTTAGCTGCATCCTTTACACACACACATTAGAAAACTTGGGCCACTTTTTCATTAAGAATCTCAACAGTATTTGTTTTCTGTTTGTTTGATTATATTGCACCACCACATATACATCTGATTTAATTGTTTTGCAGACAAATCAAAATCGCGAAGTGGTTCTGACCCTAAGAAAGAATCAGTAATTCCAAAAGATGGACCAACAACAAACATTGCTGCACAAACATTTACATTTCGGGAACTGGCTGCTGCCACGAAGAATTTTAGACAGGAGAGTTTACTGGGTGAAGGGGGTTTCGGACGTGTTTACAAAGGGCGCTTGGAGAGCACAGGCCAGGTAATAATGCTTAATTGAAGTAGATATCATGGATACCAGTATCATAATGAAGCATGATCTAATTTGTAGTGGCCATCCCTTTTCACAATCTATAATATTTAGAAATCACTTGTAGAATCAAATTTTAGTATCAACATCCGTGTCCTTATCTCTTTGATGATTTCATGTTGGACATACTTGTTTGTTTCTAGGTAGTTGCTGTAAAACAACTTGACAGGAATGGCTTGCAAGGAAACCGAGAGTTTTTGGTGGAGGTTCTTATGCTTAGCCTCTTACATCACCCAAACCTTGTCAACCTTATTGGTTATTGTGCTGACGGAGACCAGCGCCTTCTTGTTTATGAGTTTATGCCCTTAGGTTCCTTGGAGGATCATTTACATGGTATGTTTTTCCTTTAGTGAAGATAAATCTTTTGTGCTTTGCCATTGCTTGGTGGCCTGTGGAAATTGGATAATAATCAATTATATTGACTCTATATTTCTTCTTTATAATGCTTGTTGAACAGATGAGGTCAAAGTCACTGCTACACTATTGGATTGTACCCTAGTAAAAAATTCAGAAAACACCATTTAACTTGCAATTAATTAGGAAAAGTAGGTTTTAATTGATATCCAACAATAAGAAGTAATTCAGACTTAATGTGTAAGAAGTCAACATAGTGCTAGCATAAGAGAGTATGACAGTGTTGGTGTTTTCTTAAACATGTAGGTATTATAGTGGAATTACAAGAAACTTGAGAAAATTGTGAATTAAGTTCTGAGAAGTAGACAAGAGGAGCTAATCATGTTTCAAAAACCAGGCTTTTGCCTAGGGTATTTGATATTACTGATGTTGTCTTTTGTTTTCTGGTAGTAACTTTAATGAACTATGGTTAAAGCACAAGTAACTGACGTGCTTTATGCATATTTTGGTGTAGTATTATTCTTCTTCACATGTTAACTCAGTGAGTAACATCATGGTCAACAAAAGAAGTGGATAGGTTTTATAGAAGTACTAATCCATGGTCTCAATAGCA
Organism: Humulus lupulus; assembly: GCF_963169125.1. Classification (NCBI taxonomy): domain Eukaryota; kingdom Viridiplantae; phylum Streptophyta; class Magnoliopsida; order Rosales; family Cannabaceae; genus Humulus; species Humulus lupulus. Next base: position 266,143,429 of record NC_084794.1, on the reverse strand, counting down.
ATGGTTACCATTTATTTGATTACCTTTGGTTGGTAGTACCATAGTAGTTAGAACCCAAATCATTTGATTTTTGGTAAGCCTTGTAGTTGGTGATATATGATCACTAAAACTTTGGTTAACAAGAAGATAAGGGCCATGAGGTCATGGACCTAAGACTTGTGTAGACTGTCTTCGAACAAATGCTTCATTTACTGATGCCACACATATTTATCTTTGGGTGGGTTTGGATACTATATGCACTCATTATGGAATAAGGATTGCAAACTTGTGTGCTCACTAGTCATTTTTCCTGTTTTTGTGATACTAGAACGTCAATGTAGTTCTTCAAATTTTGTGAACTTATTGAATAATTTTTTGTTAATTTTTGAGTTAATTATGTTGTATCCTGCATTAGAGAAGTACTAAAGACAATTAGAGAAGTACTAAAGACAAAGTCACATCTTTTTGCATTCTGGAATTAGATTACTGGACATGCTTCATAAAATTAGCTCAAACATAGGTTAAGTTTTACAGAATAGAAATAAATGAACCGTCATGTGCATATTGGTGTGAGGGTGATATCCTTGGTTGAGTTGCCCAATATTATCTGTGTTTCTTTCAGCACCTTATTTGTCCCTCAATACCATCTTTAGTGGTCAATTCTTCAGTATGACCTAGACATGAAGACCTTCCACAACTGACCCCCTTTCTGCTTATAAATTTTAGATCTTCTACCAGACAAGGAGCCTTTGGACTGGAATACAAGAATGAAGATTGCAGCAGGTGCTGCAAAAGGATTGGAGTATTTACATGACAAAGCAAATCCTCCTGTTATATACCGAGACTTGAAGTCGTCAAATATTCTTCTTGATGAGGGCTTTCACCCTAAATTATCTGATTTTGGGCTTGCAAAATTGGGTCCTGTTGGCGATAAGACTCATGTCTCCACTCGTGTGATGGGAACATATGGATACTGTGCGCCAGAGTATGCCATGACGGGCCAACTCACTCTAAAATCTGATGTCTATAGTTTTGGAGTCGTCTTTCTTGAACTTATTACAGGACGCAAGGCCATTGATAATACTCGAGCTCAAGGAGAGCATAATCTCGTTGCATGGGTAATTTTTCCTCATTTACTTTATTATATTTTACCTGTTGAAGATTTATGCACATATCCTTTAGATTATAAAGAAACTATTATTTTGTCTTCTTTTTTGGGATGTGATTGCAGGCGCGACCACTTTTCAAGGATCGAAGGAAGTTCCCCAAAATGGCTGACCCGCTACTTCAAGGTCATTACCCAATGCGTGGACTTTACCAAGCTCTTGCAGTTGCAGCCATGTGTTTGCAGGAACAAGCTGCTACAAGGCCTCTGATAGGAGATGTGGTGACTGCTCTCACATACTTGGCCTCCCAAACCTATGACCCTAATGCAGTGAGTAACAGAGTTGGTCCATCTACTCCCAGGAATAGGGATGATCGCAGAAGCATGGGAGAAGGGCTGGATAGTCCAGATGAGCACGGTCGTGGAAGGCGAAATGGCTCTCCTTCCACCCATAGAAACTCACCTGATTTCAGAAAGAGGGACCATGCAAGGGAAATGAGCACTGGTGCAGAATTGGGCAGGATTGAAACTGGTTGTGGATCTGGAAGAAAATGGGGTCTGGATGATTTAGAACGACCAGAATCTCAGAGGGACAGTCCTGCAAGTGCTGGAAGAGCACGGGAAACCCCAAGAAATCGTGATCTTGATAGAGAACGTGAAGTGGCAGCAGCAAAAGTATGGGGGGAGAACTGGCGAGAAAAGAAGCGAGCAAATGCAGTGGGTGGTAGCTTTGATGGTACAAACGAGTAAACTGGGCAACAAAATGTGAAACTTTGCGAAGTCATTTTCCTACTATTTTCTTGGCGGAAAGAAACAATGTCATGCATTCGGAGGGTCAACATTGTTAAAGAAAGAGAAATCTGCATAACTTCCACCATCCTTTACTGCCTTGGTTGCCTGTCCAACTAGGGAATAAGTGGTCTGTATTCTCCAACATTGACTATTGTTGCTTATCCTATTTCATTCTTGTAGTTGAGTATGAAACTGAATGCTTCAGTATTTATGGTAAAAGGGAAAAACAGAGTTAGAGAAAGGGGTTTTGAGGGAAGGGGTAGCATTATGATTTGAGGGCATTTACCGGTAAGCCCCACCAGCGGATTGGCTTCCTGCAACATGTTCATTTATGTATTTAGGGCTTTCTGAAAGCTCATGTTACAGGGGAGTTTCAGGACGATATGTAATTTTTGCGCACATATATTAGTGTCTCTACATGGGAGGAACTTGATGAGGTTTGATTTGGATGTTACATCTTGTTTTTCTCTTATAGTTAATGTGTATGGATTTCTTGGGTCAATGTTTTCGGCTTATACAAAAAAATGTTTGATCAAAAAAGTTGAGGCTCTCTCTTTCTAATCCACCAGTTCAATCAATTTTTCCTTCTTCACAAATATCGTACTATTCTATATTCTGAGTTACAAGCAATATTTCTTATTGAGGAAAAATAAATAAATAAGTAAAGGTTTATGATGGTAGGAAGCTAGCATAACATACACCTCGTCAGCAAATCAATTGATAAGACCATCAAGGTGGTGAAGAGAATTCTGTCCCTCGCGGAGCTTACTGTTTGTTATTTTGCTATCAATTGGCATAACCCCGCTCATCTTTTAGAATCGTTGTAAGAAAAATGCTTGCCTTGATTATAATTGACTTGGCTCACTATTCCTTCCACGAAACTTCAACCAATAAAGCCCTTTGAATTAAGCAAAGTAGTTAATTGTAAATGACTAGTTTATAAATCTATCTTTTATACTTAAAACGGTCTGATCTTCAATGCCCTCTTCTTGTGTCGATGATATCATGATAGGACCACCTCATCTAAAATCAACATCAAATTCTAGGCCGTCAAGAATGCAGCTAAATAACGTCTAAAATGGGGACCAAAGGATCCCTATCAACTTGTACGGACTACCAATTACCATGCAAATTATCGCCAAAAGCTCATTCATTACACGATAACTATACTCGCGTATGTTGCCGAGAAAATCCAAACTATCTATTCGATACAAGCAGCGGCATTCGTCACATCCGGATCCCAATATCTATTGATTTTTACATCGCACAACTAAAAGCCTAAAATTGTTACTAATGGAGCATTAAATTCGTAGGGATAAAACCCACCTACTTGGAGAGTAAATAGACCACTTTCAATTTCGAGGCAGACCGGCAGTTGGTTATCGTCACTTCACAAGATGCATTAGTGAATAAATTGAGCTCTTAGGTTTAGTTCACCTAAATGCTACCATTATATTTCTAACTACTCAAATAAAATACATAGAAAGTAAACTCTTACGTGCGACTTCATTATATTATATCATAACAATGAATACAAAATGAAATGTCTTCTCTCGGATGTATAGATTTGAAAATCCTCATGACATTGATATATATATATATGGGGGCATTTGATCAGTAATCAAAATCTCTTCGACCTCTGGCAACGAACTAGGCTCGTCTCAAGTAGTTAATCCACTAATATATAGTTAACAATCTGAGAACAAAACGATGGGGTAGTTCAGAAGTATCTAAATAGTAGAAGATTCATTTATACAGCTTCCCGAAACATAAATTGTACTATAGTCTCCATGAATGAGATTATAATACGAAATTGGGAACTCTAATTAAATCAATTTGAATACCAGCTGACATTTACTAACATGCAAACTCAGGATCTACTCAGCATGCACATGTCAAGTCCACTGATATCTAAAATTTCTGAGGCTTCAAAACCTCCCAAAATAATCCTAACTTTCAGTTTTAGTATTATATCATTTCCTTCTCTTACCCTGCAAAGAAAAAAAAAACACAAATTGCTTCAGTTATTTCAGTCATTAATTATACCACTTTCAAGATTGAAAAATCCTCAAAATTTTCTATTGAATTAATAGATGCATACCGAACTAACATAATCGTCCATGGTTAACTGCTTCCTCTTCTTCAGTGAGCTAGGGCTGCTCTCAGTTGCCTGCCTAGACAGGGCTCGCTTGGATGGGGTCATGTTCTGAAAATTGGAATACAAAAAAACAATTAGCTTCCCAAACAGAAAACCAACAGAGTATAGAATCCATGCACAAGTTGGGTGGAGAGAAAGTGAACCTTAGCAAGCTTCTTCTCTTTGCGTGCTTGCCTCTCTCTCTCATCATATTCTTGGTTTTCTTTCTCCACCAATCGAATTAATGTATCACACCTCCTTGCGAGCTCCTGTGTTGTGCGAGACTTAACAAACCAATCAAAACGAAACAACGGTGAAGTGCGAAATGCTGCCTTCAACTCATCCCAGTTCCCATAGCCAAGTTTGTGCACCATACAGATCTGAATCAAGTATGAAACTATTAGACATTTTTTTATAAAGGAAATTACAAACCAATGAGACAAACAATTAAGGTTTTTATAGTTCGTACCATGAATCGGTCGCATTCTTCATTGTACAACTTCCCCTTGTTCTGACCATACTGGATTTTCAATTCCAGCCATGGATTCTTGTAGCGATCCAGCTTCTTTCCAATAGCTTTCATAATTTCATCTTTACGAGAAATCCTTGCTTCACCTCTTTCAATGTTCTTTATGATCCGATCATAATCTACAAGTCATACAGACATTAATTCTAATTTCAAACCTCAATAAAAAGGAATGACCAAATGTAGTCTACAGAAATAATGCTAAACTCTGAATTGCAAGTCATAATCTATATTGTGGCTTACCAAGCCTTTCTCAGATATGAATTGGTTGCCTCTTTTTTTTTCCCCATTTGCTCTTATTTTCAGACCAAAAGTAAATCATACACTAATTGGCCACAAATTTCAAGTCAAATCACAAATTATACTGCTTCCAACCAGAAGTGGCTAACATAACTTACAGATCCAATGAAATGCTGCATCACTCTACGCAAACCAGGTACAAATCTAAAGTTCATTTTAAGCACACTTTAAGGCATTCTAAGACCAAGTCTAAAAGTTGGATTAGAACAGTCATTAGCATTAAGCAATGTCCTAGTTAACATCATATTAATGAAAGAAAAGTATATTGCATAACCTGAGGCCTGACAACATTCAATAACACCATGTATACTCAAGTTAAAAGAATAAGCCATTCTAGTCAACCAACTAAAAAAAGGCTAAAAAGCACGTGAATCAAATCCCACTGATACAATCAAAATCAACTATAGATTGTCACAGAAAATCACTTACCATTTAACTCCTTGTATCTTTCTTTAAAAGCTTTTGCATATCTTTCAACTTCCTCTTCTGTTTTTCCCTCCATTTCCAAAGCAATGCTTTTTATGTCATTTCGACCATACTTCTCACAAGCCCTAATGAAAGTATTGAAATCTCTTCTACTCCATGAAGAAAAACCCTATACACAAATTAAGTTTTAATGCAAAATACTAAATGGAAACCTCATCATAAAGTTTAGTAACACATAATCCACTTACATCTTCTAGAAGTCGTTCCTTTTCCTCGAGCTCTTCAGCAGTCAATGGATCTCCCACCTCTGAAATTCAATGTCCAGTCAGTAATTGGGAACAACAAATACGTAAAAAAGAATGGCACAAGATTAAAACAAAAATAACTAATTACCTTCAGGTTCTTCAACATCTATTGTATCTTTTATCTGATTCTTTTGATGTGTTTGCTGAAAGTTGTCAAAATAATTACTGAAGTTGTTACTATCACCAAATCCTCACTACACCAAGAGGAATAAAAACAAGGTACACTATCCCATTAAAACTCACCATTAGGTAGCGTACTTCTTTTTCGTATAGCTCACTCAATCTTTGTGTGTTAAAAAACTGAAAATCATGTCTAGATAAAGAAAAAAAATATTAATAAACATCCATAAAAAAACACCAATATAAGAACAAATTCATTTCAGAGGTGCTTACAATTGAGGCATTCGGGGAATCCTAGGCTCCTTTGGTTTGGTAGGACCACCTTGACGCATTGTTTGCTTGAAATACTCAGATTCCGAATAACTAGCACAAAAAGTCAATAACTCAAAAATAATCTAAATATTAATGATAATAATAAAAGAAAATAAAACAATAAACAATGCAAAAAAGAAGATTGTTACTTGCGCTTTCGCTCTCTTTTTGGTGGCTCAATCCAGTTGTCACTAACAATTTTTTTAAAGTCTAACTTGTTCTCATCCTAGAACAGATAGAAGCAAAACAAAAGAATACATATTAGTAACAAATGAAAAAATTTAGCAAAGCATATAAAAAGCTAGGCACAAAGGGAATGCAAGCTATACATAAAAGCAAGATCCTACCTTCTCATCATCAAAATCATATAATTCAGCAGCTGCAAAGAAATACATCAACATTATAAATTTTGAATTATATTGACACGTTAATTGTTAAAAGATAAAACTGTTAAGGAAATAAAATAATAAATGATAAAATTAATAAGACCAGTAAGTCACGGATTAACATACTATCATCCATTTTAAACTTGATAGCATCTTCAGTAAATTTCTTCATCTTTGCATCAAGCTCAGCTGTTGCCTCTTCTCCTTTTGCAATAATCCTATCTATGTCTTCATCTGTAATTGTACTATCTTTGGAACTGAAAACCATTTCAGCACCAAACCTCACCATTTGAAGCAGCTCATCCTTGTTAACAGCTGCATCATTCATGGAGAAAATTATATCAATGATCTTAGGCTCCAAAACATATTATTTAACAGTTTACCAGAAAAATTCAGAATACTAACTTTTTTGCTCTGCTAGACGTCCCTGTTGGATAACCAAAGCATCCAGCGCAAGCTTCTTGTAAGCCCTCTCAATGACTTTCTCCTCAATAGTATACTATTTACCAAAATGAATCAAAATGATTACCTTGAAGCAAACCAACATAATTTCATTAAAATATCCATATAAATAAATATACCTCTGTGCAGAATCTAAACACTTGAACTTCTTTCTTTTGACCAATCCTGTGAGCACGATCCTGAGCTTGCAAATCTACTTGTGGGTTCCTGCATTGAATTCCAAGCATTAGCAAATGAAATGTTATGACAACAATAAAAGAAAGAATGAGATAAAGAACTCGCACCAATCACTGTCATAAAGAATGACAACATCGGCCGTGGCAAGATTAATACCAAGGCCTCCAGCTCGTGTTGATAGCAAAAAAACAAATTTCTCACTTCCAGGCTTATTGAAGGCATCAATGGAAGCATCACGGTCCTCCCCACCTGTATTCCCATCAATTCGACAATACAGGTATCCACGAAACATCAAGTAATCTTCCAGAATGTCTAGGAGCCTTGTCATCTGAGTTTGAAATCAGATTCAATCCCAATTAGATTAGACACTAAAAATAGTAAACATTTGATCATCTCGCAAATAAATAATTGAGAAAACCAGTCATTTCAAGCAATCAAAGTAACCTACATCATCATTCAACTGACCTGTGAAAATATTAAGACCCTAGAATCACGCTCTTTTAGCTTTGGAAGCAACTTGTCCAAAAGAACCATTTTACCTGGAGTTGTATATTAGGATTAGTGATTACCAGCAAACTTATCAGTTAAAATGTCAAATGAAAACTTAAGCTTACCAGCATTTGTAATAAGATGATCTCCTGTTGTGTATGGAGGACCAGGTTCAGCACCTTGAAAAAGATATGGATGATTACAGCATTTACGCAGCTGCATTGCTATATTCAAAAGTCGCTTACGTTCTCCACCAGCATTAACAACTTCAAGATCCTTCTGCAGCAAAGCCCTGTAGTACTGTTTCTGCATCTGTGACATACCAACTTTAAGAATAGTTTCCTTTTTGGGGGGTAAGCCTTTCTCTACATCTGACTTCAGTCTTCGAAGAAGAAATGGTCGGAGAACCTGAAAAACAAAGAGACATAGAACATTCAGTATCAAACTAAAGAAAACATGCTAACATTTTTCTTTGGATCTTGGTGGCAGCATTAATTATATTAAAACTTGAAATTGAATATTAAATGTTTCAAGGATTACCTTGTGAAGCTGTTGAACAACCTCCTGTTGGTCATTTTCACCAGAAATCTGGAACCACTCATCAAATGTTTCAGCTGAACTAAAAATCTCAGGCAGAAGAAAGTTCAAGAGAGACCAGAGTTCATGAAGGTTGTTCTGCAAGCAAAAAATAGCCAGTTAATCATCAATCACAACCAGAACACATTAATTTTTAGTAAGCAAATAATTAAGATCATAGGTTATACCTGAAGCGGTGTTCCTGTAATTAGAAGGCGATAATTTGTATTATAAAGCCTCATTGTTTTGGAAAGAAGAGAATTTTCATTCTTGATTCGATGGGCTTCATCAATGATTATATAGCGCCAACTGAACCGACGTAAGGTAGTCTTCTCCTTAATAGCCATTTCAAAGCTTGTTACACATACATCAAACTTCCCAGCAACCAGCAAGTCCTCTCGTATATGTTTCTGCATAAATTATGGAAAATGTTACAGTAAGTACAATTTTACTAATAAAACATCTCAATATTGGAGCCAAGCCAAAACAAGTTACCCTTTCATCAGGATTTCCAAGAAACTTCACAGCCCGCAAAGTTGGGCAAAAACGCCGAATTTCATTCATCCAATTTCCAAGAGTAGATTTTGGAGCAACTACCATATGAGGGCCAGTAATTCCCCTAAACTCATGCAGATAGCCCATCAAGGAAATGGTCTGCAATGTTTTACCAAGACCCTGACAACAAAGAAAGAAAATAGGGGTTCCAATCTTAGTTAAAAAAATTAATAAATATTAAATTATTTCTTCATAAAAAACATAGCACAAAGCAAACTATCAATGTATGGCACTAACCATTTCATCTGCCAGGATTCCATTTATACCATTCTCATAGAGTCGTATGAGCCAGTTAAGTCCAGCAAGTTGGTAGTCTCTCATTTTTCCCTGGATACCTACAAACCAACAAGGATAATCAGGCCTCTCAATTTAAACGGCAAATTCATTGATGAGAGAAACCTACCAGGAACAAAAACTAAAGTTAAAAAAGAACAAAAAGTTTGGTCTCAAGTCTTTAGTAAAAGGTCAACTTGGTTAAGATAAAGAGCTTACAAGAAGGCTGTGTCAAAAGTCTTGTAGTTCCTGTACCAGATAAACCATCTTCTTCTTCCTTGAGGCATTCTTCATCCTCTTCCTCTTCAGTTATTTTTGATGCATGACGACCCCTAAGTCATGCATTCATTTAAAAGAATTTCAGCAAAAACTAATTCTATTTAAAAAAAAAATATATTGTCCATAGCATAGTGTTAGTGTTAAAGATTAGAAAACTCAACTAAAGGCAAAACACTCAATAAATACATTAGCGTAGTACCACTAACATTTCAAATACCTGCAAATAATAAAATTCAAAGGTAACTAAAAGACCTATTGCTGTCACATTTAAAAGTGGGGAAAGAATCAAAAGATCGCATTTGTAATCAACAACTCCATCAACCTCTTTTGCTATGATTGCATACTAATGAATAAGATCAAATAACATTAACAAGGGCAGACACAGCAGAGTTACAATTTACAGCACACAAGTGCAGCTAACTTAGGATAAAAACCATATATTATGCCCTTGTCATCCCAGTAATCAAGTATTTCATCTATCAACTAAATAGACAAGTAAAAAAACAGTTCATATTTAAGACAATGAAACCAAAAAATTGAATCAACCTCTAAAATATGTAAAATTAAAGGGAGCCATAAATCACTACACAAAATAACAAGGAGTACAATACATAAGACAATAGCCTAAAACGTACCTTCCCTTGGTCTTTTTTTGAGACGAAGATTGGTCACCTTTAGCAAAATGAGCAAATAACTCTGTTTGTTGCAGAAGATAATTCAAACGTCCTTTGCCCCTATTGTTCTGAAAACAGATAAATAAACTGGTAAATTTAAATGCCATTAATGACTGAGAACAGACAAGTAATGAATCTATGACTCTACCCAAACTAGACACACACCATGTCAGCTTCAATGGCAGCATTCTGAGCATCCAATATCTCCTGAACTTTTTGTTTCTTTACTTTCTGCATTTCTTTGAGTCTGGCTTTCTCACGCTTGCTAACTTCAGCATTAGCTACATTGTCTCCATCCTGCGTGATTCAGAACAAATTAAGTGAGAACAAACATTAAGACCAAAATATACGTGCATCAAATTTGTTGTCCAATCAACCAAAAAAGCATTGCAACATTATTTTAAATGCCAAAGAACAGATCACCAACATTATATGTGCATAAAGCACTTCCCTAATTCTCTATTCCGCTACAAAAAAACTAGTAGTGTGCAGCTACCATTACTAATGGCCAATGCTGAAAGACTGTCACCATTAGTGTACTAAAAACCATTTTTCTCAGTTTAGATAACCATTCTAATGTAAATCAACAAAACCAGCTCAGCAAAAGAAACTCCCGAAATCTTTGTTATTTTTTACATCTTTTTCAAGAAGAAGTGAGAAGCAAAGAAAACCCTATCAAATGAAACTGCCCAAGCCCTAGATCCACCACAATAAGATATCACAAATCCCGTAAAAGACCTCATAAACGTAGAGTAGAGCCTATAAGTTTACCTCTTCCTCATCGTCATCGCCGTTCTCGGCGGCGGCCTCGTCATCGTCGGAACCAGGAGAGTTAGCCAAGGCGGGCTCATCGTCATCGGAGGCAGCAGAGCGCGCGACCGCTTCAATTTCTTCTTCATCCTCCTCCTCGCCGTTGCTCTGGTTTAACTCCTCCGACGACGAATTGGAGGAGAGAGCTTCGTCGGAAGAAAGCTGCGGTTTCGAGAGCTTCGCCATGGTTTCTCTAAGATCGAGGGTTTGCTCGAGAGGGAGAGCGTTTGTAAAAGAAGGCACTTGTCACTTGGGCAGTGTTGTAAATAAGATGATGAAGTTGGTTAAAGAAGTATTTATAGCCGTGTGATTTGGAAAAGTAATATGTGCGGTTGATGAGCGGTTTTGTCCCAAACAAAATTAGGATTTCCCGCCAATAATAGTGAAATGTGGTTTCCCGCCTCTGTTAAATTGGGTTGGCTTAGCCACCGCCCTTGGGCTCGTGTACTGACGCCTTGGCTCGAACCCACCAGTGCCACTGCCACCTATGCCGAGCCAGGTGTGTCGGGTCGCTTTGGGCTCAAGCAAGTTAGAAATGTGTGTTGGACTTCAAAATCTAACGCTAAGGGTTCTCAAATTTTTAGTATTTAATCAATTTTTTATAAAAAATAGTTAAATTTTCTATTTAATTCCTAAATTAATATTTTTTAAGGCCCTTGTTCTTGCTAAGGCTATACGTAAGATTAATTGTAGCTTTTATTCTTTTCTTTTAAGAAAAATAAAGTGATTGTAGCTTTTGTTCTCGTTTGAACATTCATGATTATATCATAAGGTATATAGGATATGTAGTTTTTCTTGTTTAGTTAGAATTATTTGCTTCATAAAAACTCAAACTACAATGTTAAATAACATGTTTAGCTCATCAATGTAAAAGAGATTTCTTAAAAATTATTGACACATCAAATTTTGGTTTAATTCAATGGGCTAAAAGTAAGATTAATGGTTTGTGGCTAGTGGGCAATTTTTTGTTTATTTCATTTAAAATGTACTGTATACATACACATAAGTGGCATGGTAATTCAGCAAATATTTTAAATTATTAAGATTAATATGTTAGGGTGGTTAGTAATTGTGAATTAGTTCTAGTTATGTTTTTAAGTGAATGGAATTTTATAAAAAGTCTCTGAAATTCTGTTTTTAGTAATTACCAAATTAATTAAACCAAGTGAATTAATTAAAGTGCGGAATAGTAATTAACTATTTACACAGAATACAGTTCTGTCGGGACAGAAACTGAACACAATAAAAAGACAGTGCAAAATAATAAAGAACACAACGAATTTTTACAAGGTTCAGAAACCCTTTCGGATAACCTACTCCTTGGGGCCACGCCCAGAGAATAAAACCAATTAATAAAGAATCACAAGTACAAAAACATTGACTTAAACAAAACAAGACTCCCTCTTGAGATTTGCCGCAACTTGTTGTACTTCTCTTCACTAATCTGATCTTGATTGAAACGCTCAACCACTTGAACTCCCTTCAATGGCCAGCGAGTGCTTGCATCCTCCCGACGCAAGGCTTGTAAAAATCTTCTCCCGAAGACTATAAACGTTGTGTTCAAATTACAATGTGTATTCACTCATGAACATGGTATAAACTCACCACTAAAAACTAAACACACATAATTCTACAAGATCACATGAATACTTATGATCTTGAATACAAAGAGGAACTCTCACAAATATTACAATAAAGCTCACGAATAATGCACCAAAGAGTTCACTTTTCTCACTGCCTTTAGAGCCCTATTTATAGAGTCTTTTTCGTGCTCACAAAGGCAGAGAAAGAATTCTTCTAATAAAGGCAAGAATCACAGAAGATATTCTTGATTGTCGAAGAGTTGCATTATTTAGAAGATGCTAATCCGACAGATGCGATATCGGTGGGGACAACTCAGACCTGTGTCGGATCAAAACAAGCTCAAAAAGGAAACAATAATTAATGACATTAAGAACCAGTTTCGTGATTGCAATCCTTGAGCTGCACGAAAATATATCAGCAAATAATCCAAAAACAACTTTGGGTAAGTACCGAATATTTGCAATAAACTTTGTTTCCTTTATAAACAAAATGAGACAATATAGGCTAAATAAGGAAGCACATTATTGTCCAATATTCACACAAAAGGAAAATGGTTTTCCGAAAATATCAATAAAGGAAACCAAACAATTCCGAAAATTATAATAAAGGGAAACAAACATTTCCGAATATTATAATAAAGGGAAACAACTAATTCAACCAATTTTATCTTTTAAGAAAAATATATTTCTATAAAAATGCCAATAAGGATTAACAGTCTCAATTGTTTCTCTATGGAATAATGGAAATGTCCAATTTGTTAATCATGTTAAAGAAGTATCGAGCAGGTAACTCGTGAACATCCGATGCATGCTAAAATATTCTTTGGTTGATAGTCATCTTAATTTCTAAGGGTCGGTCCATAGTTATTTTAGTCCTAAAGGTTGGTAGTTGATTTACATTCGGAAAAAATACATATTTTGGTAGTTGTTTTAGACTTGTTTGGATTTATTTTTTATTTTATTATTATGTTTTCTTCAAGTGAAATTAAATAGTAAGATGAATGTGCTTTTTATTAAAGAAAAATCCATATTTTCCTTTTCACCTATAAAAAAAGTCCACAAATTGGAGGGAGGGAACACTCCTTTGTTTTCACACCTTACAATGGCCTTATCATCAGGGTCGGCCCTAGGCACAAGCGAGTCAGGCCTATGTCTAGGATCCCAAAATTAAAAGGTCCTACTTTTAAAAAATGTTATTTTTTTTAGAAAATTTCACTTTTTATACATACCAATATTTATAATTACATAATAATTCTAGCACTATTCACAATTTCAAATTGATGTTAAACATTCCCCTATTTCCCAAAATATCCCTCTCATTTTTCCACGCCCGAAAAAATCAACATCTCACTTCTCACTGTACTCTCTCAGTCTCTCTCTCTCCCTCTTTCTCTCTCTCTCACACACACACACACAAAACCCAGAACTCGTCAAGCCCACCTCCGTCGAGCCCTCAACCGTAAGACCCACAGCGAAACCGAGACCCCATCTCCCATCTCTCTGTTGACCCTGAGACTCACGACGAAACCAAGACCCACGCCGACCCCGAGCCATTATTTCCTCTAAAGTTTGACAATCAAAGGTAAAATCTTGAACTCATTTCAATTTTTTATTAGCATATTGTTGAATCTGTGGATTGTGTTCATCGTTTTTTTTGGATTTTTTTCTGGGTTTGAACCAGTGGCTCGATAGGTTCGATAATGGCTCGATTTCTCTGTGGTAATAGATGAAACTAGCTCGATAGGCTTGATTATGGTTCGATAGTAGGCTCGATAGGTTAGTTTGAACGGTTCGATAGTTGCTCGATATGAGCTCAATAGGGTAGTTTGAATGGTTCGATGGTTTGAATGGTTCGATAGTAGGCTTCATATAGTTAGGCTCGATGGAAGCTCGATATAAGATCGATGGTAACCTAAAAGATTAGTTTTAATAGTGGCTCGATGGCAGTTCGTTAGAGGCTCGATGTATAGCTCGATTGAGCTCGATAACAGCTCGACGACAGTGTTTATTTCAGTTTTCAAAGAATTTTTTTGAATTTTCTCCCAATTCTGTTTAACATTCTGTTTTCTTACCAATTTTTTTCATGTGTTGTTGCAGATGCCTAAGTTGCTTGTTCCATTTGTAAATCACTTTCCTAGTCGAGTCACATATCGGGGTGGTAGCACTTTAAATCACATTAAGACTAGGTTTATGGACCTCTGGCTGATAGAAAGGGCTAAGGAATCCCCTTTCAAGCAATTCTTTTGGACTTCAGAGTTTAATTTCTCAAGAGCTTTGGTGCATCAGCTGCTTTTGATGAAAATTTTCAATAATAAAGAAGATGAGGTGCATTTCTTTATTGGGGTCAAAGTCTTGTAGATTCGGCATGGGAGAGTTTGCCCTGGTGACGGGGTTGAATTATAGTAACTTCCTGTTGACCCAGATTTTGGCCAACTGACACGGAGTCAAAATACGCTTGACGTGGAAAAATACGTTGAAAAGAATGTAATGACGAAAATAATAAAAACACAATATTTTATAGTGGTTCGGCCCCAGGATCTGGTAATAACCTACGTCCACTTAGATTGTTATTGATATGAGATCCAAATGAGTGATCAAAGAACTAGGGTTCAATGAGTTTCACCAACCTCTGAAGAACAATACAATATGACTAGTTTGGCAACTCTAATCTCAAGTGATCTGAAAGTCAGAAAAGAAAAAAAAAGATCCTCTTCCCTGAGCCCTCTTCTTCTATTTATAAGCTCAAGGAAGATTTACATTGATTTGTTACAGATATTCTTTCCTAAATAATCGGATACTCAGGAAATCATGGGAGATAAATTCGAATTCCATCATAACTACCTAAGATTTCCTCCGCGTATAATGTGCGTACGACCAGGCTGGTCGTATAAAGAAACCGATCGCATGATACTGAATGTCTTCCTGGTCGATAGCCGAACACAGATTCTGCCAGGTGTCAGCCATGTGTAATTAATGCCTGCCATGTCATTCACTTCTGATTTTTGGGATAACATTTGCCCCCCAAGTTTGTTTAGTGCAACCAGCAATAAAGAAACTTAAAGGAACAACCGTTCACATCCCCATGATGTCTGTCAGAATCCCCGTGCATTTTCGAAAACCGTGATATAATTATATTGAATAAAGTCTTTTCGGTTTCCAAAAAGGCAATTTTATGGCTTATACACTTTCCCACGTTTCGAAAGTGGGAAATGATGATTACTGCCTTTTGGCTATCCCTTCAATCCCTATAAGTAGGCTTTTTGTCTCCTTTAAGACATTTTTATTCACCATCTTTGCCAAAACTTTCAAGAACTTGCACCAGAGTTTAGAGCTTCGAAAACCAGTCTGACGCTTAGCCGAAGGTCTTCCAGTTCGAGTTTTCATCTTCTTCCGAATCTCCATCTTTGCCCAGGTAAGGACTCCATTCTTTAAGCTCTTTATTACGCCATGCATGTCGTTTTTATGCTCTACGACTTCTGTGTTCTTGAATAGGGTTTTAAGGGTTTTTTGGTATAAACCGCCTATCGCTTGGTAAGAGTGCGTTTTTATGCTTTGTATAGGTCAAGACTATAGTTTGATAGTTAGGATCTCTGGTTTGGGACGTTAGGTTGACGAAAGATTCAACCTTTAAGCAAGGTGAAAAAACCGAAATTTTTTCCCGCCCTTTAGGAGTCGAAAGAGTTCTCTTTTCAGAAAACAGTTTACTTTCCTTTTTGTTTTTTCCTTTTTTTTCAAACTACCCGCGTTGAAATTAGTGTAGGATTAGGATGCTGCTGGTTATCTAGGCACGAGCAACGTTATCCCAATCTTCCACACTACTTCGTGGATTGTGTCTTATCTCCTCCATTGTCTGTTTGCAGTTCATATGCAAGACCCTTGGGGGGGAGAAAGACCTATTGAAGACGAACTCTTGGCCCAACTGCTCGAAGGTGAAGAGAATCCACACATACTGATTCCAGAAATCCCCTTTTCACGTCCTAGGCCAAATCCTCCACCAGTTCCCAACCAGAAAATGGCCAGAACTAAAACCAAAGCTAGAAAAAGACGTAACCTTAACTCTCCGAGTCAGCCTTCTGCTGATGCCCCCTCGACCAGTGGTCGAGGTGAATTCCCTCCTGAAACCGAAGTTCAGAGGCGTGCCTGTCCTCATCATGCCGACCAGCCGGCTGTCGAGTGGCACGTCATTTCCCCAAGTTCGGTGACCATTCGTATGATCGCCAACTATTTAAACAAATACAATCTGACGGGGGTGACCCTGGTCAGACCTTCCATCGACCAGCGAGTCAACCTGCCAGGGGGGCTTATAGCGCCTGGTCGAGATACCATATCGAGGCGGGCGCCACCCTGCCGCTTCATTCGTTCTTTCAAGGGGTGGCAAATTACTTTGGGGTGGCCCCTTTTCAAATCACCCCAAATGGGTATAGGATGCTGACCGCGCTCTATATCCTCTATAAGCTCAAGAAATGGCCAGCTCCTTCTCCTCATGAGGTCAATTTTCTGTTCGACCTCAAGTCCAACCCCAACCAGGACGGTACGGGGTTCTTCCATTTCTACCACCAGGAGACCGGACGCACCTTTTTGTCCGACACCACTCACATCTCCAACGTGGGGAAGTACCATCAAGAGTACTTCCTTACGCCTGATATTGCCGCGGAAAATCTGGCTTTCACTCGAGGAGGTGAAGAGAATAATAATCCTTGAACCAGTAGTTTCTGCACTTTGATCTTTTCTTGTCATAATACCTCGTTGTTCCAATGTGTTTCAGGTCCATGGTTACGTCCGACCCCTACTCCAGGAATGGAGTCGAGGGCAGCATTCTTAGCCAGCATGCCAAGTGTTGCTAAGAGTGTTAATAACTTAATTAATGAGGCTAACCTTAGGTTGGCTGGCCTTCGGGGCTCCTAACCTGCGACTAACGAACCCGCGGCGGGTGGTGTCAATGCCGATGTGGAATCTGAGCAGGGACCCGAGCAGCAACCTCAGGCATCCCCTCCTCGGAGGAGGCCAACTGGGGTTACAATCAGGGAACCTGCTGTTCCCCATCGAGCAGCGGAATCATCGGTCCCCAAGGGCAAGGGGAAACAAAAGGCTGCTGAGCCTACCGAACTATCTGACGACTCGTCGGATGTAAACAGTACATCATTCTCGTTTTTTAATAATCTGCCAATCCCTTTTCATCTATTTGATGGGGATGGCAACTTTTGGAACGCCCCTTCTTTAAATTCAGATTTCTTCCAGGGACTAGGTAGTTCGGTAGATAATGTTACGACCAGTAGGTGTAGCTCGGATACCTTACTTTTGTAATCCTTCTACTCTAATCTCTGTTTCTCGCGACCCTTTAATCTCATTGTCTGAATTGTTTCTCTTTGTGCAGGTATGGACTCCGAGGACTTCTTTGACCACTACCAAGCTGCTGCTGAATCTTCTGTCCCGAAGAAGGACAGTAAAAGGGCTCGAGGGGAAAGTAGCAAGACCCCTTCAAAGAAGGCCCGGACAGAAGATGCTCCTGCCACAGCCCCTTCCAAGGAGGACTTACCACCTCCGCCCCCCTCTGAGCAGACGACCCCCACGCCCGTCAATCCACGACCTTCCTCAAAGGCCGTAGACAAAGAGACTTTGAACCACTCGTCCGAAGGCTCCCTGTCCAGCCACATAGTTGGCATGGCCAGGGAGAGAATATATCGGCTCTCGAAGCATAGACGCAGCCAGACCGCCATCAATGACACTGTTACTATGGACGTCGACCAAATCATCAACAGAGGGTTGAATGAGAGAGCCAGCGTAAGTCGTCTTTTGCTGCTTTGTCGTTTATGTTAGACTTCCCTTCCTAACTCTCATTTTCTCTTCAGGGGTTTTTGTCTTTGACTGCTAGCTGGCGTTGTGCTGGGGCGCTGGTATCCCGAGAACAGAACTTCGACTCCAGGCTGGCCCAGGCCAAGCAAGCGCTTGAGGCTGATAACACTAAGCTGCTCGAGGATAACAATAAGTTGCTTGTGGAGAACAAGGAGTTGTCCAAGCTGAACGAGAAACTGTGCGAGGACCAAGCCACTCTCACCCAGGAGCTTTAGGAGAGTCAAGGAGCCTTGAAGAAAGCTAATGAGGAGCGAAATAAATGGAGGGAAAGTGCTGTACTCAACACCCAAGAGTGTAAGCAGGCCATGCTTGACCTGACTGGCAGCAGGGAGGAGACAAAGAGGCTCGAGGGATGGGTGCAGGAGCTTGAAGGGCGCGTTCAAGAGCTTGAAGGGCGCGTTCAAGAGCTTGAAGGGCGCATTCAGGAGCTCGAGGAGGACGAGGCCAGAAATCTGAAGAAGTACAAGGAAGCCGCCTTCCTCAGTTTCTACGATTTCTGGAAACACAACCGGGGGGCCAAAATTAACTACCTCTCCGAGAAGTTGCAAAAGACGCTGATGGCGTAGTGCACTGCTCAGCTGGAAACAGAGAAGAGAGCAAAGGCCAAGACCCCCGCTGCCGATGCTAAGGCTGATCCTCCGGCTGACAAGAGCGTTCCTCGTCCAGAAGACCCTCCTGCTCCCCAGTAATTTTCTTTTTTTTCCACAGTTTTTATGGCCCACGGGCCTACTTGTAAAGATAATTTTATTTTTGATTGCTGCGAGGGCAGCTTTTTACTTATACTTGAACGATTACATCCGAGCAGTACTGCTCGCGGTGTAAAAGGTTTTTTCTTTTAATGACATATTTACATCCGAGCACTAATGCTCGTGGTGTAAACGATTGCTTTACTGATATTATAATGTTTCTTTTATTATAATACATGTTCACATGACCGAACTTAGCATAATACTTTGGTTTGATTTTTCAAAACATAAATTTTGAAAAATGCTCTAAGTACCGTAGCATGCTTTCACTCATTTTGTTCATGTGTTTACATACCTCATGGTACGCTTTGCTATCGATGTACCTTATATGCCCCCCAAGTGATCGAGGAGCTTTAGGTCCTTGGTCACTTGCCTTGACCATGACCTGTTCGAACATTATTGCTCGGTGCAAAATTCAACACTTGTAATACAGCAAAA
The DNA here is from genome assembly GCF_963169125.1 of Humulus lupulus. Taxonomy (NCBI): domain Eukaryota; kingdom Viridiplantae; phylum Streptophyta; class Magnoliopsida; order Rosales; family Cannabaceae; genus Humulus; species Humulus lupulus. Next base: position 266,124,126 of record NC_084794.1, on the reverse strand, counting down.
CAACACACGTAATGAACAAATATTTGTAAAAATAAATTTACAAAGGTTGGCAAGAATGACTGGCTGCACACAGTCCCTTATATTCTCGTATTTAAATGGACTAAACATGTCTGTACGAGGGATCTTAAAAAAGATCTTACACTTATAAGCGATTAGCCATACAACGTGGCTAACCCTTTTTTCAAAACTTGTAAAAAGTAAAAATTAATAGAAGCCAGTCCTTTAAGAAGGATTGTTCACTGATAATACTTGCGTAGGTGTTTTCCATTCCAATAGCGTGGAATGAGATCTCCATTTAAGCGTGCAAGTTTGTAGGTGCCCGGATGAAGGACTTCTTCAATCTGGTAAGGTCCTTCCCAGTTTGGTCCGAGTACTCCAGCAGTGGGATTGCGGGTGTTTAAGAAAACTCGTCGTAGCACTAGGTCACCGACGTTGAATTTTCTTTCTTTTACATTCGAGTTAAAGTATCGGGAGACCTTTTGCCGGTACGCAGCTACTCGGAGTTGGGCTTTCTCTCGTTTTTCTTCTATTGAGCCTAGGGACTCCATCATCAATTGGCTGTTCTGATCCTGGTCGTATGCAATTCGTCGATGCGAGGGCGGATCTAACTCGACTGGTAGCATGGCTTCATATCCGTATGTTAAGGAAAACGGAGTATGACCTGTCGTTGTTCGGTGAGAAGTTCTATACGACCATAGGACTTCAGGTAGTTGTTCTGGCCACGCTCCCTTAGCGTCTTCAAGTCTTTTCTTCAGGGTGTCCTTAAGCGTTTTATTCACTGCTTCGACCTGCCTGTTTGTTTGTGGATGAGCAACTGAAGAAAAGCTTTTGATAATCCCGTGTCTTTCACAGAAGTCGGTGAACAGATCACTGTCAAATTGGGTGCCGTTGTCTGAGACGATTTTTCGAGGCAAACCATATCGGCAAACAATGTTCTTGATGACAAAGCCAAGAACTTTCTTGGTCGCTATGGTAGCGAGTGGTTCAGCTTCGGCCCATTTGGTGAAGTAGTCGACTGCCACAACTGCGTACTTCACTCTGCCTTTTCCCGTTGGCAGGGATCCAATCAAGTTTATACCCCATACTGCAAAAGGCCAAGGACTCTGCATCTGTTTTAATTCGTTTGGAGCTGCTCGTGGAATTTTGGAAAATCTTTGACACTTATCGCACTTTCGTACAAACTCCATTGAATCTTCGTTCATGGTCGCCCAGAAATAACCTTGCCTTAGAATCTTTTTTGCCAAACTTTGCCCCCCCAGCGTGATCCCCGCAGAAGCCTTCATGTACTTCCTTCATTAGTTCCTTAGCTTTTTCTGGCGTAATGCATCTGAGTAGTGGCATGGAATATCCTCTTCGGTACATAATACCATCGACCAGTATGTACCTAGCAGCCTGCCTTTGAAGAGTTCTGGCTTTGTTTCTATCTGTCGGTAGCACACCATTTGTCAGATACTCCAAGTAAGGTGCCATCCATGTATCTTCCATTCGGATTTCCATACTGGCTTCAATTGCTCGTATGCTTGGCTCACTCAATTTTTCAACTGGCACAATGTTCAAAGTGTCAGCATCTTTCGCACTTGCGAGTTTGGCTAAGGCATCCGCATTCGAATTCTGATCCCGCGGTATTTGCTGGAGGGTATACTTCGTGAACTGGGCTAACAGGTCTTTAGTTTTATTCAAGTAGGCCACCATTTTTAGGCCTTGTGCTTGATATTCCCATAGAACTTGATTCACTACCAGTTGTGAATCACTGTAAATATCAAGCGCCTTTATGCTCATGTCTTTTGCCATTCTCAATCTAGCGAGGAGTGCTTCGTATTCGACTTCATTATTTGACGCGGTGAAGTCGAACCTGATGGCGCAATGAAATCGATGCCCTTCTGGCGCTATCAAGATCACTCCTGCTCCTGCGTTAGATTCGTTTGACGACCCGTCTGTGAATAACTTCCACAAAGGATCTTCATCTTGAGGCTCAGGCGCACTAGGCTTTTTGTACTACTCGCTATCCGGGAGTTCGGTAAACTCTGCAATGAGATCGGCCAAGACTTGTCCCTTTATTGCTGCTCGCGGTGAATATGTAATATCGAACTGCCCTAGTTCGACTGCCCATTTTAATAAACGCCCAGCCGCTTCTAGTTTTTGGAGGACTTGCCGAAGGGGCTGGTCAGTTAAAACTGTGATAGGGTGGGCTTGGAAGTAAGGGCGTAGCTTCCTCGAGGCCAAGATTAAACAGTATGCTAACCTCTCGATGGGAGGATACCTCCTCTCGTACTAGTACCGCACTAGCAGCAACTTCAGTGATTGTCAGGTAAATGAACAAAGTTTCTCCTTCGACTGGCTTTGATAAAATGGGAGGCTGTGCCATATGGGCTTTCAAGGCCTAAAAAGCGTGCTCGCAATCTCCTGTCCATTCAAATTTCTTATTGCCCCTTAGTAGATTGAAAAAAGGGACGCATTTGTTTGTTGATTTTGAAATAAATCTACTTAGGGCTGCAATCCTCCTGGTTAAACTTTGTACATCTTTGATCTTTTCTGGCGATTTCATGTCGATCAGGGCTTTTATCTTGTCGGGGTTGGCCTCGATTCCTCTTGAATTTACAATGAACCCCAAAAAATTCTGTGATCCAATTTCGAAGGAACATTTGAGAGGATTTAGTTTCATCTGGTACTTGTTCAATACATCGAAACATTCTTATAAATCCTTCAATTGTCCTTTTGCCTTTTTAGACTTTACCAGCATGTCATCCACGTATACCTCCATGTTTACTCCGATCAATTCTTTAAACATGTGGTTAACTAACCGCTGGTAAGTCGCACCTGCATTTTTCAGTCCGAAGGGCATTACTTTATAACAGTATAAGCCCACATCGGTCCGAAAGTTGGTGTGATCCTCGTCAGGGGGATGCATGCTAATATGATTGTAGCCTGAATATGCATCCATGAAGGAGAGGATCTCGTGTCCTGCAGTAGCATCGACCAACTGGTCGATTCTTGGGAGTGGGAAGCAATCCTTTGGGCAGGCTTTATTGAGGTCTGTAAAATCCACATAGGTCCGCCATTTGCCGTTAGGCTTGGGAACCAGCACTAGACTAGAGACCCACGATGGATAAAACGCCACCCTGATGAACCCATTCTCCTTTAACCTCTCAACTTCTTCTTTTAAGGCTCTCGATCGATTCTTATCGAGCAGTCTTCTTTTTTGTTGCACGGGTGGAAAAGTCTTGTCTATGTTCAAGACATGGCTGATAACTGCAGGGTCTATCCCAGCCATGTCTTTGTGCGACCAGGCAAAGACTTCTTGGTTCTTCCGCAAAAATTCCACCAGTGCATGTTTCGTGGTTGGTTCTAGGTTTTTCCCGACCTTCACGACTCTGGTCGGGTCTTTTTCTTCAAGTTGGACCTCTTCCAGGTCCTCGACGGGTCCAACATTTTCTTCAAAATCCCCAAAGCGAGGATCTAAATCTCTATCCTCACTTTGGGCAACACCCTATTTGGTGACTTCATCACCAGATTGGGCTTGTGTATCAATTGCCATCTGCAACTTATCTGAGGTAGTGCTCTTTGACGTTCCCTTTTTCGCCTTCGTGACTGAGGCATTGTAGCACTCTCTGGCCTCCCTCTGGTTTCCTAACACGCGTCCTACCCCTGCGTCTGTCGGGAATTTCATGGTTAAGTGCCACATAGAGGTGACGACCCGTAGATCAACCAGTATAGGCCTCCCAATGACGGCATTGTACGCCGAAGGACAATCGACTACTATAAAAGTAGCGAGTAATGTCCTGGTAGCAGGCGCTGTACCTGCTATCACTGGTAGTCTGATTGACCCTGCGGGGGCGAGTCCTTCACCAGAGAAGCCGTATATTGTTTGGTTGCAGGGCTCCAGGTCCTTAACGGACAACTTCATGCGTTCCAGCGAAGACTTATACAGGATATTCACCGAACTTCCTATATCGACCAGCACTCTCTTCACCATCATGTTGCCCATTTGGATATCCACGACCAGCGGATCAGAATGTGGGAACCGGACATGTTGGGCATCGCTATCAGAGAAGTTTATCTCGCCTTCTTCTGACCGAGCCTTCTTTGGCGCACGGTCATCATCTCGATGTCCTGGTCGTTGCGTAGATTCCGAGCGTATCGTTCTCTGGCCTTTCCGCTGTTTCCCGCGAGGTGCGGGCCTCCACAAATGGTTAACAATGTGCCAGTCACGGGGGTAGGCTGCAAAGGTGGCGAGCGTTGGCGCGTGGGTGCCTACTCGTTGCCACCTTGAGCTTCTCGTTGGGAATTCCCCGAGGCCCGTACATATCTTCTCAAGTGTCCTTGTCTAATAAGGAACTCGATTTCATCCTTCAGCTGGTTGCATTCGTTGGTATCATGTCCGTAGTCGTTATGATAACGACAAAACTTAGTAGTGTCTCTTTTCAAAATATCCTTTCGAATGGGGGCAGGCTTCTTATAAGGCACGCTGGAACTCGTGGCCTGATAAACCTCTCCCCGAGACTCAACTAGGGCAGTATAGTTAGTGAACCAAGGTTCATAACGGTTACCCTTGGCTCGTTTATTGTCAGAGGTGGAAGGCTCATTGTGTGGCCATTTCCCCCCATTCTTGCCATGGCAGTTGCCGTTCCCATTGCCTTTGTCGTTGCCATTGAGCTTGGACCCATTGGCGGCTTTGGCGGTCTCGGTAGTCCCTTTGCCCTTGCCTGGGGGCTTCTCTTCGTCGGCGATGGCATCTTCGAGCTTGATGTAATGATCAGCTCGATCCAAAAATTCCTGGGTGGTTCTAACCCCATGTTTTCGGAGGCTTTCCCAGAGAGGCGTGCGGCTCTTAACCCCTGCGGTTATGGCCATCATTTTGCCTTCGTCTCCCACTGTCTTTGCTCCAGCAGCTGCTCGCATGAAGCGCTGGACGTAGTCTTTCAGTGGTTCTCCATCTTGCTGGCGTATTTCAACCAGCTGGTTTGCCTCAGTCGGGTGCACACGACCCACGCAGAACTGTCCGTAAAACTCCTTTACGAACATTTCCTAGGAAACTATACTTGCAGGAGGGTATTTAAAAAACCACTCCTGTGCAGCATCAGAAAGTGTCGCAAGGAAGATCCTGCACCGAGCGTCTTCGGACACTTTCTGAATGTCCATTTGTATCTCAAACTTGTTGACGTGAGATACCGGGTCACCATACCCATCAAAGTTTGGAAGCGTAGGCATTTTAAACTTGCTAGGAGTTTCTGCCATAGCTATCCTCTGGACAAAAGGAGTGCCTTTCCTTCTATCGTGGTCGATGTAAGATGTTCTTCCCCCGACCAGCTGCTGCACTGCCTGGTTGAGGGCATCTATCTGGGCCTGCACAGCACTAGGAATCACCGTGGGCTCTGGTGCTGAGGGGACGTACTTGCCGTGCCGTTCGCGGTGATCATTGAGTACATCTCTCAAGTCCTCGTCTCTCCTCCACTGCTCGCTAGCTCCGAGCCGGTCGAAGACGTTATTTTGTCTGGGTTGCCCCCCAGCATCCCGTCTGTCGGGTTGGTCATCTTGAGGTGGCTGGCTCTTGCCTCCACCTCTTTCTTCATTCCTCCGACCGGCATTCCCTTTACCTGAGTCGGCCTCATTATAACCATGGCCATCTCTGAATCTTGATTGGCTATGGTGGGATCGACTGTTCCCTCGATTGCCCTCCCGGGCTGGAAACTCCCGAGCGTTAGAGGGTGGTCTGCGTTGGTCGTTAGGTCCCCGTGCATTACCATGTCGTGGGGGGCCTCGGACCGCAGAGCCTAATTCTGAGTTCCTCCTGTTGCCAAGATGATGTTGTCCTCTACTCGGAGGGTTTGGCTCGTCGCCCCTATGGCGTCTAGGACTGCGAGGCTGCTGCCCGGCCCTATTCTGCCTCTGCTGCGGGGGATTTCCGTGACCAGCTTCGGATGGAGGATGTGCCTCAGGGTCTCCTAGCGGGACATCGTCCTGAGGCGCTGGTGGCTACTCGGGCCTTTGTGGACTCGAGGGTTGGATAGGCGGGCTAGGATTGGGACCCCTGTGGGGTGGCCCATTCGCGGGTTGATCAGGCTGCGAGACAGGTGCAGCCTAATTCCTAGCCAATTGCAAGGCTGCCTCGAGGGCTGCCATGGCCTCGCTCTAGCGACGGTCCATCTCTGCCTGCCTTTCACTCAGCTCCACGCGCTGCCGTTCAATTTCTTGTTGCTTCCGCGCCATGATTTCGGCAGCACTTTCCTGGCTGGCCCTCAGACTGGCCAGCTCCTCATGCAATGCCCCTAGGGTACTTTTCAGCGTCGTGTCATCCATTTTCTCCTCATCAAATTCCAAATGTGGCTCATCCTTAGCCACGTTTGGAGGAGGAGGAGGAGGCGGGTTAGATGGTGCAGCGCCGGCTGCCTGTCCAGTTTTCCTGGTAGTTTTCGCCATTGGTTTTCTCAACGATGCTATATCAAGCTCTCAACGAGAGCACCAGAATGTTGACCCAGATTTTGGCCAACTGACACGGAGTCAAAATATGCTTGACATGGAAAAATACGTTGAAAAGAATGTGATGACGAAAATAATAAAAACACAAGATTTTATAGTGGTTCGGCCCCAGGATCTGGTAATAACCTACGTCCACTTAGATTGTTATTGATATGAGATCCAAAGGAGTGATCAAAGAACTAGGGTTCAATGAGTTTCACCGACCTCTGACGAACAATACAATATGACTAGTTTGGCAACTCTAATCTCAAGTGATCTGAAAGTCAGAAAAGAAAAAAAAGATCCTCTTCCCTGAGCCCTCTTCTTCTATTTATAAGCTCAGGGAAGATTTACATTGATTTGTTACAGATATTCTTTCCTAAATAATCGGATACTCAAGAAATCATGGGAGATAATTTCGGATTCCATCATAACTGCCTAAGATTTCCTCCGCGTATAATGTGCGTACGACCAGGCTAGTCATATAAAGAAACCGATGGCATGATACTGAATGTCTTCCTGGTCGATAGCCGAACACAGATTCTGCCAGGTGTCAGCCATGTGTAATTAATGCCTGCCATGTCATTCACTTCTGATTTTTGGGATAACACTTCCCATCACCAGAAGAGTTGGAGGAGCGTAATCTCAGCGATCGCTTGATAAAGGAGTATTTCAATGATGCTAAGAAAGTAAAGCTCTCACAAGTGGACAATGCTTTCAAGACTTGTATTATTGGTGAAGATGTGTACAAGCTTGGTCTATGTTTGTTGGTTGAAGGGGTTCTAAATGCCATAGAGGGAAAGTTGCATATATAGCGAGATATTCTGGAGATGGTTGAGGATGTAGACTACTTCTTCAGCTATCCATGGGGGAAGTACTCTTATGGGAAGCTTTTATAGTCTTGTTAGAAGGGCATGCTGAAGCAAAAGGCAAACTATGAGAACAAGAAGGATGCTAAGGTGCAACAAGAGTTCAAGTACAGTATGTATGGTTGTGCCTCGGCCTTACAGTATTGGGCATATGAGGCTATTCAGCAGCTTGCGACGAAGTTTTTTGTGAGCTCGAGAAACATGGTCCCGAGGATGCTTAGTTGGTCGCATGGAAGAACAAGGATTTCACCAAGTCTGTCCTCTCACCGATGTTATCATAGAAGAATGTAAGTTATATTTGATTGACATTAAACAATTATTTTTATCTATATGCTTATCTTTTATGATTATTTGAGTTAACCAAATGTTTTATGCTATTTGCAGTTGATCGTCCTTCCGATGTTGAAGCCCTGATAAACAAGAAAGGACTTTTATTTATCGTTGACAGAGGGAGATCTTCCCCTTTATCCTGGGCTTGGCCAGGATCCCAGGGAGGCTGATGAGGAGGAGGATGTGACTTTTGAGAAAGTCACCGAGATAGTTTCTCAGGTAGCCGAGGCAGCGAAGATATTTGATGATGTTGTCCCAAAGGAAGAAGAGGTTGCAGGTCCCACCCTTCCTGTTGCCCCAGTTGCAGCCCCAGCCTCAGCCCCAGCCCCAGCCTCAGCCCTTGTTCTAGCCAAGTTGATCGAACGGTTGGATAGAGTCGAAGGGTCGATAGAAGACCCTCCTGAAGAACTAGTAAGTGATCATGGACGCAGTTGGTCAGATCCCGATGTTTATTAAGGAGAGACCGAGGGTTTCCAAGGCAGATTTAGACTCAGAGTCACTGGATATTCCAGATGTCTATGTTGATGATCCAACCACTCCTCCCACCATCATTGTGACACCTGATCTTGGGACTCTGGGAGTCGTTATTGTTAACCCTGAGGAAGTTGTTGGGGTTAAGTTTCAGAGGACTAGATGCAAAAGACGCAAGCCAGAATGGTTTATGGACTACATTGATCCCACAAGGAAAAGACCTCGCACTGATGCAGCTGCACCTCAAGAAGCCAGATCGCAAACAGTATAGAACAGTTAGCAAGTGGCTGCTTGGAGACATCCCTAACCAGACCCTGAGGGATGTGTAGACTGGGAATCACAGTCCAGCATGGTTTCTGACGTGGAAGATACCCCAGTCGTGGCTCAATGATGGGGTACACCGTCTATTTAAACAATTAACAAATTCTATTTTGTTTTTATTTTTTACAAGTTATGTTTTATTGACTCGATAAGGTTCGATGAAAGCTCGATAGGGGCTCGATGGGGGTTACCAAGAGCTCGATAGGGCTGTTGTTTATTGTTTGAGATTAGCTCGATGGGAGCTCGATAGTAGATTGATGGGGGTGTTGAGCTAGGGCTTTTGTTTACTGTTTGAGAATAGCTCGATGGAGCTCGATAGTAGATTGATGGGGGTGTTTGTTGGGAAAACTTATACAAGATCTTATTTATTTTCATGTAAATCTTATATTAAACATATTAATATAAGATAACATAGAACATGTTTCTAAAATTGAATTCAAACAAAAATAATGATAAGAACACTTACATTATACGCAGCGGAATGATAGAGTCATTCCTTAAGTTTCTCTAACCCTTGTATCCTTCCTGTCACATGGTATTACCAAGAAACTGAAACGTTCTTCAATTTTCTTCACAACTTTCCAAAGTATCATTGGAATCACCTAGACTAGGGTGGGAAATTCTTACCACATGAGATAGATACAGAGAGAATAAGATAAAAGAATAATTAGGCTTAGAAAAGACTTATGTTTGTTGATAGAATCTAAAACCTACTATATCTTCTAATGTTCTCAAAAATTTGTATCTGTCATCTCTCACTTAGCACTCCTCCTATAGATCCAATTAGGTCATTTAACTTAATTAAAAACTCAATAAAATAATAGATAACTCAGCCCTAGGTCGAAATTATCATGGGTTTTAGGCCCATGAAATTTCTCATTTAATTATAAGTATGTTGGACTTAAAATCAAGGCATGTATTATTGTATATTGATTAATTAATTAAATTATTATTTAAATCATTTATCAAATTCATTATTTATAAGTTAACCTTGATTTAAACTTATTTATTCATGTATATACCAATTTATCTTAATTAATAAATCTACCATAATTTATCTTTTCTTCTCTAAATTACATAACTCTATGAAACTATCCAAAATTGACCTAGTCAACTTTGATAATTCTAATTGATAATTAAATCAATTAATTGAGACTATCTAGATGATTTTATCCAAGGTACAGCGGGGACCATGAGCCTATGAAATCAAGCTCCAGTAAGTTATCATAAATCTAACAAATAAAATTATTAACTTATTAATTCCCTATGACTCCACTAAAGATCCAGAATTGCACTATTGAATTCATAGGTCACTCTATAACAAATATAGATACATTATTAATTATCCATTGTTACAACCATAATTGTCACTCAATACTCTATAGACGGTCTACAATGAGATGTGACTAAAATACCGTTTTACCCCTCATTGTATTTTATCCTTAAAACACTTAGTTCCTTGTAAATGATATTTCAATAAATTAATATTAATTACTGAAATGAGATCTCTATCATTTAGCACCTCGAACCAAACTAAAAGGAAACCATCGTTTTACTTCTTCATCAAAAGCTATAGATGTTCATATCTATGATTAACACTCTCGCTCAATTATACTACCGAGTTCCCAAGATGTAAGTATGAGCTAATCCGTATGGTAAGCTGGTAACAAACAAGTCAAAGAACTTAAATAATACAATCAGTTAGAATACTAACCACTCATAATTGAGAATGAATTGACCTATGGTCAACTATATGATATGACTAGAATAGATAATAACGGTATGTTTACTTATCCTATCAATTGTCAATATCGGTCTAGTCCGATGTAACAAATAAATCCGATGTTATCTACTTTGCTAATGTTCTGGAAAGAACACAACACTGTGATGTGTAAGTAGATCATATCGTAGATTGGCAAGTCAGTGTAAATCATGTGCACTGACTAATCTTAGGACTAGATTATTTTCAACATATAATCATATTTATATTTCATTGTGATTACGTCACTATAAATATGATTAGCTATATGCTCGGGATTTAATAGAAGTTTATATTAAACAAATAACCATGAAAATAAAACATGTGAGCAAAGTGATTGACCAAGTCAAAAAATGATTTCTATTCTTTTATTGATAATAAATGAGATTACAAGTTTTAATTAGGGCATATGTAACGCCCTGGTTACTCCAAGATCGTTACTGTGAACTTTAAACCGTGCTTAACTCGCTAAACGAGTCATTTGGTTATAACACATGCATCTAGGTGTTATTAATAGGCTAAGGTGAAAAACTTCGATCAAAAGGAATGGATATATTTTATTTAGAACATAAAACTATACATGAGCCCATAAAAACGTTTACAAAGTTATTTACAATCCAAAATGGTCTTACAATGTAAAAATTACAACCCGCCAACCTAAGCGGCAAAAATAGGGTTAACCCCTAGTTCCTCAGAGAAACACCTTGGTTGCGGTGGTCAAGCGGCCGCATATGTACACATCACCACCTAAGCTCTCCACTCAACGCTGGGTGAGCTTTTCTTTTTTCTTTACCTCCACCACATAAAACTCGTGGAGCCAAGGCTCAGCAAGAAAACTCATTACTACATGTATTCAATATCAATAGATGATTATGATAATCATACTGGGCTTGTAGCCCTAATCAGATAATATCAAGATTCTAATAATCATGTTGGGGTGTGTGGCCCTAATCAGATAAGTGACTGGTGAGTAAGTCATGAACTTAAACCAGATAAGTGACTATGGAGTCACAAACTTGAATCAGATAAGTGACTAATGAGTAAGTCACGAACTTAAACCAGATAAGTGACTATGGAGTCACAAACTTGAATTAGATAAGTAACTAATGATTAAGTCACAAACTTGGGCTCCGCACCCTTAGCCATGTGACGGTGCAGTCACCTGGACCTTCTGGCCCCGACTCTAAGTAACTAGCCTTTAGACTAGACAAGAGCTTTTGTTTTCATCGAACTTAAGATCACTCAAGCATTTCATGCTTATGTTGATAATGCTTATGTCGATTAGATCTAATCTTTTCGGCTTGCGTTAAACATGCTAATACCGGTCTTGATTCATAGG